>NW_027103699.1:98167-614607 GCF_902728285.1 Clytia hemisphaerica | reverse complement strand
TTCAGTTTCCCAAGGACAACCGGATAAAAACAAACAATCGATCAATAAAGATTCCAAAAAGAAGTTGCATCAAAATCCACTTCGCCAGAGAACATTTACATAATAATGTGTAACGAAATCCCCAATTTTCCATTGAACAATTAAATAATAAATATATCGACATCCATTTTTCAAGGGCATACAGGTCCAACCGCTCAATCACTTTTTCCTTAAATATAACATCAAACACCATAGAATTATTATTCCATCCTGCTTTGTTGAAAAAATAATATAATACACGAAAGTTTAATCATCATCCCATCATCTTTTAGCAGTCCTTTTCTGCTGGCACTGCAGAGAACAGAAGTGCCCGTCAACATGCAAAATGTTGAATCTTGAGTCAATCGTAGTTGCATCGAAACCTGTACTTGGATGGCCAATACTTCTATGGGACGGTGTTGTTAACAGTATTTCACAAGAATATGATAACTAGCCTGAAAAACATATAAAATGTAAATCTGTATATGAAATTACCCTAATCCGTTTAAATACAAAGCAAATTCAACGGATTAAACAATTTTGAGTGTAAAGTACCAAAGCCTTGCACCTTAAAATCATCCACTGACTGGTCAAAATCATGGCCCTTCAGGTAGTCACAATTTATAATCCATGTCAAAGTTATTTTTTGAATGTTTTTGTTGTTGAAACCTGGAAATTTCCAACCCAACAATCAATGGTTTCCCTAGATAAAGCTAAACGTACAACAGGGAAATCAGTATACTTGAATCTCAATTCCTTACCATGGGCCAAGTTTTGCTTAAATTACATTTTTTTAGCTAAAAGTTGAAGAAAAACACAAAATTATCAATTGATTTTGCCCACTTAACAAAATGCCAAGACGTTTAGAGTGCCGGGGTAAACTAATACTTACATGATCACTATCAACCTTCTACTACCCATAAAAATTAGTCTGCAACACAAAAAATTCATTCAGAGCATACAAGCCAGAAAGAAATGGTCCCAATTTTTCAAAATTTCAAGCATGCCTCATGTCCGCCATCTTTACTCCCAGAATATGGATGATTTTCCTCGATTTTCAGGGGGAAACCCCAAAGAAAGATTCACTCCCCAGTCTCTTTTTCACAAAGAACTCACTGGAAAGCTTTATTCAAGGACTTTTTTCTTGAACATTGGTTAACCTGTACGTAACGCCATTTTGTTTCGGCCTTCCTTCTTGCTCAACTATTCTACAGCCTTGCTTCTTCAAAGGGTGCCGAATTCAAAGGGAAAGAATAGGAAAACAGCGAGCGGCAGCGGCGTTTCTTATCCTCTTTTTCCAAATCTCTGTTATAACAAAAAATTAACATTATATATAAAAATTTTCGCTGAATCAGCAAAAACGGCTAATTCTGTCATTTTTTTGAAAAATATCGGAGAAAAATATATTTAAAGCTTAATATTTTCAGTTTCAGTTAAGCTTTTTTCTAAAATTTTCACAGCTTATTCCATACATGAATGAAACTATTTTCAAAAGAGATTAGTTTTCAAAACTTGATTAAGACGCTGTTAAATCAAAATTGTCATTTTGAAAATTTCCAAATTTTCAGTTTGGACTTTGCAATATCAAAAATCTTGAAATATTTCATAAAAATCATAAATTTTACATCCATCGGGTCGTAAATTTAAGGGAAAACACAAATATGTTCATAGTTCTCCCCCCTATTACCACTGGGCTTAATAATTTGATTTTAACTACACCTCCGTTTTGGGGGCCCCAAACCTGCATTTTGACAACCAGGGGTATACTGTAAAAAGTTTATCAAATAAATTTACGCCCAAAACCCTCTAAATCATATTTCAAAACTATGGTCAAAATTTTGTATTCATATCTTAAAGATATCTCGAGAAATCGCTAAAATTTCAAACCTCCGTTTTGGGGGCCATTAGAAAAAAGCTATCTATCTTTAAGCGATTGAAAAATATTGTTGAAATTGAAAACTTTGAAAAAGAACTTCCAGGAAATAAAGTAGAGATGTTAAAGGTTTTCATGCAGCAAAAAATTTTGTAAAATCTCTTTTCCTCTAGATTCGAGAGAAATTTCAAATTTGATCGCCGTTTTGGGGGCCACATACTGTATGGTTTTATAATGATTCTAAGAAAACCAAGCTTGAACAGCTAACGAAAGAAAATTACCTTGAAAAACTTTTTTACAGAGTTTGTAGTTATGGCTGCTAAATAACAGACGTAACTAAAGTCTGTTCACGATAAGTGTGCACTCTTTTTTCTTTTACCTATAACTTTCGAAGGAATTCTTCAATCTTCATAAATTTGGTATCGTTGGAGAGATATTTGTGAGTGGAACAATTTAAAATAAAAAAGTCTTTAAAAAATTCTAAAAATGAAGATGAAAATGAAGAAGAAAAAAATGAAGATCTTGTAGAAAAGTGCTATAATTTTAATTTTCACTGGAGAGATTCTTTGATTTTAGGAGGTCATCACTGTGAAGAAATTTCACTGAAATATCTATTTAATATAAAGTTATGATACATAGTTAATAAGTGATTGACCCCAAAAAACAGCAGAAAACAGCAGAAAACAGGGTTTTTAGACGTCAATCAGCTTATAACTTTGTTTGATATCTTTTGACTGAATGATTATTTTTTAGAAATTTTTTCACAGTGATGACGTTCGATGATCAAGGATTTACTTAAGTGAAAATGATGGTTATAGCACTTTTCTACAAGATCTTCATTTTTTCTTCTTCATTTTCATCTTCATTTTTAGATAAAGACTTTTTTATTCTAAATTGTTCCACTCACAAATATCTCTCCAACGATACCAAATTTATGAAGATTGAAGAATTCCTTCAAAAGTTATAGGTAAAAGAAAAAAGAGTGCACACTTATCGTGAATAGACTTTAATTAGTGGCTGTATTATAAAAATTAGGGTCTCGTAAATAATATGCACTAAAATCTCAAGATTGAAATACTTTGCCTTGAAATTCTGAAGATTTCAATGAACCTCGGGACTATTATTTCCAAATCACCCTCCAAACCATGTTATTACTAGTACTAATTGGCGTAAGCCCATAAGATCAGGCTTTGGCGTAATAAGGGTCGGCGTAAAAAGGGTCAATAAGGTAGTAAAAGGATAAAGATTTCGCGCGTGTCCAAAAGTGTCCAAATCGGATCGAAGTTGACTTTTCAACTTTTTTGAAGAAAACAATATACTCGTTGTGTAGATATAGCCTTAAAAATTCAAGTCAGAGGAAACCCTTTTTGGCACTGTACTCATTCTCTTTTCTGAAAATACGTTTTTTTTACTCTAGAAGGTTTTTCATGCTAGGAATGCTTTTTTATGCTGGAAATGGGTATTTGTTATAGGCAGTTTTGTAATTTTTGCACAGTTTTGTTATTTCTGCGCAGTTTTGTATTTTTTTTGCACAGTTTTGTAATTTTTGCGCAGATTTGTAATTTTTCTGCGCACTTTTGTAATTTTTGCGCAGATTTGTAATTTTTCTGCGCACTTTTGTAATTTTCGAGCTGCGAACTGTTGTGATTTTGACAAAAAATCGACCAAATTTTCCTTTTGAAATAGTAGATGAAAATCCTAAAGATTTGTTGTAACGGAGTTAAATCGAGTTAATCCGAGTTTTAAGTTTTGAAATGTCGCATAATTAGTTTCATCAATCTTTTTTTACAAAATGAAATTTTATTGCAATGCATTCATTCTATGGAACCACTTAAGATAAGTTATTTCGAATTCAAGTGTTGAACGAGTTATAATTCAGCATTACATTTTTCGGCATAACTCTTAAATGAACCAACAAAGGTTCACGATGACGCTGATTTTAGATACTGAAAAGTGAAATAAAAAACACAGTCGATCAAAAATATCAAAAACGTATCTGTTTAGGTACAACTCGGGATAACTCGGATTAACTGTTCATTGTAAATTCGGCTTATTTGTGACTTTTCCAGTATAATAGTCAAGTACTTTGATTGATCAATAAATCATATAAAAATAAAGTAAAGTGCTTTTTAAAAAGCTTTTTAAGTATCCTTGACATAGGTCAATCACAAAGAAGACGAATCCAGAAAAAAAAATATTGGATAAAAATGCACGCAAAAGTGCTGAAGAGTGCAATTACAAAACTGCACAGCTCAAAATTACAAAATAGAGCAGAAAAGTTACAAAACTGCGCAGAAATTACAGAAGTGCGTAAAAATTACAAAACTGCACCTGCTCATCCTCTAGCAAAAAAAGTATATCTATAGAGGTCTGTGATTCAGACGATTCAGACTATGTATTTTGGGTAATCTAGAAACGCTTTTTGAATGGTTGAATTAAGTTCTAGAAAAAAAAAGTTGTAAATTTCTAATGAATACAGACAATAATATGGCACTGATGGTACGCCATACGCTCTACCGTTGTGTATAAAATTGTTTGGAAGGTAAACGAACGCGTTTTTACCTGCGAGAGATTAGGGAAAGTGGTTTTTCAGCTTCTATTTTTTGATAGCAATCTTTGTTTGGCAAAAAAATTTCAGGGTGATATAATATCATGAATAGAAAGAACATACCATGGACATGAACATTCTAAGATTTGAGGGGATTTTGATCGACAGAGCTTAAGAAAAGCACAAACAAAGGGCAACTTTCCTTAAGGAAGCGCAGACAAAAACGGGTTTGTTTAGCTCTAGAAACGAAACAGTGGAGAGCATCAAAATAATGCGCGCTCATCTGTTTTACGAATTTCGGGAAAGGTGTATTTCAAATTTCCCCGTTCGTGAAAAAAATTATATTTGTAAAGTACAAAATCCTTTTTCGGAGAATTTTTTTAAGCTGCTATGTAAAAATGTAAACACTGCTGTTTTTTCCAAACATACAAATCTTAACGCACGGAGAAGAAAAAACAACTTTTACAAAATATGAAGAGTTGTACAAATGGAAAAACTCACTGGACAATTAAAATTTGCGTTGATGTTAACAAAGACATGGCGAGTGTGTTTTCTGTTCTTTCCTGAACGGGAATTTTACATTTGGGTATTACTGCTTGCTGCTGCTACTTTTGCTGTAACTGTAAGAAGAAAATTACTTGCTTGAACAATGTTATTGTGATTGTTTTGGTGGAGGGAGCTCTAATGAACCTTTTATCCTTTGGTGCTAGAAAGGTTTGTGCTAGAGTTTATACATCCCCTTCTCACAAAACACCCCTGTGTCACAAACCCGCTGGAACCTTAAGCTGGTAAATTAAGCAAAAATTTCGTCCCCGGTGGGAAATACCCTTGAATTTCAGCTTCACTGGGAAATTGACCTTGATTTCATCCCCACTCGAAATTCCATATATGGAATATATATAATATATTTAAAAACTGAACTCCAAATCAGTGGCGTTGTGGCAGGGGGGGCCGGGGGGCCATGGCCCCCCCCAGCGGAGCTTTTTTGAAGGGGCGCCGAAGAGCAAGGGGCGCCAAAAGAGATTTTCGAAACGCCCTTATCTTAAAAATTATACTTTATGCGCCTTAAATTGCGCCCAGGACCAATTTTACTGAGATAAATTTAAAATATTTGCATTTTTTTTCCGTCGCTTCGCTCGCAATAAATTTAATTGGTAACTTCTTTGCAATCTAGGTATTTTAGTAGCATTATTAAATGAAAATCTAACTGCGCCCCAAGACTAATTTGCTGACAACAATATTGAAATCATAAACCATCAGTTTTTCCGCTCGCTTCGCTCGCATTACACATTGTTTCTTTAGGTTTCTTTTCACTCTAGCAAGTGTCAAATGTGTCTATTTTTATTTAGTGATTTAGGGTATCTTGGCAGTCGATTTTTAAAAATTTTCTAGTCGGCCCCAACCATGGTGGGGCCTGTTTTTTGCCTTTTTCCATTCATTAAAGATATATCTACTCTTCTCCATTAAATATTTCCTTCCTCATTATGCCTAGGCAAATGAATTAGTAAAAGTTTAGAAAATGGTGGGTGAGGGCAACACTTTCAAAAATTTGGGGGGGGGGGCGTCATTTTAAAAAAATTGACTTTGGCCCCTCCAGAAAAATTTTCCCACAACGCCACTGCTCCAAATCCCATTGGGTTTTTAACCTTGGAACAATAAAATTTCATCCCCATTTTGATAGGAATTTTTATCCCCACTGAGGAAAAAAGTTCCACCGGGGCTGTGAGACAGGGGTGTCACAGACCAGTTTTCATCCCCCGCTGAAAATAATCAGATAAGCAAATCCTCACAATGAAATATTGGGCTGTTTTCTCCATCCCCATTGAATTTCCTACATGGGAATATTGATCCCATCGAGTTTTGGCTCATTATTTCTACCCCCACTGGCTGATAAAATCCTACTGGGTCTCTAAGAGGGGGTGTGTATATGCATCTGTGAGACGTTAAGCTTACTCCTAAAAATTGCAGGTTGTTTCTAATCGCTCAAGTCACTTAAGGGCTCTGACCATAGTGAATTTTTCATAATTGCCGTGTTTAAAATGTGTTTTCTGACTGATGTAACCAACAAAACTATGGCATGTTATACATTTTCTGTTAGACAAACTATTCCTAAATCCTGAAATTTAAAAATTGCATTGAAAAAATTTGATGAAGAAGAAAATGAAGACTTTTGCGAGGAAGAGTATTTCAACTTTGAAGAGCTTAGTTTCGGCGAAGAAAAAACATTTTGAAAAAACTTTCGCAGTAGTTGGTGTATCTTTTACCAAACAATAAAACTTTTTGCGGAAAATTTTTGTAAATGCTTCTTTGTCTCAAAATCTTCAAAATAGTGGTTTTTCATCAATTTTTCATCTGGATTTTGCTTAAAAAAACAGTCATAACTTTTGACACATCTTTTTAGAAAAATTTTCCGCAAAATTTAACATAGTTGAATTCTTTGCGGACAGTGTAAAGAAATTTTGAAACAAAAAAGTTAATTACCCATTAAAACTAAGCACTTTTTGTAAAAGAGGGTGATGCCAGTGGCGGCCTGGCAGGGGGTGCAGGGTGTGCAGTGCACCACCCAGAAAGACCTGAGAGGGGCGCCAAAAAAGCTTTTCAAGGGGGCGCCAAAATTCTTTTTGATGTTTGGTTGGGTGATTTTGCGCCCTTTGACACGTTTTTAGCGCCTTAATTCTATAAGTGCAATGTAAATTTTTTCGCCTGCGGCGCTTCGTTGTCTTTTACGAATTTTTTCAAAACTACTATCAACATTTAATCGCAAAAAGTCAAAGCAAGAGAAGTGTTGTGTATCTATCAGGGGTTAAAGAAGATGCTCACCCCAAAAATGAGAGATTGATCGAAACTGCTCACTGTGGTTTTTGTGGTCTCATGCGGACTAACTTTCTCCTTTTTAGAATATCTTATAAGCTGTTTGACCTTTCTTACACAAAATTTTTTTGCCTGCGGCGCCAGAATTACAAATAAAGAACCCTTATTCTTGCCAACTCTCGAATTTTTTGGCCCTCTTTCAGCCATTGATCTTTAATGATAAATAAAAATTTGTTAACTCAGAGATTCCGGGCGTTACTTTCAACCAGTCACTGCTCTTACAGTAGTTTCACTTAATGGTATAGGGCGCAAACAAGGACCAAAATACCAGGGGCGCCAATTTCATAGTTTGCACCACCAAGAAAATTAAGCCAGGCCGCTACTGGGTGATGCAACATATTATTAACATCTTTTTAAAGTTCATAACGTCATTTTTGCAATTAAATTCTTAATTACTCTTAAGGGATTCGATTAAAAAGCAATTTATAAAGGCAATTCTTTGTTAAAAGTGTTAAGGAACCTGAAATATAACTTTCATGTACAGATACCAAAATCAATTTTTGGACTATGGTCAGAGCCCTTAAGCCACCTTAAGTTACCCTGGTCAAAATTCTTGATAAGATCTTCATTCTTGGCCCGGATCTTGGCGTAAGAGCTTGCAAGATCTGACATTACCACAAGACCTTGCAAGATCTTATCAGATCTTATAACATCTTGGAAAGAATTTTGACCAGCGTAATTTTGGTACGGATGTACTTAAAGAGCATCCTGGTTTTAATTACTATATAATTATTTTTCGGATAAAATTATTGCACCAAAAGTTGCAGCATCTAGAAGATGGCCTTTGAAGTGAAAATAAACAGCATACTCCAACAAGTCTAGAGACATTTTGCATATTTTGTGAACAATAATCATAAAGCTGCTGACATCAGGAGACTTTAAAGTAGCCCCCTATACCAAAAATGAAGTTTCTAGCACCAAAGGATAAAAAGTTCAATCTTTCTTCTTCTATTTTCCATCTTTATTTTAAAAACTTTGAAAATATTTTCTCAAAGATTATAGTGCTCTGAATTATCTTTTTAACGGTAATTAATTTATTAAAAAGAAGCATTAATTGACAAAAAGAAGGCAAAACAAAAACAAGTGAGGTTTTTTCTGACCCTGGTTTTTGTAATTTAAGAAAAATTACGTAAGCAAAACGTAAACTTTAAATCTAGTTATGAGCTATCGCAATTATTATAAAAAACCTCAAAATGGTACACGATGCCAATTAAATCGTTCTAACTCTTTTCTTGTAAACAGGAGATGATTTTTTACTAAGTATTTCAAGAAAAGTGAGATGTATATTCATTGATGATTGTTGATCATTTAGGCATGAACATATGAGTTCAAAGAAATTCGCCAATTAAAATCAAAATTGACTTTTACTAGTTCTTTTCTACTTTCCTCGGAATCCAATATAGTTTCTGAGATTTACAGAGGTCTTTGTGTATAAAAGTTTGACCTTTATTTTTTCTCTCAGGACTTTTCTTTAATTGCAGACGTGAAGAAAAACAAAAAAGCATTACTTTTGCAAACATGAATTGCACTACTAAAACCAATGTGGCGAATTGTACTGACGTAAATGTATGGATAGAAATTACTTTCGCTGCACTTTCTGGATTAGGACTATTACTTTTACTTGTTTTCACTTGTGTATTTTGGTGTTGTTGTAAGGGAGAAAATACATTCCTGACTGTTAAATGTTCAAATGTTGCGTTCATTTTGGTTGGAGCTGTTTGTTTCTTAGGTATCTCCCTCGTTCAAGATGAAGTTATATATTTTGGAGTAGTTATTGCTTTTTTATTAATATCAATAATATACATTTGGATTGGGTATAAAGTACTGTTTACCAAGCCCTCAAATGGAAATGCAATCCAAAATGAAAGAAATGAGTTACACTTATTAAACTTTATCAAGTTAATAACTTCAGTGATGATCTTACAGGAACTCATATACTTCATCGTATCAGCGCGTTTTGGCCATGGTGACCGTACAAGACAATGTCTTCTTTTTGCATCTGCAGCGTTTCAAAAGCTCATCCAGATCATCTTTTTCTTAAGATTGACCAAATCAATTCCAAAGAAAAATCGTTCACATAGCGCATCTTGGTACTGTAAAATCATTGCCTTGATCAATTTCTTTTTTTGGGTTGAGTCAATTAAAGTGACGAAAGACCGCGAGAAGGATGCGAACATGGAAATCGGGCTTGGAATTAATTTCTATCCTATTTTCACGAGAACGTACACAGCCTTGATTGTTGACTATCGCTTGGTCTCTTGCACATTGTTTGTGCAAAAAGCTTTAGAAATTGATGCAACACCTGAAACAAATGAAGCCGAAAGTGAAAATCCATGCTGCCCAGACCCTCTAAGCTATTCTTGGCGGTTACCAAACTGTCCAGGCTGGTTATGTCACAAAGTATGTGCCAACAGATTTTTGATAGCTTTGGTCATTGTATTACTTTCATTATTGCAGCTCTTTAATTTCTTCGAGGATAAAGGCCTTGGACCTTGGGCAAACATCGTGGGAATACTTGCTGCATGGTCATTCTTCGCTGCTGGTTTGTGGCTTTTGATAGAGGTATGCTTTGAAACAGTTTAAAGAGACAATCCAATAACAACGAAAGCTGTTAAAATGTTTACTCTCGGAATATTGTTTGTATTCAAAAACTTTTCTGTGGCAGTTACAGCAGTATAATTTTAACATTTTAAGGCTTTTAAGTTCAATAAGATCAACTCACTTGACAAGCTTATTTGACAATTTATCACACTATTGGTATATTTTACTTACAGGCCAGGTCATTAAATTATGATGATTCGGAAGAGCAAGAAAATGTTGGTATCAATTATCTCATGATCATAATGGGTTTTGTTAGCATAATGTTCTGGACTGCACTCTCAGTATCAACGATAGCATGGTCGGTTGGAGCAAAATCTACAGGTGATAAAAGATTCCTATACTTGGCATTGACATCAGCGAAAATTGTTAGTTTCGCATTGATACAGATGTTCCAAGTTTATGTTTTCAAGAAAGTTCGTGTTGGTTACGCCAAAACATTTCGATTGAAGAAACATTTGTATTGTTTGATCTTGTTTTTAATTGTCACCTCGCTGGCTTTGCTTGTCAATTACACTATATGTGAATATAGTTATTATGTTGATCAGTTGATTGAAAATGCAAATTACACAATGGTGATTCGATTTTTGTTTGCAATCGGTCAACCAATGGGTATCGCTTTCTCCTGCCATATTGTTCTCCACTTCTTCACCATCTACTGGCAGATGGAACCTGAGCACAATGAATCTGAGCACAATGACACACCTTCGGCTGACGAAACAACACCTCTGACCATGAAGGTATAAAGAAAAACAGGAGTTGAATGTGTCGGTAATTGGTCGTTTAAGTCTTTTGATTTCTTTTATAAAATGTATCACAAGAAAATACTAATCTCGTCTCATCTAATTTCTAAAGCTTAAATGAGTCAATAAGAGTTCACCTATGGATAAAAGAGCTCATTAAAAATGCACGATATATGAGATTATGAGCATATGCATACATCGTAACTTTTTTAATCATAGGGCGAGCTTGGTTACAATAGCATACACTTTTTGTTTCTTTATACCTCCATGCTCTGACTTGAACACTTAAACATCAATGACTCCTATAATTGAAAAAATAACAACTTCTAGTTAAAGCCACTGGTATGTGTGAGCCATAAGAGTACCCTCAAATGGGTAAAAACTCATAGGTTGGTCTCTCAAAGGGTCCCAAAATCACTAAAATGGAGAATTTCTCTCAAACTGTGACCGAAACTTGATAAAAATCACATCAAATTTTCGGAAAAATCACCCATAACCCCATAATTTTGGCAAAAATTTCTCAAAGAATCTCGAAAATGTCTTACTTTTGTGTCCTGAATAAGCAGGGGGGAGGAAAATTTTCTAAATTTTAATAAGCGGGGGGGGGGGGGGGGGGTGGAATAAGAAGGGGGGGGGGGGGGTAATTTGAAGACAGAATTTCTTTTAACTGATATCAATTTCAACAACAAAAAGTAAAGCTTTAACAAAAGTACACGTAAAAAAAGACAACAAGTTTAAGGTCTATCTACACTGTAATAAAAAATATTGAATTATTCGAATTTAAGCAGCGGGGGGTCTAGATACCCGGGGGGGGTACTTAGGCAAATGGAGGGTACGGTATGTGACGCCCTTAAGGGTACCTTTTTTGGACTTCCTAAGTCCTGCTAAGGGTCAGAAAAATCAGATAATCTAATTTCAGTCCCACTAAGGGTCGGAAAAATAGGACAATTTCAACTCTTTACCCCCTGAAAGATCGAAATTTGGTCAAAATTGGTCAAATTTGTCCCACTAAGGGTCGTAAATTTCCCAAAATTTTCCTTTATTTTCTCCTTTTTAGTCCCGGTAAGGGTCGAAAGTTCGAAAGTCGGGCGGCAACCCCCCCCCCCGTCAGCTCGCAACCCTAGTACCCTCCCCCGGGTCTAAATAAGAGTGGGGGCGTCTATTCAGGAGACAAGAGTACTTTTCACTGCGTAAATTTATATATCTCGAATATATCTTATTCAAATGATTTGTAACACACCTTGACACACTTTGTTATAGTCCCGGGATACTAGGTTTGTGAGGTGACCGGTATGTTCGAGCCAAAGATCGAAAATCGACACATTGAGGATTTTCAGAACGAGATTACCAAATTTTACGACCTTTTGAGGGAGTTGATTTTTGTTGTTTCGTAATTTTGGGACCCTTTCAGAGATTCAATTGCTATTTTATCGATTGTGTACCCCTTTGAGATACTTAGGGTTTAAAAAAAGGACCTTTATGGCTCGAAGCTCATTTCGACCAAGTACCCCTCCCCGCGGTAATATAGGGTATATTACAAAATGTGGCGTTATTACAAAGTGTGCATTAATTCAGCAGTAATATCATTCGAATAATTGTTTTTATTATAATTGTTTTGACTTTTATAATTTCGGAATCTTCGATTTTATGAAATCTAGGTTCAAAGAAAAGACTTATGTTTAGTTTTAGGTTAAGAATCGTTATTTGTAAAAAATATATATGATCTGTCATTTATGTAAACCCTTTGATGATATTTTATCAATTTTTAGCATTTTATAATATTGCGAGAAAACATGCATCTGTTTTGATGGTTTTCCTTTTTTTCTTCGAGTTTTTCTGGACACCCTGTATTTTTACAGGTAGACGCTTTGTTCCAAGTTTTCATGAATAAAATTTCATCCAGTCACTGCCGAGGCCATTGACTTATCTGTCATAAAAGGAGATTTAGACTATGCTCGTTTCAAGCTGGCTGTTACTTTCTAACAAGATGTTTCTCCCAGTAAAGTAGAACAGAACTATACATGTATGAAGTATACTTTAATTCGTTTGATTTATTTTGTATTACAGTGTAACTAAAATAAAATAACGTCAACAACAAAATTAACTTCTGCAATATTGCAATAATGATGGTATCAAACAGAACAGCAAATGGAACTGGATTTCCTTTGGACAGCAATGTTAACGATTGTATTGCATATACTTTCTTTGCTTTCTCTATAATTGGCATTTTACTACTGATTATCAACTCATGCATTTGTGGGGACAGAAAGGAAGGAAGAAATGTGGCGTTCATTTTGGTTGGGACTTTTTCCTTTTTAAGTTTATCAACCAGCCAAGACGAAATGATATATTTCGCAGTGGTTGCTTCTTTTTTATCGATAGCGATCATTTATACGTTGATTGGTTGCTTTGTATTTTTCACTGAAAATGAAGAACTTCCAAAAGAAATGCATGATTCACATTTGCGTCCTTTTATTGTTGGAATTACTGCAGCCGTCGTTGTACAGGAATGCTTATATTTCATTGGATCACTTTGTGATAAAGGAAATGGAAGAAAAAGTGCTATCTTCATATTAGCTGCTATTCAAAAGCTCGTGCAAATCGGCATCTATTATTTCAAATTAATCGATTCTGTCCCCAAAAGAAAATATGGTGCGTCTTTGTACTATAAAATCTTTGCCTTGTTCAATTTCATTTTTTGGATAGAATCGATCAAAGTGACCAAAAACCAGCAACAGGAGAAGTTTATGGAGGATATGCTTCATGGTCTTTACACAATTTTTGCCAGAACCTACACAGCCTTGATTGTTGACTATCGCTTGATTTGTTGTATCCTGTTTATGGAGCATGCTGCAGAGATTGATATAATGATAGCACGTGGCGAGAGTTATGAAAGAATTGAAGGAAACCAAAGTGAACAAGAAGAAGGAATCAAAGTGGTTCATCAATGTTTTAATGATTATCGAGAGTTCACCAGAGCTATCAAGAATAGGAATGGTCTAGGAATGACACTTGGCTTGGTCATTGTATTTCTACAGATCTTAAATATGTTTGTTTACTTTGAAGGAAAGGAGAGCATTGTGGGTCCATGGGGCAACATTGTCGGTATCTTAGCTGTTTTGTCAATCTTTATCGCTGGTAGACTCCTACTTTGTCAGGTATGGTTGAAATAATTTTCAAATGCCTTTGTTAAACAAGAATAGGTGAAAGAAGATCTACACAATCTTTACTGTACAATATTACAATGCTTTATCAACATTCCAAAGTTTTGACCTGTGGAGGGTTAAGTTATTTGCTTGCTTTTACTTATACAGTTTTACAAAGACAACAACAGGAGAAAAGAGTTCTTGATTTCCAAGTCAAAAAATTTATTTTTCAACGTCTTTCTAGTGAAATCTAAACAGATTTGTCGAAGGTCCTCTATAAATTTAACCCTATTAGCCCCAGGGGGGGGTAGAATCTACCACGCTGGTGTTCTTTTGTACGCATCTCAGAGAAAAAATTTTGAAATGATTTTAAACTTTATGACTTGTAATAAAATCATATTAAGATTTTTGACTTCATCAAATTTCGAAAATTTTACTCATCTCCATCCTTGATTTTGATAAAAAATTTCAGTGGAAAATGAAAAAACCGGCAATTATGTAAAAACACCTTTTATCTTTCAGAATCATCAAACAGAATCTGTGTATCTTTATTGGTTCGACTGTGAGACACATTTTTATAAACCATACATCTGGACTTTCATGCAATGTGGAAATTTTGTGATGACGATCAATTTTTTTATGGTCATAGCTCTTCTATAGATAAAAAATAATCGAGCAATGGTAGATTCCCGGGGGGGGTACTACCCTTGTCGACCGACGGGGGTGCTCCGCTGAGGTTCCAAAAATGGACCCTACGTGGGACTCGAAATTTGCGAAAAAAGTGACCCTGAATGGGACTGAAATTCCAAAATTTTCTCAAATGTTCTACTTTTTCCCCAAATTTTCCAAAAATAGGCACCCTACGAGGGACTGATTTTTCTATTTTGGTGTTTTTGCGACCCTACCTGGGACTCGTGGAGGTTAAAAAAGGTACCCTGACCAGAGGAGCATCCCCGTAACCCATTTTGCCCTAGTACCCCCCCCCCGGGGGTAGATTCTACCCACTTCGATTTTCAAGCGGAAGCGGGTTTTCATCGAATAAGGGATATAGAACTTAGAATTAGAGAGACTCAATGTAAAACTTCTTAACTGCAACTTTTTTTAATACATTTATTTGTCTAGATCAGCTCGATAAATATTACCGAAGAAGAGGACCATGAAGATGTGGGCATTGATTATCTCATGGTTGTAATGGGTCTCGTCAGTGTCATGTTCTGGACTGCAAATTCAATATCAACTATAGTGTGGTCGATCGAGGGAAACGCTACAGACCAAAAACAACCGTATTTAGTTTGGACAACGGGAAAAGTTTTTTTCTTTCCGTTTGTACAACTCTTCCAAATCTATATCTTTCGGAAAATTCGTTTATGTTATGCCAAAAACGAAACGTTTTTAATGATGAAAAAATCCTACTTTTTAATTCCTTTTTTAATGCTCAGTTCGCTGGCTTTGCTTGCCAATCTTATTATCTGTGAATATAGAGATTATGTTGAGGAGTTGATCGAAGAGGCACATTATGTATTTGTGACAGAAATATTGCTTGCGGTTGGTGCACCGATGGGTATCGCTTTTTCCTGCCATATTGTCCTCCACTTCTACACCATTTACCACCAGATGAGAAAATGTAAACATGATTTCGAACGTCAAAATCGACCCGTCGAACCCGTCGAACCCGTCGAACCCGTCGAACCCGTCGAACTCGTCGAACCCGTCGAACCCGTCGAACCCGTCGAACCCGTCGCATCCGTCGTACGTGGTCTTTTAGATTCTGATAGAGCTCAAAATTATACCAACGCCTAGATCAGTGAAATCAAAATGTTGTGCCAGTGGCTCTGGACAGAAGCACAACGCCCACAAAACGACCGGCAAAGGGAAACGAACTGTACTGATGTAGGTAGCCATATGCTGAAGTGGAGGGTAAATTTTCTTTGTTCAAGCCTGCAGAATATGTGACCATTAATTGTTTCTAAATCGAAAAGACTAATACTTGATAGAAGCCCGCCCAAAACAGCACTCAATTTGAAATAATCATTTTAATAGTAAAATGGTACATGTCTTTAAGTTTTACTAATACGTTTACTACATAGACTTGTTGGCTTAAAAGGAGCTTTGAAATCAGCTTTTTCTTCTTAAGCCATTCTTGAAATCGGAGGATGGTTTTGTTTTTTATTTTTTATTTTATTTAGCTAAAATTCAGCCTCGTGTTCTCAAAAATTCTTTTTATCTAAAAAAGTATGAAACTCAAATAATTAAAGTCAATTCCAAAAGTTTTGCACTCCACACATTTTGATATATTGCTCTTGGAGGAGAAAATACGAACTTAGAAGTAATCTACTGAATATTTCAAAATCTTTCAAAATATCGAAAATGAAGATGAAAAATGATTTTCGTACTTTTTGTAATTTACATGCAAGTCAGTTTTTTTGTTTTTTTCGCCAAAACATGTCATATTTATATCGTTGGAAATATTTTTTCACACTTATTATAACTAGCCATAATTTTCATTAAAGTGCCATCGCAGAAGAACGATCAAATAAATTGTTGAATTTGGAAAGAAAATGCCGATGTAAATAGTTGTTTCGTTCGATTTTTACCAATACTTGGAAAATAGCATTATAAATTAGTTATTGGGGAATTAACCATTTTATCTTAGTTACACCATGTATCTCTAGTTGCAACTTTCGTAATTATAGCACCTGTATAATGTAAGAAAAACTTTTTCGTAAAAAGTATGTGCTGTGTACTAGAGGTTTATACCAGTAAAATAACGTAGAGCTGTAATAATACAAAAATCGTCCAATTTGAAGGACTATTCAACGAATGAAAAACTTCAAACCATGAAATAGAAATTCAACTTTTCTCAAGAATGAAAAAGTTAAGCCTTAAGATTTGCGCCGCATTTAGAATGACGGATTAAATCTAGCCATTTTTTCGTTTCCGTGTGACATATTTTTAAGATCTAGCGGTGGGTTTTACTTTAAATTAGACCAGCGGCCGAAGTAGTGAATTGTGTCACTTCGTAAGGAACCAGGGCAAATTGTTGATACTATGCCCCTAATAGGGTGTAGAATTGACAAAAAAAATTTGCTCTTCGAATCTCCTGAAGTTTTCGAGTGAATCGATTTTTTGTTAATCGATAGGACAGTTTTCAATTCCTAGATCTCAAGATGTTTTGGCTTAAATATTGAAAATTATCGATATTTTTTACTGAGTGTCAGCAGTTTTTCAGCATATTTACCCACCATAAAAATGAAATATCTCAAGATCAGAACATCGAAAGTTAACAAGCCATGCCATTTTCGGATACTACCAATTCAGGGCTATCCAGCTGTGGAAATGAATTTTTCTGAAAATGCTCTCAGAAAAATGCTGACGTCATCGGAAAACACCAAAAACGTCGATTTTTTGCCTTAAAAATGACATTTCTCGGCACCAGGTGGTTGAAACTTAACAAATAACCCCATTTTCTTTATCTAATTTTCACGCTGAATCCGTTGGTAGCCTCAGATATTTGATTTTCTCTTGATAAGTTCTATCGATTAACTAACAAGAGCCACAAAGATGTGGTTAAATATTTCCTCCAATAGCTCAGAGCATAGATTGTAGTTGCAGTCGAACCCCACAGATTATCCTAAAGCCCCAACTTAGTAACTTAGATTTATTAAAGCCTTTATATTAAGCAATATCCGATGCAAAACAAAATACAACCATATTCCTGCTAAAATTTGTCGTTATTTCATAGACATGTTCACAGATGATATAAGTCTAAAAACTTGTTAAAAAATTGCATGCAAATGATAACCGCATTTTAACACAAAAATAAATGTATTTTATTCAACTAATATTGGTTTTTACCTTCATTAAGGAAATAAAATCTTAGATTTACAAGTTGATATTATTCTAAGACTCATCTGAGTAAGAAAGTGCCAAAATATCTTGAGACTGTCTACTAAGGGACTAATATGGAAATATGGCAATATGAATTTGGGTTGGGAGATATCGAAATATGTTGTACACATTAGTTTCATATGAAAAACTTCATTGTCATCAATATTTTAAAGCACCATATTATACCATTCACAAATAAAAAGTTACTTAAAAATGGATCTCCTTCTTTACAGATTTAGATTTCCAGTGCACAACATCTGTTACATTAGTATTCATGTGATAATATACCAAATTGTCAACCTTGAAATTGTCACATTTAGTTACAGTATTGCTAAATATTTACAACACTCTCCAGTAAACTTTTTTGTGAAATTTGTGTCTTGATAAACTAAACTCCATGACATTTGTATCATTGATCATTAAATCACATCTTGGAACAATAGAGTTCCTTGGTTCAATTATTGCAAGAATGTTAATCTTTGTTCATATTCTCATTATGTGCAACATTATCATTACATCATTGCCAGCAACATTGTATTGTCAGCTTTAGAGGTCGTCAAACTTTGTTGAATTTGTAATCCTGGCACCTGAATGTGAAAGGAAAGAAAAATTCAAAATTTCATAATGGGAAATAATCTCTTTACAGTAATCAATGCCAAATGTGTGGTCATTCACTGAAATCTCCCAAAAAAAAAGACTTTAAAAAATTGAGACTCTGCTTGATGGTTTGAGCTATGTTTGCCATGCATATATACTGAGCCATTAAAGAAGTTTACGGGAACGTACAAAAAGGACCACAGGGTACGTACAATAAGGTACACTGGGAACATACAATAAGGTTCACGGGGAAAATACAATAAGGTTCACGGGGAACATACAATAAGGTTCACGGGGAACATACAATAAGGTACACTGGGAACGTACAATAAGGTACACTGGGAACGTACAATAAGGTACACTGGGAATGTACAATAAGGTACACTGGGAACATACAATAAGGTAGACGGAAACATAAAATAAGGTTCACGGGGAACGTACAATAAGGTACAAGGGGAAAGTACAATAAGGAACACAGGGAACCTACAGGGAACGTACAATAAGGTATATACACGGGGAACATACAATAAGGTACTGGGGAACGTACAATAAGGTACATGGGGTACGTACAATAATGTATACGGGGAACTGCACAATAAGATACACTAGAACGTACAATAAGATACACAGGGAGCGTACAAAAAGGTACCCAGGAACACACAAAAAGGACCAACGGAGAGCGTACAAAAGTTACCCTGAAAGCATTCAAAAAGGACCATGGGTAGTGTACAAAAAGGAAAACGTACCAAAGGATCCCAGAGAGCGCACAAAAGATAAAAGGGAGGGGAGCATACAAAAAGGTAAACAGGGAGTAAAAGCATCTATTATGATCTAGTTTTCTTTTTAGCATCTGGCATCAAGGCTAAAAATGGGGCACTGAGAAGAGTGCAAGCTTTTCCAAGTTTTGACGATTAATATCTAGACAATATATACATGATGGAAATCAGAAAGAAATTTATGCTCACCTTCTTCTCAAGTCAAGATAGGAATGGATTGGATTTCCATGTGTTTCAGCTTCTTTCTCCACCCTTCTTCTTCTCCTTATGGGAAAAACAACAAATACAGCACACACAAGAGGCAGTCCTCTGAGCTTTACACACAATCATTTGTTTTATGAAAAGCTGGTAAAAACCCCTGCAAAGGACACTATTTTTTTCCCCGCTAAATCTTCGCGACGATTTTTAGTCACGTGACTGAAGAGCCTAGTCATAATGTGCAGCACGAATAAAGAAAACATTAACATCGAAAATGGACGAAGAAGAAGAAACGGAAAAAGGCCGTTTTAATAAATATTCCCCCCTATAGTAGGGAAATATTTAAAAATTGATTCACTCGAAAACTGCAGGAGATTCGAGGGGCAAACTATTTTTGTCAATTCTACACCCTATTAGGCGCATGATATCAAAAATTTGCCCTGATCTAAGGGATGCCCTGCAAAAACCATTTTTAAGACCTTTTTTATTCTCGGACACTGGTCTAAATCTGGTGTTTAAGCTAAAATCACGCGCTCACGTGTTATGGATGGGAAGTGAGAGTGGCTTCATATCCCATCCCAGAGTTTCGAGTCTAGCCCCTTCGGAACTTTGGAATCAATGTGTAATATCAATGAAGTATAAGTCCGAAGGGCTAGAATAGAATCTCTTTGGTAGGATTTGAAGGCGCGCTTAAATCCTACCAAAGTTGCGCGGCCTTGAGCGTTCCGTGTGGTTTTTATACAAATTTCGTAAAATTTTCCGCTAGATTTCAAAAAATATACCACTCAAAAACAAAGAGATCGCTAAATCCAATCCGTAATCCAATCCCTTTTTCTTGCCTGTGAAAGGTTAAAATTCGATTCTAGCCCTTCGGGCTTATACTTCATTGTGTAATATTTCAATAGCCTCAAAGAAATATATACAGAAATATCACATAGAGCCTAGTGAAGGTAAAAAACCGTTTCATGAAAAAATAGCAGAACAGCTATGATTAAATCACGTGATTGCAACCAAGGGAACGAGGAAAACAATGGTACAAAACATAAAAGTTGTAGGCTTAAAAAATTGCAAAAATTTTACCGAAATTTGAATAAATACGAGAAAAATTATTTTTCTGACATCGAGTTTAAAAAAAGTTTTGTTAGACGAAATATTGATCGATTGTACATATATATGATATGTGCGTACTTTAAAAGATTTGCTTTTTAAGCTCTAAAAAATTAATTCCTCAACATTTCAGCGTTAATTGAAAAGTTTCAAGTTGATTTGCCAAGTTGTTCATTTTTGCTTTTAAATTGAAGCTCCATAACAACTATGCTAGCTGAACTAAAGTCCAAAAACCGATTTTGTTAAAGGAAGCATAAATTTACATCAGGTCACTAAACTT
Source organism: Clytia hemisphaerica (assembly GCF_902728285.1). Classification (NCBI taxonomy): domain Eukaryota; kingdom Metazoa; phylum Cnidaria; class Hydrozoa; order Leptothecata; family Clytiidae; genus Clytia; species Clytia hemisphaerica. Next base: position 593,964 of record NW_027103699.1, on the reverse strand, counting down.
CACAATCTCCAATACACGTTTTTGTATAAGGAACAAACTATAAAAGAACATAAGGCTTCGATGTCAAAAATGTTAAGAACAAGTTAAGAACAATTTAAGGCTTTGCAGACTCTAAAACACCCGATTTCTTAGGAAAATGAGCAAAAGTTCTCGAAAAATGGTGAAAATAAGAACATGTTAAGAACATTATTAGGCTTAAAACTCAAAAAGTTAAGAACATCCGAAATGCTTCAAGAATTTTCTATATTCTTATTAAAGAAACGTGTACGTGACTTATATCCCGTAACTTTTCAATTTCTTTTGGCTATTTCTAATTTTCTACACCAAAAACTGTTCCAAAAATTAACATTTTGGTGTTTCCTTGCTTTTGCATTCAAATTAGATCTTCATTTTTTGCAGGAAGATACTTTACGAATTTGTCATATTGAAGCAAATTTTTCATTCTTTCACTTTGTTTTAACTTTTCTTTAACTTTATTTTACAGGTGCTAAGTAAATAACTTTATTGGAATTTCTGATTAATAATGTATCGTTTTCGAATACCATTTAGTTTTCTTTGAGACTCTACACTGTGCGCTCGTAAGTAATTAGTCAGTGTAGATTCTGCAATTTCAAAATGCGTCTTTCAATTTTAGTACTTTTTCTTGTGGTCTTTGTAGTTGTCTACAGCAAGCCAAATGGAAGTCACAAAGTTGAAGAAGTAGATAAAGGTAAGTTTTTATTTTTTAAAATATCTTTCCTATAAAACTACCTAAGTACAGAAACATTAAAATTTTGCACAAGTAGATCAAAAAGAAATGAAAATCGTTTTAAAAGATTCACTGAACAGCTTGTGGCTCTGAATCTGAAAGAGACAGTGTTGCCGAATTTAGAATTTTTTTAAAGAAAGGCTGACCCCCTTCGGAAATTCATGATTTCAATGTCTTCTGACATCACCAGTGGAACGAATGCTGATTGGCTGCTAAGCGATGTGTGTTTTATAAAATACACCACCTTCCGCGGCAACAGACCCGGTAGGATTTTTTTGTCAGTAGGGGTGAAAATAAACGACTGAAACTCGATTGGGATTACAATAAGTTTTTATTTATGGCTTGGGTTTTGAATATCATTGTTTTCCAGTCAGAAAATTCAGGTGAGGATTGGAAAAATAACAAAACGTTTATCAATGAAGATTTATTTATTTGATTATTTCAAGCGGGGACAAAAATTGGAGCAAAATTTTCGACTGAGGACAATTGGCTAAGTTTTTTCAGTGGTAAGAGGTCGCATAAAACGATACTGATTTTATAATTTTAGAGGATCATCTTCTTGAAAGGCGAGGCAAGAAAGATAAAGGTAAGACTTCCATTTTACACACATTTTAAATTTTTTTGATTCCTAAATTGTTCATTATTATTCTGTAGCGAGTACATATGCTGATAAATGCATGAATCAAATGCGAATTTTTAAAACAAGCTATATAAGATGTTATAAATCATGACTGAGGCTCAGTAGTTCTTAATTTTTTTCCTGATTTCATGATTTTAATGTCCAATCACTTTCTCCCATTGTCATTAGTTAAAGCGGATAAAGAGAAGGAAAAGGAGAAGGCGGGAAAGAAAAAGGAAAAAACACAAAAGGAAAAAGAAAAGCAAAAGGAAAAAGCTGAAAAGGAAAAAGAGAAAGAAAAGGAGAAGGCGGAAAAGGAAAAAGAGAAAGAAAAGGAGAAGGCGGAAAAAGAAAAAGAAAAAGCGGAAAAGGAAAAAGAAAAGGAAGCGGAAAAACTCAGGAAAAAACTTGAGAAAGAACGAAAGAAAGCCGAAAAGAAAGGTAAGCAGGTTTTTCATCATTTCAAATCTTAGGTGTGATGATAGGCTATATCCAAAGGTTTTTGATTAGTATTGTTTTTTCATAACAACAATATCATGTTCTTGTTCTTTCCTGAATTTCACTGAAATGACATTTTGATTGTTATAGAAAAATGGCACAAAGTAGAAGAAATGTTGGCTAATAACGGAGGTAAGTTTCGATATATCTTCTGCCTTATATATAATTGATCCTTACTTAGGGAAAATAAAGTTGTTGGACAGGGTCATAATAAAGAGGAATTGATCTCTACAAGTGTCTTTGCTAAGCCCTTTCTAGAATACCCCTTTATCACAGGGGGTATCGTAGGATATTTTCAGCCAGTGGAGGTAAAAATAAAGGACTAAAACTCGATGGGGATCGATATTCACATGTTTTCTATGGCTGGGAATTTCGATTGTTTTCAAGTCAGAAAATGAAGTAGGGACGGAGGAAATAGCACAAATGATTTTTTTAATCCGTTGTAAAAGAGAGCCAAAAGATTTGCAAATCTTCAGATGATAATATCTCGTTTCTCGGTGGTTTCAGATCTTGGCGTTGACGATGATGACTTAGAGAAACATTACCCAAAGAAATTGAAAGAGAAGAAGAAGGAAGGGAAAAAAGTCAAGAAGTCGGAACATGACACATTTGAAAATAATTATGGACGGTATAAAAATCGAACTGGTATTTCAGTCATGGAAAACTTGAACGCTATCAATAATGGTAACTTTTATCTTCATCTTTTTCTTTCCATCCTTTCGAGCGACAATGATTTGTTTGAAGCTTAGCCAAGACAAAATCCATGGTTGTAGGTGTGAATTTTATTTAGAATTTGTGTTTCGCTGAACTTCAAAAAATGTGCAAGTGTCGTATATGAAGGTTTGAAAGAGTACACATGTGTGTTATTTTGCAGCGCACGATCAACAACTTGATGAAGTCGACATGATTGATTTACGTCCACCACAAAGTATGTTTCACCTTATCTTTACCAAAAAAGTCGGTCACCTTCGCCCCGTATCATTTTAAACCCATTACCTTAAACTTCACAACATCTGGAATCTTCGTAAGAATTCTTAGTACGACAGTTAACTTTTGAGAACAATTGTATGTACTGAAGAACAAATAAGTATGAGTATTTCGTCTAACCTTGCCACCTCTAGCTCAAATATCTTCCATTATATTTTTCTCAATTATCTGGACTAAGAGCTAGTTTAACAAAGTTGAAAAGTAACAGAACACTTTATTCTTTTTCAGGTAAACGTGACGCTATGAGGGACCAAATGTATCTATGGATTGATCGAGTTGTCCCTTACGTAATCGACCCTGCATTAAGTAAGTTATTTCTGTCTATGTAGAGAATACACCTTTGTCTCATTATCCCATAAGTACACGTTTTTTTTATAAGAACATTCAAAATTCTTAACTTTTTGAGTTTTAGGCCTAAAAATGTTCTTAACCTGTTCTTATTTTGACCATTTTGTGAATATTTTTTACCATTTTCTAAGGAATAGGGTGCTTTAGAGTCCGCAAAGCCATAAAATGTTCATAACTTGTTTTTAATATTTTGGCCAGCGAAGCCTGCTGCTCTTATATTGTTTGTTCTTATAAAAAAACGTGTAGGTGACAGAAAAGTTAGGTTAAGTTACATTCTATTGATTTTTTTATACCAGGTGGGGTGATACATGTTTTTTATAAGCAAGTGTCTGTCCCTATATCATGCTCGCCTATGCTTAGCATTCTATTGTTCTCAAATAATAGAGCCATTGTCTAGGAACTAAAAATTGAGCCTGTATATGCTTGTAAACGCTATGCTAATAAAAGGAAAATCATAAATGCCTATGGGAATTTCAGGGTTTTTACTCGCTGTTGATAGTTTTTGACCAATATGTTTCGAGCCTTCTTTCTTTGGCCGTTTTATTTAGTGGTGGTAGAGTTATGATAATTATTTCTATTGTTTTTGTTCCTGAATCATTGATGATTAAAATTTGCCTGAATCTTCATATTTTCTTTTTGAAGTTACTCCTCTAGAAAACTTAATACATGCACGCTTTTTTTAATAAGAATGGTGTAAATCCGTTTCATTATGGATATTCTTACTTTTTTGGGAAAATCATCTTAAGATATTCTTACAGCATTCTTAGGTTAGGATCCTAATTCAGACTAGATTTAGTACATAAGTCTTAAACATAAAATGCCATTTTTGTTAAAGGAATGGGGTAATTAATAAAATTATAATTGAAAATGCTCTAAAAATGGCATTCTTAGCTTAAGTAGCAAAATTCCATGATGGTGATATTCTTAGCATTATTCTTATTTTTTTGGCCATTTTCATCATGGACATTTTTATAAAGTGTATGCTTATAAAAAACCGTGTACCATATTCTTGCTGGAAGGTAAAGTAGTAAAGTGGTCGAGATGTGCCTTTTTGCTGCCTTTGCAAGACGTCTTCATCTAATTATTACCTTTTATGTAGAGGATGGTACGGATACCATCGTAGATGCCATGAACGAAATTCAAAGCGCTTCTTGTATTCAATTCGTACCATACACTGGTCAATCCAACTGGATCAAATTTGTGTCTAGTTCAGGGTCAGCTTTTATTATTTTCTTAAATTATGTTGAAAAAGTTCTCGTTCGAAATGATATTTGTGAATACTGCACTATTTGAATTGAACTCTTTCACTTTTTCTTCACGTGAAGCATTACTTTAAATTCTTAGCTAAGCTTCTTTTTCACTGGGAGCTGGGAAGAGTTAGACTGAAGTGAAGTTTTCTCCACAAGGAAGGGGATGTGGGCGGTGAAAAAGGTTTTCACAAGTTTTTCCCTTCGCTATATTTGCACTTAAATTCACTATCAATTAATCAAATAGCTCGGTCGTTACTTCTTCCCAGGCTTCCAGGCTTCCAGGTTTTTTTTATAGGGACTATGTTGAAAATAAAACAAAGCTCACGCCACTTTCTTTTCTAGATGTTGGTCAAGCGTTGGACGAAAGTTTTGGGTTTCGGGATATCAAGAACTTTCTCTTGGCAGCGGATGTCTTTTCAAGGTGCAAATTCAATAGTTTTCTTCACACATTTATTTCATTGAAAGGTATCTTTTAAATGAAGATAAGCTTTCAAGGGTCAAACTTTAAAGGTTTTATTATTACATAAGTGTTCCCGTTTCATATCAGACACATATTTCATATCAGGACAGTGTCCCCCTATTGTTATTTTATGCTGATATAAGCAAAAAAATGTTTTCCTTTTTCTGACCAATCTTGCTCCACATCCATGTCAATCCAATGTGAAAAAGCTTGTGAATTAAAATTGATGAGTAAGCAAATGATATCACTCTTATTTAAAACCAAAACCTTTAATGTTTTTAAGCGGCTTGGAATCAACAATGTATAATGTTTTCTTTCATAGTAGTTCCTTTTTCTTCCTTTTCAGGGAATCATCATTCATGAACTTCTTCACTCACTTGGATTTTATCATGAACAATCAAGATATGACAGAGATGAAAATGTTGAAATTTTCTGGGAAAATATTCCTGAAAGTGCGTTAGGAGCTTTTACTTTTCTTATCTTGCTGTATGTAAAATTTCTTCCAAACTTTAGTTATTGTAGTAACTTAAATAGATAATTTATTTTGATTGTCGGAAAAAATATATTTCTCAATAAAACTTTCATTTAGCCAACCAGCACAACTTTGACAGACAAAAGGAACTTCGTGTCAGTGGATTAGGCACTCAATATGACGCACAAAGTATCATGCATTATGGGAAATTTGCTTTCGCTAAAGATCGTAAGCTATTAAAAAGTGGATTTTTTTCAATTTATGCATTCGAGCATTCACCCAAACCACTGGGAGCCTTCCAATGACTGGTAGGAATATCGTCCATTTTTGTACATACATCGTGGCAAGAATTTTAAAAAACAATACAAACAATACAAAAACAACACAACACAATAAACATAGACGACCTCAGATCCTTTTCATTGTCCAAAACATCATAGCAACATTACCCTAGCTGATATGACCAACCCTGTCCCTATCTTGGATGGGTGGTCAAGGTCAGGCGGCCGCCTATCTTTTCAAGCCGCCGGTCACCAATCTAATAAGGCGACCACCTATCTTGCGATTTCTGGTCTGCAATTTATCTTCAAACCTTAGGTGGTCACCCTTTCTAATGAAATCTCAGGCGGCTGCTTCACTTTACTCAGGCGGCCGCCTGATTTCTATTCACATGTTAGACATGAAAAACAAATAAAATGGCGTCAACGAACCTAGAAGTCCAAGATGCTCCTTGTCTTTGACTTCAATAAGATAAACTAAAGGTTTTTATTATTTCCTTTTTCTAATGGAAGGAGAGACTTTAATCTTTTCCTCATCCTACAGCAAATAATGTGACATGTAGTGCCGAAGTAGTGATCAACTGTTGCACAGCAAAAAACTACCATAATGTTAGATTTTAACAGGCGGCCTCCTGAGTTGAGACGACAAAAATACAGACCAGAATATTATCAAGATAGGCGGTCGCTTAAGATTTCAGACGGCCGCCTGACCTTGACCGCACATCCCAGACAGGGACAGGGTTGGCCATATCAGCCACGCGGTACAACATCTTATTGCGACTAGCCGACTATAATCGTGGTTTGATTTTTAGTTATAAGAAAACACAATAATGTGAGCAATTTTCCATCAGAATGTTACGAGAAAACTTTTAAATTTATTTTTAAATTACAGCTTCAAAGCCCACTATTGTGAAATTAAGCAATCCAGAGACATCGATAGGACAGCGTGACCATCTTTCGGACACCGATAAGGAACAACTCAACCTGCTGTACAGTTGCACAAGTAAGTGAAGAAAATTCTATGTTTAATCGAAGTTATAGGTGGATAAGCATAATTATGTACCCCTGTGTCATAGACCTCGTGGAAAAATTTGACTAAATTTCACCCCTACGGAACCAACTGGAAAATTGACTTTGACTTTATTCCCATTTGAAATTCAATCGAAAAAATTACACTCCGACATCATCCCAGCTGAATTTTTCGAGCTGGAAATTAGACTAGCGAGAATTAACTGTATTTACTCAACTTCACATCCCCGTTATTATTCCCAACATAGAATAAATACTGTCACAATAGCAGGTTTTTTAGTCTGTATATAAAGGATAGTTCTCAGAAATCACAAGTTATAAATCAAGATACATTATAAGATAGACTCGTGCTTGAACCAAAAGACTCGTGGTTGAACCCCAACAGACGGTAAGATCTAGGTTCCTGCTGGATCAGGATCTGTTTGTAACCCGCATTGTTTACAAAAAGTGAATCTTTAAACACGCCCTTGGCTATATCATGCTTAACCTCGATTTTCTATGTTTTCCACAGGTACAGACAAACAAGGATGGAGTAATTGGTCAGAATACGGTCCATGTACCAAAGAAGGTCGACGTGAACGATCGCGTTTCTGTATGCACCCTACTGATAAAACAAGCTGTCCCAACCCAACAAACACCATGTATTTACACTACGGTGTTGATACTGAAGTTCAAACTGGATGCGCTTATTACCGTGAGTTTTTTAACATGGTTTAATACCCTTTCGAGGATTGGATTTGGTTTGAGTTCCAGAAAAAAAATTTCAACCTTTCTCGATGAAAGTATAACTTTCAGCTCCACCGATCTTCCGCCTAAGAAGGTTGTCATATCCAAATTTATCTGCAATGTTCTAATTTTGTGTTAATGTATCAACCGTTTGAAGTGTTCTAGACTGGTAATATAACGGTTGGTAATTAAACATTTGTTTGAAATCTTTTACATAATTGTATAATTCCCTTCTAAGATAAATTATAAAACTAGTACATAGCTTACACTAACATGCCACCGCAGCAATATAATATTTAAAAAATTCTATAATAAATTGTATAATCATAACAATGTCAATTGCAAGATTATAAGAAATGCATGGGGACAAAAAAATAGTAAGTAACTACACGTTTGGTTAAACGAAGAAATAAAAGATTTTCTTTTTTCCTGAAAATAATAACAATAACACTCCATCTAAATAAATAAAAACGATGGCCTAGTTATAATTAAGGTTTCGACGAAGACATGAAAAAATCTAATTAAAAAGAAATGACTCTTATGTTTTGCAAGCTAAAGTTATTCCACTTAAATTGGCATTCATTTTTTGCTATCATGTGGAAACCATATCAGAGTAATTAGACTACTCGAGTACCTAATAAACGTACAGTAGCGAATAAACGTACAGGGTCGAAAATGGAGGCATGCAAACCTAATTGAAGGATCTTTTTAATGAGGTTAGGGGGTAAATATTGGGTAATTTGCTTTCTTTTGACGAGTAGAACAAACCTCAAAAGTCAAAGATGGATATTTATCATTAGAAACAAAAGTAGGCACTTGAAATTGAGGAAAATTTTTGTTAAAATTAATAAACGTACATGTACGTTTATTAGATACCCGAGAGTATCTTCCTTGAGAGTGGTTTGTACATGGTAGCAAAACAAACTTCCAATTTACATGAAATAGATTTTAAATGTAAGACGGGTTCAAGAAACGAGCTTGTCGGAACAGGTTGACGAGATAAAGCTTTTAATGCTTTAAAGATTGAAACATAAAAAATAATCAGGAATAATTAATTGATTTGATTATTGATTGATTTAATTACTGATTGATTGATTGATTGATTCTCTATTGCTACTTTGCCTAATAAACAATAGTCAAGAGGATACTGCGGATAAAATTTATCAAAAAGTTCTGCGCCATCTTAAATAGGGCGAAATAGAAACCAATCCTAGCTAAGGCCCGGACTCCACTCGCCTACGCTTTGATTGTACTTCTCAAGCAAAATCTTTTATGTTGTTGGTCAAAAGAAAAATAAAGATATGCCATTGTGGTCCATTCAGACGTACAGTCGAGAAAAGTTGAAATGCGCCTAATTTTTTTAAAGTGCATAGTACTTTTTCATGATGCAATCTTTTCTCCAAACTAAAAGCTGATTGAATCCATTAAGATGATCGCAGCGCAGACAATGAAGAGATGTGCCTTCAGGAAGCTAGACTTTTTGAGTTTATAGCTATATACTTTCACTTTATGGTGTTTCTGTATGGCTGTCTGTGTGCCTAGTCTAACCACCGTTAAATGCCTTTGGGAAGGTCCCTCCTAACTTGGAAAGCCAGAATTGGAGCTATTTCACCAAACTACTGGAGCGCAAGTTATTACGTAGGCTATCACAACTGAAAAAGTTGAATGTATGCGCCTATACAAACTTTTTTCAGGTTTTCCAAATAGATTTACCACACTGAACAAACAGTGAAAACACTCTAAGTGAGGTAAATCTATTTTGAAGACCAAAAAAAAAGTTTGTTTACATCGATTCACATTTAATTTTGGATTCATATGCTACATTCTACTTTTTTGTACTTTGCCGGTATCTTGTTTTACCGTTTCTGTATGACTGTCTGTGTGCCTAGTCTAACCACCGTTAAATGTCTTCGGGAAGGTCCCTCCTAACTTGGAAAGCCAGAATTGGAGCTATTTCACCAAACTACTGGAGCGCAAGTTATTACGTAGGCTATCACAACTGAAAAAGTGAATGTATGCGCTATACAAACTTTTTTCAGGTTTCCAAATAGATTTACCACACTGAACAAACAGTGAAAACACTCTAAGTGAGGTAAATCTATTTTGAAGACCAAAAAAAAAAGTTTGTTTAGATCGATTCACATTCAATTTTGGATTCATATGCTACATTCTACTTTTTTGTACTTTGCCGGTATCTTGTTTTACCGAGTTAAGAAAGATATTCCCGAGTTACGACCATATAATGGTCTTTAACCCTATTATTATCAGGCTTTTTCGGATTTTGTATTCTCAAGGGGGGGTGTTTTCCACCAGCCTTGCATAACTTTTGATCTATAAAAGATATGGACTTGAAATTTGGCATAAATGTTCTCTACTATAAAAGGAGTTCATAGAAAAAAATTTGGGTTGATGACGTCACCATAAAGGTGGTGACGTCATCACAAACTTTCACATTTATCGCTTACTAATGAAAAAGTACTATTCAATAAAATAGCAATTAAAGTTGAACGAATGGAGATTTTTCAATTCTGTTTTGAATTTCTAAAAGCCAAAATAAATATCTTTAACATATTTGCCGGTTTTAAACATACTAATAAAATTGACCTTTAAAATCCATGCAGAAAACGAGTAAATTTTTTCAAAAAACAATGACGTCATTTTTGATGACGTCAGCAGTTTTTGAAAATTTTTTTAATATTTTTTAAAATTTATTATTGTTACCTAAAACCTGTCAAAATTTGAAGTCAGTCGGATGACTAGGTCAAAAGTTATGCTAAATTTAAGATTTTTGGATTTTACAGGGTTTTAGCTGGACTTTATGATATGCCTGCACAAAAAAGTCATAAAACCTGATCTGGTCGGTGTATAATTGTAAAATTTGGTATACATGCTGCTAATAGGATTATATTAAAAGTCAAGAACTTTCAGAGTGTTAAACAATTTTTTCAGTGAGCTATTAAAAAAAGAGTGCCAGCCTGGTGGAAAACACCCCCCCCTGATAAAAATAGGGTTAAAGCTTAAGAAGCTCTATAAACAATAAAGGTAGTTATTAATAAAATAACAGACAATATAAATTACAGTTTGATAAGTTTGAACAAAAATATCAACAAAATGTACATTTGAAAACTTGAGCAAATTTCTTTAAAGATTCCCGAAAAAGAATTGAAATCATTGCTGAAATGAACTTCTGACTAAATTACAGTATTTATTCAGTTTTAAAGACAAGAAACAAAATTAGACATACAAAACACTTTTTCCATTCAATGAATCGAATCAGCTCATCATCATAACCAGTCTGCCATTTTGTTTGTTTTGATTTGCAAAAGTAATATTGTAATCCTTGTTATGGTGATGTTATATACTTTTTCTATAATTTGCATTTATAACGCTCGCTTCAGCTTTTCAATCCTAAATCAAAACTAATGAAATGCAATATATAATAATGGTAATAGCATATAACGTAATATGAAAATGTGTATAACATTTACCGCTGTATAATTTACCGCCATATTTTTGCGGAACACTTAATTGGCCGGAACAGAAATAAGAACAAACGCGCGCGCGCGCAAAGATTCGAGATTCCTGTCCAATATCCTTGCGTGAAGCTATGAAGGCCTCCTCACTCGCTACGCTCGTTGCGGGGGCAATTATAAGATTAAAAAAAATGATATGTGTTTCTTTCAGAGGATGGTCATTGGGGTCGATGGAGCAGCTGGGGATCATGTTCAGTGACTTGCGCTTTTGGCACCAAATCACGTACTCGAAAATGTGACGACCCAGCACCGTCAACTAATGGTGCACCATGTAAAGGAATTTCAGTGCAAAGTGCAAGATGTGAAATGATCAGTTGTGATGCAGGTTTGTGCAGCTCTCTTTTGCGGATTATTTTTAACCAAAACTTACTCAAAATTAAGTACCTTGTTCTTGAGTACTATTTAAAAACCTGAATTGATTCCATATCCATTAGCAATTCCATAAACACTCCACTGGTGTGGAAACCATAATGGTACCAGACAATGTTACAGACTTATAAATTAAATTATGAAATTTCTCGAATATTGTTCTATCCTAGATTTACATTATCTTAAGTAAGTAGTTAGATCAAGTTGAACGTAATGTATTTAAATGTCTGCTTAAAGGACCATACGATTGTAAATTTGAAACGCAAACCACGCCAACATGTAAATGGACCAAAGATTTGAACGCTGATTTTCAATGGCGACGACACACTGGAAGTACACCCTCATCCAGCACCGGTCCCTCTGGTGATCATACTTCAGGAACTGGTAAGTGGTCGGTATTCATGTGGATTACCACAGATGCTCGTCTAGGATAGAACGTAGTATCTCTTAGAAAACACAAAAACTCTCGAAGAACTTATTACTTATAATTATGATTATCGATTGAATAGATTTGCTCCTTAAATAATGCCAAATGGCTTGAGAGGAGCAAGTTTATATTTTTATTAATCGAGACAGAAAAAAACTCTCGCGTGTTCTGTATAAGCTATTCAAGAAACATTTTATTACCATGGCAAACTTGAAATTTCTCCACTGAATTTTTTAGGATACTATATGTACATCGAATCATCATCTCCTGCGATGGTTGGATATAAAGCTCGTTTGGTGAGTCCACAAATAAAGGCTGGTGTTCACTGCTTGGCTTTCTGGTATAACATGTATGGATTCTCTACTGGTAGGCTGATAAGACTTTTTACTTATAAACAAAATCTTCATAAAAAGGCTTTGCAAATCAGGAGGAGAGGCTAGTTTTTGAAGAAACCATAAATCATCCTGATAGTTTAAGGTCTGGAAGGTGGCGCTTGAAACATTGTAAATCCCGGTAGATCTTTAGTTCGTGATATAGAGATTTTTCAGGTCTCGAGAGTTATGTATCTTTCATTATAGAACACTACCAGCTTTCGTCACAATGTTTGAACTTCAAGAATCTCATTTTGAATTTCGTTAGTAATATGTCCGGAATCTTTCAAGTTTTCATTGATTTCTCGTTTTTTTTTAGGATCATTGAATGTTTATTTGGAAGGAAGCCAAGAACAACTTTTCACCTTGAGTGGTGACCAACTTAAAGATTGGCATTTGAAGAGATTGAATATTGACAGCGCTGGAGACTTCAAGGTAGCTTTTTCCCTTATAAATGTGCCTTTGAGTTCTTGGATTTTTTTCTAAAAAACCTTCAACTGTCAATGACAATTTCTCTTCGCCATGGTTGAAGAATTTCCTTCCTATGATGTCTACCCTCAATTTCTGTATTGCATTTTTGTTGCTTACCTTGTAAATATTAGTACAACATTGCTTATTTATTTGTTCATAGATTGTCATCGAAGCAGTTCGTGGCAGCAGTTTCCAAGGGGATATCGCTATTGATGATATCAAGGTTAAAGATGGTCCATGTTTTGGTAAGTTTGATGCTAAGTCTAAAGTCTATTCACAATAAGTGTGCACTCTTTTTTCACTTACCTATAACTTTTGAAGGAATTCTTCAATCTTTATAAATTTGGTATCATTGGAAAGATATTAGTGAGTGGAACAATTTGGAATAAAAAAATCGATAAAAAAATTCTAAAAATGAAGATGAAAATGAAGAAGAAAAAAATGAAGATCTTGTAGAGAAGTGCTATAACTTTCATTTTCATTGGAGAGATTCTTTGATCTTAGGAGGTCATCACTGTGAAAAAATTTCACTAAAATATTTATTCAAGATAAAGTTATGATACAAAGTTTATAAGTGATTGACCCCAAAAAACAGCAGAAAACAGGAGAAAACAGCGTTTTTAGACGTCAATCAGCTTATAACTTTGTTTGATATCTTTTGACTGAATGATTATTTTTGAGAAATTTTTTCACAGTGATGACGTTCGATAATCAAGGATTCGCTTCAGTGAAAATGATAGTTATAGCACTTTTCTACAAGATCTTGATTTTTTTCTTCTTCATTTTCATCTTTATTTTTAGAATTTTTTTATCCATTTTTTTATTCCAAATTGTTCCACTCACTAATATCGTTCCAATGATACCAAATTTATAAAGATTGAAGAATTCCTTCAAAATTTATAGGTAAATGAAAACAGAGTGCACACTTATCGTGAATAGACTTTAGAATCTTATAGAGTGAGTAATCTCTAAATTTTGGATTTATGTCCTATTAGCTCAGTGCTTGGGGATAGAAATATTGAGAAACAATATTGTTTTTTGATTTGTTTAGCCCCACCAACCCCTCTTCCAACAACCACCGAAGAAACCACCACCACTGAGCCGCCAACCACCACCACAGAACCACCCACCACCACAACAAGCACTACAACTCCACTGCCAACAACAACAACCACTACTGAACTAACTACTACTCCAGAACCTCACATCCCCGAAGGTAAGATTTTCTTTTTTGTAAGATCATTTAAGCATTCAAACTTTGATCATTTTTAATCAAAATTTTGCTAACAACAAAGATTATCACACCCCCTTCTCACAGACTCACTGGGAACCCTTCCTACTGGAAAAATTGGCCAAAATATCCTCCCCAGTGAAAAATTATACTCTAATTTTTGTCCCAATTAAAAATAATCTCAGAAAAGCCAATCCTCACTGCAAATTATCGTGCTATTTTATCCATATTGAATTTTCTGGCTCGAAAACAATGGAATTCAAATCCACAGTCATAAGCAAACATGGGAATATCGATCGCAGTTTTGGACCGCTATTTTTACCCTCACTAGCTGAAAAAATCCCATCGGATCCGTGAGAAGGGGCTATATTCATGATATGCACCATTGCAATGTCTTCCACGGACCCAACAGCTGATTGGTTGAAAGTGACGTATTGACTGACTTTACGTCACTTACAACCAATCAGCTATTGGGGTTCATGATTGCAATGCTGCATATCATGTATTATCAAAGCTAGCCTCTTTCCGATAAAAGCCGCTAACCGTACACTCTTTTTCTTTTCATTTTCAGCTGTACCCGTTGGATGTTACAAAGATTTCGGTTACATTGATAGCAAACGTCCATTTAGCAAATACAAAGATTTGAGCAGTATTGTCATCTGGTCTGCCGATGTGGAATTCGCCAAAAACAATTTCAAAGATGTTGTTGGAAACTGTTCAGCCTACGCAAGAGCTAATGGCTATCAGGTAAAATCTTATTGAAAACTGATTTTTCATTGGGCGCATTAATTCGAAAAACTAAGCCCATAGATACACGAAAAGTTTTATTGGAACAATCATGTTTCCTACAAACTGTATGAATATTCGATTGAATGATTTTTTCTGAGTCTATTGAAACACAACTAAAACTGGGTTTGACTCGCTTTAATAAATTGAACCTTCTTTTATTTTCAGCATTTTGCCATCCAGTATTATTATGAATGTTGGACAGGAGCCAACGAAGAAATCAATTATGGACGAGACGGTGAGAGTGTCGGTTGCTGGCCACAAGTTGATCAAAATGCTGGCCCATTTTTGATCGGTCAAGATTATTCCAATATGGTCTATAGATGGGAAGATTAAAATATGACCAAATTTCTAAAACATTATTATTTGAAATATTTTGAATTGGTTTTCATCGAAAGAATCTGAATTCTCAATCGTCTCTACTTTTAAATTTGCTGATTTACTGAATCTTTGAATAGCATACATAATTATAGCGGAAATTTAATTTAGCGGATGGTCAAATAATCTTTTTCGGTAGAAATTTAATTTGGCGGAAGACGGAAAAAATCTAAATTTGGCGGGAATTCAGTTTTGTGGATGAAGGATATTTTTGACCAAACGCTATTTGTTAAGATAAAACCTGTCTTAAGGCCTATGAAATAGCACAATTTAGGGGAATGAATATAATAATTTAAATTTTGTAGGAATCTAATTTGGCGGATGATGGGAAAAAATAAATTAGGCGGGAAACTTAATTTTTGGTAGATTTTTGCTAAATCCGCCAAATTAAAGTCGTCAAAATTTCTTCCTTACTTTTAAGGTAATTTAATACCGACAAAATTTTTTTTGTCAAATTGTATTATATTGAAGTCGACAATTGCTGTATGACTTTATCATAATGGTGGGGTAAAACTGATCCCTTCTTTTGTCTACGGCTACCTTTTATGATTTTCTTCTTTGATAAATAAGAACGTTCCGTGTCGTGTCTCTTGCTGAGCTTGGGTCTTACATATTAAGATTTTATGATTTTTTGTTTCAATTATTTTCAATTCTGATCCAAAAATACTTTTGAAATCGGAAATAATGTCACAATAAATAATTGAAAGAATATTTTCTGATAAGTGACGAAATATGGAATATTTTCAAGTGGACGAAAACTATCACAATTCGAGTGCGATGGTTTCATGGTATCAAAGACTTTGTTACTTAGCGGTCTTTTTTTGTTTATTTATTTATCCACTGCATATCTGTATTTTTGAATTTTAGGATTCACTGGAACTATGGGAATTATGACTAACAGTAGTTAAAACTTGTATCTATGGTTAAATTTCATTCAGACCATTTCACCGTAAAAATTCTGAATGAATTGACAAAATTTCGAATCGGGTTATAAATAATTTAAACAAATACAAAAAAATAAGTATGATAATATTTTGAATCAAGAAAAAAAATCCTACTGAAAAATTTTGTGTGAAGGATAAAAAAGTCGAAAGTATATACTGCAGTCTAACTAAGGATAAAAGATGTGTTTTTGTTGTCATCCACAAAGGCATTATAAACTTCAACTTGAAGTGATCAACGAATACAGTAAGATCGAACGACAGCCTTACATTATCGACGTTGAACCAGAAGAGCGCAGTGTCTGTTGTTGTTTGTGTGATGCTGGTGTCAACAATCTTCATTTGAATAACCAGCCAACTGACCAAGTGATTTACGATAATGTGTGCTTCCCGCTTTGTTGTAAAGGAGGTGATTTCGAATGGCAAGATCGTGGTCATTATTTCCGACTCGAAATGCCGTCGTTGTATATTCACGACGGTTTATACGTTGACGGGAAAGAAATCAATAGCCGACGTTATAATCACACAGAATGGAAATGTCAATTCGCTGTTTGGTTGTTGATCGGGTTTTTGGTTCTGGCAGCTGGTGTAGCGTTTATTGTTCTGCATTTTTTGGATTGCTGCTGGGGTGGTTTCTTGTATTTGGGTATCTCATGTGTTCTAACGAGTGTGTTTTCACTATTGGTGGGTTGTATCGGATGTTGCCGTATCTCGAAGCTGGTCAGCCGTTACCGTGCAAACCAACGCGCTCAAGCAAAAGTTGCAAATGACAATTTCACACGAATTTAATGTCGATGAATGCGGGTTTTATATGAAAAGGCAAATTTTCTTTGCAGTAAAGAGGATTGGGAAAACAATTCGTATGTACCAAAAAAAATAGTACGCTATTATTGGGTACATGAAGAATTTTGTTACGACGTTAGCAAAATTTCTTTCGTGACATTGAAAAGAAGAGCATTGGAACCTAAAATATATTATAGTGATGTACAAAAATTAACTTTCGAGACGGAATATTGGATTGCTATTATACAGTTTTGACACAATTCATACTGTCATGTCAGTCAAATTTTTACGACATTATTCGACATATTTCTGACAGGAGCAAGATTTTATATTTTTGTTTGGTACATAGTTACTCTTTGTTAGCCTACTGACCTCGCTTTGTAATAGCTTATCGGTAAAAAATGACGAAAAGGTCACTCAGTCGTTGTTCTTTTTAGAAACAGCATAAAAAATCTTCTGCAGCGTTATCCTATGTTTTGAAGAAGACCACCCAATGGTACGATTTAGTGCTTTCTAGCAAAAAACGCACAATCGTACACTCATTTTGCACACTTACCCTGGACTATGGCGACAAAGCTTTTTTTGATTCGAGTTTCTCAGTTCTTAGTCCACTATGACTTTACACATGCACAAATTCGTCGGCAAAAATGGGCGAAAATAGGCTAATAATTTAGCCTGTGATGAAATTCGCAAATAAGTAGCTACTGTATTCCCAAAAGGCATTTCAAGAAGAATGTTATCTCCTATAATATAAAAGGAAAGAAGGGTTTTAAAAAATTATAAATGTTATCATTATAGTAAAATTTTTACTAATATTTACAAATTTGTTATGAAAATAAAAGCCTTAAGTTATTTATTATGAGTCGACTTTCTTCGCATTTCCGTCAAATTGCAATTTCTGATCATCGTTTGACTCAACTATGAAATTTGAACGTGAGAGTAGAACACGCTCTTTTTATAGGCAAATTAAGAGCAGACAAGAGTCAGCCATAAATATTGATTCAGCGTGTCACGTACGATATTTTAGACAAAATATATTAAAGATAAAATCGAAATTTGACGTACACGGGAATCAAGTCAACGTAATAATCTAACTGCGTCATGAATAAAATAACTGTATATAAAAGTTATGAAAGAATAATAAATTTCAAATGCGTGAGAAAAATATGAAAATTTATAAAATTATTGCTATTTATGCTATGCTATCCAGATCTTCCTTAAATTAAGTTTTCCAGAGAGTCAATTTCCAGGGGTTATTTTAGAATATCGACCCCATGTTAGTCTGTACACAGACCCAACATTATCTACGGATAGTTTATAAGGCCGCTTTTGCGCCGTGTCTAATTTATTTACGGAGCGGTTTTATCACGTACCAGCTAAAGCCCAGAAAGTCTATCGAAGGAAAGCAAAAACAAGTCGAAGGGGTACGAAAACTATTGAAAATCAAAGCAAATCTTTCTGAAGGTAGGAACATTTTTGAAGATACAATTTCATCTTTTTGAGAGTTTGAGTCTCTCAGGGTCAGAGTTGTAATCCCGTCAACACCGATAATTTCTTAATTTCTAAACTCATGTCAATTTGTAATTACCCTTAGAATTACCTCGTTTTAATTGTTTTGTTTGTTTTCCTTTTTGTACATTTTGTCTCATAATATTCAATTCTTTTTCCACTTTGCTCAAAGATTCTTCTTCCCAATTCTCCGCTGTTATCATTCGATCCAAGTCGGCTAAAACTGAGATCAAATTCGATTCCAACTCGAAATTCGAATACGGTAATTTAGGTAGGTTATATTTCGGTTTTACTTCCTCAATTTTGTCAGGTTTTTCGATAATTTCGATTTCTTCTATTGATGATTTTGAGTTTGAGGAGCTATTGTTGACGTAGTAGTAAACTGCAGGGTCATTCGTTGAGCTATCAGTAACAGCGAACCGAACCTGTTTACGCTTCTATGAATCAAATGAAGAAAGAATACAAAATTAGGGGTGATATATTGAATCGAATGAAATTTGAGGCCTCTTTGTTAGATAGACCGTATACAAAGAGGAAGTGTCAAACAAGAACCTTATTCAAACGATAAAAAAAAAATTTTCTTGGACTAATTTATACTGACAACCTTTCTATACAACCAACGAAACGAAAATACAACGAAAAGGCGCAAACCACGTGCTTTAAAAATCGCTATCAAGAAGGTGGACGTAGAAACTTTGCACGAGATTGATTTTCGAAGAAAGCGTATTAAAAATAGATATAGAAGATAAAAGCGTAGGCGAATGTATAGGTAAATCATACTTTTCCCTTTGATCGAAAGTATCCAGTCCAAATATCTTTCCACGAGCTGATCATTTTCTTGGACTTTGCATCTGACCATTCGTTTAATAGAACCATTCGGAACATATTCATTGCCAAGATATACCAATAAGCTGTGTACAAAATCACCCATAACATGCCTAAGTGGACACCTGCAACATTTGTGATGTCACGGAGTTGACCGCCACCCGGTTGCCACCAGCGGAATAAGAAAGTGAAGAGAAAACTTTCTGCATATGAACGATAACCATCCAGCTGTGCTCCAAAAAGCTATAACAAAGATTGTGTGAACAAGTTGTTGAATAATAGAACCACGATAAAAAGATAAGAGGTAACATTTCATTGATTTTGCATAATTATTTTTTAGAGTGTGAGAAATTTAATTTTAAAGGTAATATTTTTACACAAGTGTTCCCTTTTCATATCCGACACATATTTCAGAGTCTGTTAAATTGCGCGCCTTCTAAAAAGTGGCGCTCCTTGCGCGCCTTAATCTTTTTTGCGCGCCTTCTAATTTTTTACGCGTTTCTGATTTAACAAGTGTCTTGAAAAGTTTCTAAATGCCTGTATAATTTGTTGCAAACCCGTTGCAAATGCAAAGAACCAGACACAATGCTTTTTCTTGGTTATTTGAATGGAAAAAATTGGACATACTTTTGGGGATAAATTTTAGACTTTTCTCCAAATTATTGAAAATAATGTGCTACAGTAAACTTTAATTAAAAAAATTCAAACGAAATTACAATAATGGCTGGGTATGCAGAAGCAAGATGATACTATATATGAAAATCGGTCTTGTAACGGTACAATACTACATAGGAAATTATTTTGACCATACAGAGTATTTAAAAGGAACTAAATGGTTCCGAGTAACGTGTGTTATTTTTTTGAGCCATTTTGATTTTTGATTTTTAAAGCACACCTCAGTGCTGCCATTTCTTTTGTATTTCGATCTTGTTATTGATTTTGAAAAGTGTCATAAGAAGAAATCTTTTGATTCAGACTTTACGAGTTAGCATTTTGTTATTTGTTCAAATTCGATTCTATTCTTTGATTTACAATTTTGACATGCAAAACTGCATACACTATTATCTATAAGCGCGCCAGAATTTAAATAATTGAAAACATTTCAACCCCTTTGAGCGCCTCTTTGGATTTCCGTTCACTCGTTGACCAAATATGGCTAAAAAACAGTCAAAATCTCAAAAAAGTGAGTTTCTGGAAAACTTTGGCATTTTTCTTACTTCATTGGCCAAAATCCCTCCAAAAAGACCAAATTTGCAAATTTTTTGTGTTGATTTTGAAAGTGCATTTCATTTCCATCAACTTAGGCTAAAATGAAGATTTCAAATCGAAAATGGGGCTGGCAGAAAGGCTTTGCCCTCCTGCTCCTGCATACCCAACCATTATTTTAATTTCGTTTGAAATTTTTAAATAAAAATTTAGCACATCAAATAACCAAGAAAAGGCATTAATTATACAAGCATTTAGAAACTTTTCAAGACACTTGTTAAATCAGAAACGCGTAAAAAATTATAAGGCGCGCAAAAGTTAGGGCGCGCAAAAATTAGGACGCGCCAAAAATTAGAAGGCGCGCAAGGAGCGCCACTTTTTGGAAGGCGCGCAGGCGCGCAGGGCGTGCAATTTAACAGACTCCATATTTCATATCAGGACAGTGTCTGCCTCTTGTTATATTATGCTGATATAAGCGAAAAGAAGTTTTTCTTTTCCTATTTCTGACCTATCTTGCTTCACATCCGTGTCAATTCAATATCAAAAAGCTTGTAAATGAAAATTGATGAGTAAGGAAACGATATCACTCTCATTTAAAAACAAAACCCTTAAAGCAACATTAATTCTAATCTTGAGTAAATTTGCAAAAATGGCTACAAGTTAGAATGAATAGGACGGTTTACTCAAAAATCAGTGACAAATATTTTGAAATTTCTCTAAAATTTCTTAGTAAATGAGAATAGTGGACTCACCAAGTAACCAACATTTGTGAATCCAATTACAACAACAATATGAAGACCAGCCACTGAAAACAATAAACCTTGAGCACGCTTTAACATCTTTCGCATCAACTTGTAAACACGTGATAGACTCATAAGTCGAACGCACTGAAAAATAATTCGCAATAAGCCATTGTATTAAGGGTACCGGACGGTAGTCCAGATATTAGATCAGTCAATTATTGTGAAAATAACCCCTTCCACTGAATTTCGTGCCCCAGCTTATAATATTCATCACGATAGAATCAGCTGGATAAAACAGTGCCAGGTGTTAAAGATTTTCCGACACCTTCAGGAACGCGTCGGAAGAGATTTCTACATCGGGTGTTGGGAAGCGACGAGCAAGATTTTCATACATAACCGAAACAGGCCCGGCGGAACAACCGTAAAAGTGGAGATGCTGAGTGCTCAGATGAGATAAAATTTGCCAGCAATTAGAGAAAATAACAAACTCATTTGCTCAAAAGTGGGGAGGCTGAAGTCTCCCCAGTCTCCCCGCTTCCGCTGGTCCTGGGAACATTGAGGACGAGGTTTTTGACAATGAAAGCCACGAATGATAAAGACACTATAAAAAAATTGAATTCACGGAAATCTAACATCACTTACCCTAATCAATAGAAGAAACATCGAGACACCAAAACAATGTTTAGCGAGTTCATGTTTGGTTACGTAATCCAACTGTACAACGTTGTCATGGTTATCTAAAGTGATTATTTCATATATATGCAAAACTAAACCTGCTATGGTAACCAATATGAATAGTACTCTATTTAAGAACCAAATATCAAAAATCCATCTCCAGTTAACAATCAATTTGATCAGTGCTCTGTAACCAAGTATAAAAAGAACTACACTTAACAGCGCCATGCAGAAATAGCCAAATCCTTTCAAATTTGTTATGTCGTCTTTGTAGGGTACTACGTTTATTTCCAGCTGCGCGTGCGTATATCCAGATCGTTCCATATAAATGGATAGATCGTAATACGCAGATAACTGCATAGCAGGGTTGGTTTTTTTGAAATTGTTTTTAATCGACCGAGCTTCTGGAATCAGCCATACCTCGTCTCTCAATTCATCAGACATAGCTTTGGCCTCTGATTTTGCATTGCTGTTCAAAGGATGTGGCAAAACCAGGTCACGTGTCTTAGGAAACCTTGTCAGAATTGAATCTTTACACAAGACGCTTCTGTAATCTTCAAATGGACAGGACGGGCCAGCAACACGATATTGTTTAGTACGAGGTACATCTATCATATGCCATGTATCGTTTGCATCATACAAATATGGAATGTAGACCTTCTCCAACCAATCAAAATATTCAGCATGGAAATTCCTACAAACGTAATAAATAATCACGAAAACCATGAAAAATTACGTAATTTATCACATTAAACAAAGCAATGCCAATTTGAGGCTCAAAATAATTCATGATAAACATAATAAGACGGTCTAGCGTCTAAGTATTTCAATCTGTAGATGCACATCAACGTTGATGTAAACTGGTGTAAAGACGTTACATCATCAGAGAAGAATACCCGGGTTTAAAGTTTTGATTTTCTGCTTTTATTTCGTGTGATTTTACTTGGCTGAAAAGTAAAGTAGTAGTTGGCCATACAGTAAAATATCAGCGAGTTTTGTACACTACACAGAATCAAAACAGAAACTACAGTACTTGACTAATAGGAATGGAATCTCATATTCGTTATATTCATAACATTATTTTATACAAAAGCACCCAAAAATACTCCGGGCATTTGCCAGTAGTTTTATGGCTCAAATTCAAAATTAATGAATAACACCGGTATTTTTGGGTGCTTCCGTATAAAACATTACATCATAAATATTAATACAGGCTTCACTTACTGGCTCTTGAACTTTGGAACGAGTTCATTTCTCACTCGGTCTTTGAACATTAATTCTTGATGTTTCGGCGTGTGAAAGACGAAATATAAAGACACAACCAACCACAGCAATAAAAGTTGAAGTAGTAGGTCTCTACGATATTTTCGTCCTTGTCTCATTTGCTTGCCCACGGAAATTGCATCTTTTAAAACTGTTCCAGTAGGTGGCGTGATTCGATCTTTATTGGGCGGCTGTGGTGTACCAGATGGACTAAAAAGATGGTGGATATTTTCATTAGGTATTTTCCTGTGTCTTGTGTTCTTGTGTTTTTTTCTATACAATGTTGCGAAAACATTACGACAAATCTAATTTTAGAAGCCGAGGAAAGCGCCCTTATAGTCTAGGAGTAGTGTTTACGTTAATGTATACAGTTGACGCTCTCTAATTCGACGTTCTATTATTCGATACGCTCCATTTTTCGATTTTATTATATTTCTTTAAAGCTGTTTACAAAATAGCTCGGGTCTAATCAATATCAACTATTAATTACAAGTCAATTTAGTTGGTAAACGTTGAACTGCAACCTAATACCCTTACCAGATGAAGAAATCATGATGGTCGACTTTGTCAAGATCATATGGCTTGATAAACAACGCCATGAAAGCTGCTATAAACACCAACTAAACGAAAAATTAGACATTGATAAGTCGCAAATTATAATGTGGTTGCTTAACCCAACATGCCGTTTTTTAATCAACTTGCCGTTTTTTATCGGGGTTAGAACTAAAACATTTTGAACAATCTAATAACGAAAACGTTCAGCTAGTACGGTGCGTAAGATTTTAGGCTGTGTGCATCCCTGAATAGTTTTTGTTATGATGGATTTGAATCAGATTTGAAAAAACTCTCGCTCAACCAAGCATGTTTTCTTGTGGTGTGATCTATTTATCTAAGCTTCTGTCACCAAAACTAAATAAAAACGCTTATTTATGACCTTGTCTACCATACAACTCTTTCTCACTTAAATTTCAATAACCCCGACGTATCTCGCCTCAAAAATATGGCTTTGCAATTGGTGCCCTTACCCCTTCCTACTTTTGGGTAGAATAGCTATATCATAAGGAAGCCTTCGGGTCACCCTCGAATGTGGTCGCAAAACATACATAATCATATTAGCTTACCAAAAAGGGGAATGTTAAGAAGAAATCTTCTAAGAAGCCAAACACTAAACATTTGAGCCATTTGATGGAGGTGTGATACCCAAATTGTTGACCATAAGTGATGACAATAACGATGGAGAAAGCAGAGATGAGGAAACAACACATGAAACCAATGTATTTACACCAGTGTGGTAATGTCCAACGTGTCTGTGGATCCAACTCCACAACGTCTATAGGGGAAAAAAGGTTAAATAAATAGCAGCCAGTCAAAAAGCGTTATGGTGTTGTCCATGCATCATTTGTATGCATCATTTACCGGTATGTAAAGATTCTGGAAATGGATCAGAACAGGTAAAGCTTTAATGGATATTAAAAAAAAAACATAATAATTCGTGCCTCTTATTATAGACTATTCAAACTGTGCATTTTTTAAACCAATTCAAAAATTATTTTTTCAATTTCAAGATTTATGTTTAGGGAACGAACTTCAGAGAACGAACTTCTATGGAGTGGTTCTTCACGTGTCCCGAATCGTAACCTGGGGCGCTGAGCGGTGACATTGCTACAATCAAGGTCATAATATTTGAGAAAAAAGGGAAATTCCCCAGGAAGTCTTGAAACCACAATCGATTTGTAAGTGCTCTAACGTAGATTCGAATGGTAGAGTTACTTACGATCTTAGAATCCAAAAATTCAAAAATAGTCCAATATATAAGGCTCAGAATATAGCCTGTAAGTCTGCCAACCCATCCCAACTTGAAATATCCGATTAAATTAAACAAATAGCCCAAAATCAACTTTCTCGTCGGAACTTTAAATCTTGAAAAACGTTAAAATAGCCGGAATTCTCAATATATTTCGACCATGATTGTACGTGGTCGATTTGCATGTGGCTCCAACTCAAAACCACCTGGTCATGAAACGAGTGCGCTACCACTCGACCACGAGCCCCCTAAATCTCGAAACATACTTGGTATTTGTAAATGAACCATCAGTTCTTCATTCTTCTTAATTTGAGCAGATAACCGTGCTTCTGTACTACTCTCACGAGTGCTTCGACCAAAGAAACTGAAATAGAATGTTTAGTACATAAGAGTTCCTTTCTCACTAAACCAGTCATTGAAAGTGAAATTAAATACAAGTTACGATTTGAAACCGTTTGCTTTTATGGTTCAGGATTTCAAAATCTATTATTTTAAGCAAAAATGCAGTGGCGTAACAATTCATCAACGTCAAAATGATAATAGGAACTTCATCCAGCTTTACCGTTTCAAAGTTTTTCTTAAAACTCATCCGGGCATCAAGGTTACTACTGTAAAATTCGGATAAACATCTAAATCGAACTAAAAGTAATGGCACTTACTCGGCATAAGCCAAGTCTTCAAAATTTTCCATCGCATCAAAGAACGGTTTATTTTCTTGTTGAGGTAGTTCTTCCAGTGGGTGTAGGATTTCGACATTTTCTTCATCACTTGGAGAAGGTATCAATCCACCAAAAGATCCATCTGAGTGTGTTTTCTTGATCGCTTGTTTCGTCGAAGATGTAGCGCCGGCATAGAATTCGTTCAGTGATGGGTATGAAAGTGAACTTGATCTATACTCGGGCGGTGGCGGTAAATGTGATTGGTAAGATGGGGCGGATAAAGGTGGTTCAACATTCAGTCTTAAGGATTTAGCGGGTAAAGCAAAGGAGCGCGGTAGACGAATGATGTCTTCATCGTTTGAGAAATTGATCTTCTTCATCTTTTGTTTGCCACTGGCTGTTGGTTCATCTGTAAAAAAATTATTCAATCTATTCGGATGAAGTCATAAAGGTTATAAGGTTATTCATTAGTTCGTGGACTAAAATTAATAAATTAATCGAGCTACCAGACAAACAACCTACCACGCATTGTGATGTACAATTTTTTTCTTTCCTCAGAGACAAGAGGATGTCTCGATTTTATTCAGAATCATCTTTATAAGCGTGAAGAAGTCTACGCATAAAAAGCTGGTAAAAATTGAAATAGTGGATACATTCTTTCAATAGACCTAGGGAATATTCACTGTGCAGCTACAATATAGGTGTACTACTTGTTCCAGGGTTTACAAGTGGTTTCAGCACGGTACAAAACCAAAAAAAAACAAAGAACACTTTCAAACATTACGGTTTGGTCTTTTTCTTTCATTCCTCAAAAACCTTACTAACAATCTAAAAGTTCGCTCGAAAATCAAACGCGCCAAAATCGCACAAAACGAATAGTGATACAAAACAGCCACTTTGAAATAAGACAAAACCGAGTTGGCTTATTAACCACGAAAGACTTTTTGCAGAGTTTTTTTTGCGGCCAGCTTGGTTTATCTCTCATCTTCAGCGGAAATGTTTTTATTTGATTTTTGAGCGAGTTTTAGATTTTTAGCCGTGAGCACGGAATCAAGCCATTGTTGAAAATTTAGCCACGGTGTTTACAAAGTGGAGACAAAATGTAATACTTACCGCTTTCGATAGCTTCTTTGGCTTCTTCAGCTGACGAGTCATCATCCTCAAGGAAATTCAAATTATCGAAAAATCTCAATTGCTTTTTGGTTCGTTTCAAAGATGAAAAATCACCATCTAACGATTCACTGGATTTGTTTGTACCGTGATGGTTTCGGTTGTCAAGGAGAGGTGTGGTATCTATATCAACAGATTCCAACATAACGCGTTTTGGTTCTTTCCAAATTTTCAACGATTTTGTTTCAACCTGATGTCAAAAAAAAATTATTCGATTCAAGTACTTTAGGCGTACAAACTACAAAAACTACAAAAGTCGAAAAATCGCAAAATTTACGACATTAATTTCGCAAATTTGAGGAAAAAATGTTTTTTTGTGAGTATAAAGTTTCGCAAATCGTTGAATAAAAATGAGAATTTTTGAAATAAAATCGCCTTAAAGTGAAAATATTCCTTATAAAATTCGATAAAGACGGTTGCTCTTCGACTTTTTAAAAAGACATTAAAGGAATGATAAAACTATGAAGTTTGATATTCATTACGATTTCGAGGTTTTATAGATTTCCAATTTTTTTTAGTATTTTCCCCGAGCATAAACTTTCGCGAATTGCCCTGTTAAAAAATTTCAAAGACATTTGCTTTCGCAAAAAAGGCCAAAATTCACGAAAATTGCAACAGTTTCTGTTCGCCTAAAGTAGCAACTACTTCGCATTCCTAGAACTCTGGGTACTGTAAAGTATCATTACATTTCGTTTTTTTCGAAAATCATATTTTTTATCAAAAACAATAAAAGTTGGCACGCAATTTTGGTTCTAGCAAGCTAGCGTTATCAAAATATAAGGCTGGTGAAAAATTATACCTGTTTCTGTCGACTTTTTCTGAACAGTAATAAAAACAGTAGATTCAATGGGAAGACAATTAACGCAGTAATTGCACCAATTATAAGTTCTTCAAAGGAATATCCCTTGAAACCAATGTAAATATCCACTTCATCATTTGGAGCCACACGGAACCAAGCAGCGTTGACTGCCATCCATGAGAAAACGAGTGTCACCAAACATGTTAGACGTTGCACTCTTGTAAATCTGGAAGAGAGGGAAAGCATATGGAAACATTAAATGAATGAAACTGTTCTGTACATGCATGCGCACTTGTTTGTTATAATACGGAAACTAATTTTCGGGGGGGGGGGAGAGGTATTAAGAACGCAGTGTTCGTGGATCATAGTTTCGCGGTTGACACACGGTTTTGCCTATGTTCTTTAATTTTCTAGAGATATTTGGTAAAATTATCCCTGCAGAACTAAATGGTAAAACCCGAAAAGTGCGAACATTAGTTATGGTGAAAATGAGCTCTCTTCAGGTAAAAAGCTGTCCAGATAGCTCTTACCACAATTTCAATTAGACGCACTCTTTCACCCTGATTTTCAAAATACTGTAATTGACTTACTTGCTAAATTTAGGTTTTTCGAATATGGACAACCACAAATGATAATCATTGAAAGACCTCCCAATGACGTCATAAAAGATGGTAGAGAATTTTCTCATTTCTTCAATATCGGCAACGTGAAATTCATGTTCGAGTTTTTCATCTTCACAATCTACACCTATCCATCTGAAATACAACAATAATTGGGTTAGTGTTCAAAGTCTAATTTTTATATTAGAACACAAAATCTCAGATATACGACAGAAAAGTTCACTGAATTATAATACGGAACAAACGGGAAGAATTTTGAACATAACAGTAAGCATTACCAAAGCTTTCAAATGCTAGAAATATTGAGAGCTTTGCTTTTACTTAGTTGTCAAAGTCATATACGGATACAGTAGAGTCTCTTTAACTCGAACCTCTATAACTCGAGTGCCTCTTAACTCGAACATGCGTCCTCGTTCCTTCATTTAACAAGCCTTATAAATCTTATTCTATAACTCGAACAAATTTGCGTTCCCCGTGCGGGTTCGAGTTATAGAGACTCGGTAGTTTGAATTGCCCAATAGAACCTTTCAAACTTTAAATGGAGATGGAAAATCGATCATTTATGTATTATATTTGGAAGTTAATACCGAAGTAAGGTACTTTTTGAGCAAAAGAAAAATTGGACGTACTTATTGCAGTAGAAGAAGAACTTCTCTCCACTGACCATACTTCTTATGATAACACGTTCAAGGTACCATGATGGATCAGATCCTGTATTATCATGCCATATCTTGATCTTCCGAATCTTGCCAATACTGTGAAAAGAAAGAGTGGGAAAGAGTTAAAACAGTAGGCCAGGAATGAACATAACTTCTTTGATTATATTCTTTGTTTAATTAAGCAAGAAACAAAAACATCAAAAAAAACGTGAATTCATTTTTATTTCTTGAAGGTTTAGCTGTTGTGACTCTTAGCAAGACTATAGCCCCATCTTCTAGCAGGATAATTCAGTTCATTCATTGAAAATAATGGCATCTAAAAAAAGAGATTGAAGAGGTTTTGCAGTACGACATGCAGAGCAATTGGGACTTGATAATGATAAAGATATAAGATTGATAATGCACAGGGTCAACAGTCACTTGTTCACATTCAATCTCAGACAATATCAAAATAGTCTCGTGTATCTCGTATACGATCCTAACTCACTGAGACATTAAAAAAATATACCTTCTATCCAATGAAATCCTGAAAATATCCAGACCATTTCGTTGAAAAGGATTATCTCCTTGTAAAATACGTGCTTTACTTGTACACTTCGTCCCCAGTACTTGAATCCCAACGTTAGCCGATGTACCAGCCCACGGGTAGGCTCCAGTCTTGATTCGTACTTCATATTGAAAGAAACCATCTTCAGAACCGATGAATGGGATAATATGTTGAACTTGTGCTTCTTTAGAGTCTTTGTTGAAAGCAACCAGCAGCAGTATGAGGTACACAAAAAAGATGGCGATACAAGTTGCTAACATCACTGGGTTATTCTCAACGTCCAATTTCTATTACATAAAAAGAGTCTGAATAATTTTATGACGTACGAAACCCTGCGTAAAGACCCTCCAGAGGGGGGAGGGGTAACACAGTTAAGCGACATCACATTTGTTGTACAGCACGAAGCTTCATTTTGGCTCAAACCTAAGAGCGAGTTAAGAACTATCTAATTTCAAAGCTAACTAAGAACATCCTCCACATTGCCCGATGATGGGAGAAGAATCTCTCGAAACGTAACCAAACGTAAATCTCGTGATCCAAGCCACGATAAACTTCCAATTAAGAACATGCTAATTGTAAGCACATTAAAAGGACAGAATCACATTCATTCTTATAAAAAAATCATGTAATCTATTATGTATCTTTTGTGAATGAATTATTCTGAATTAAGTTTTTCTTTACCTCTTTTTTATTCAAAATCTTCTAAAACTTACAATTCAGAAAAGGTTTAATTTCAGATTTTATTTGCTTCCTCCTAGAGAATTAATTTCCAACGCTAATTTACCTTTAATACAGTGAAATCAAGTTTATTAGGTGCAATATTGATACTGGACCCAAAAGATGTTAAATGGTTACATGAACAGACTGCAAGATGAAGTGTGGTTTTGGGTGATGGCTTACAGCCAAATCCTTCCCACCGTGAAGTGGATGTGTTCCAAAATCGACACGTGGTAATGTAGATAGTGATGTTAACAGTGAAATTGGATGAACCGTCTTGGTCAAGACCAAAGTAATATGATTGGTTGTTTGCCAGAGCTGTTTGGTAGTCACTGAAATATTTTATTAGAATCGATTGAAAATTGTTGTGGAGCAAAAAATCTGCTATTATTATTTTAGTAGGGTTGTTTCCTTTAGAGAAAAACAATACAACAACATTAATGTATGAATTGGAAGAATTCAAATATGCCTTGTTTTCCTTTCAGATAAGCGTAATTTTAGCTATGTAGAAATTTTCAGGTTTGGTCATTATGGAAGCAAGAATTCGATTTCCAAACTAAATCGAACGTTTGTTTTCATAATGGCGGAAATTACATAACTTAGCCAAAATGAAAAATATATATCCCTTATTGAACCTACAGAATGATTCTTCTCGAAAACTGTTAATACCAGCAGAACAAAAAATGAAGACCAAAAATAATCACTAGTACCTTCCTTGTAGCATGATAGTTCTTTCATTTTCATCAGAAGTTGGCTTAAATGTCTTCTTCAAGTATCCTGTTCTCCTGGATGCAGTTGGCATTTCATTGAAAGCCAGTTGCGAATAAAGCGACACATCTTCGTTCACAAAAGTAAAATCATCGAGAACGTCAATCAAAACATACAAAGCCGATGACGCCCATCCTTCACTCGGTTCCGTAAAATTCTCCAATTTAAAAACAATCAAATCGTCAGCCTGAATAATGAATGTTTTGTTCAATATCTCATCATTCTCAGCAAGCGGTGTTTCAATAACATTTTCTATAGGAATCCCAATGTCGACTTCAACATTACGTAATTTCAGCTTTTCATTTTTGTCATCAGCGAAAGTTAAAGAAGTGACTGAAGTTTGGCCTTCAATTTGAGAGTATGGATTAAGAGAAGAACACTCGGCGACTTCTATAAGGTCAGCCATGTTTTTCAAGTCGTAAGAGACAGTACAAGAGCCAACTTGGCGTGATCCTTGGACTGTTGCTCCACCGTTAAGACGTTGTAACGCTGTTTTGATGTACGGTGTATCAAGTAACCTTGCCTTTTCACCAATGATTGTAGTATTTAGAATCAAGAAATACAACTGGTCTAACAAATCAAGATTTTCATTTTCAAATTGCGTTGGATTTTCAACTTCATTCAGGGTAACTGTGTCACGTAGATGTCTTTCGGTTTTCCCAGCGAGCAGGCCGTAAGCAATATTACTACTGACAAGATCCATGAATGCATTTTGTGATTTGGATTCAAGACTGATAAGTTGAGCAGCAAATGATTTTGATAAGTTCATCATTTTATAGAGAGAATTTTGAATAGTTTTCCGGCTATCAATTTCAATATCGCTAGGCTTGCTTGATTTTTGAACTGCATGAAAAGCATCTAAAACTTGCGCAATGTTTTCAATAGAGGTTGGGTCGACTTTGGAAGCACCATCAATCAGTTGTTTCAAAATATCGTTTTTAGATTCTTTCGAATTTGCAAGGATCTTACTGGACGAGACAACTAATGACGTCACTTTGTGCAGATTTTTCTCTTTTGCCAATTTTTGTAAAGATGGTATCACCGACTTCTGGATGAACAAACTGGGCTCGATCGAAGGGGGTACTACTCGAACAGTTCTATAAAATAGAATTACCATAATGATTTAACTTTTTTTTTAACTTAGCATTTTCGATCGATTAAAAATCTTTTGGGAACATATTTTACCACCTGGATAATCGTTAACAACTTATAGAGTGAAAACCATTTCTTTCAACTACCAAAACAATTAAAAAGTGCAAGTGTAAGTCAGATGATAGAAGATGTTCTATACTCCCGGGTGCAATTAAGCATAGATGCCGAGTTTGTGCAAGCCATAAGGACTTTTTTCTTTTTCACACCCCCAAAAGCTAAAGTCAAAGGTGTATAAAAACATAAATGAGCAATTCAGTTTTTAAAATTTTAAGATTGACTCCTTAAAAGGGTTTCGACCAAGATTTGACAATTTTTTAGGGATGAAATTTGGGAAAAGTTTCACCAAGGGTAGTAAAGGCGTCAAAAGTCGGACAAAGTTTTCAAAATTCAGTCCCTCTAAATGTTCATTCTCTGGTTCGGACATACAAGTCATCTCGCAAACCCATTTTCTCAACCCCGGGTCTATACTAGGACATAACTACACGAGGAAAGCACATAAAATATGATAAGTTCAAAAAGAAGATTAAATAGGGTAAGCAAGTATCAAAGAAAAAACATGTACTTATTTAAAGCGATTGTGTATACACCAAGTGAATCTTGAACCCAAATTTGAACAGGTAGAGTGTAATCATCTCCGTCTCCTACTGGTAAAAGCTCTTGTATTTGTGTCTGAATCCCTCTGAAGAAGTTGGTCTCTTCTTCTCCCACCACCAACCAGTAGAGGAGAGGTTGTTCTTTATTGTCCTCGTCAGTCCATCCTTTACATGACATTTCGAATGATGTTGTTAAAGCTTCACCTTGGTCAGGTGTGAAAGTACATTCACCTCCGGATGGGCTCTTGTTCTTTTGAAGTTCAAGAATTGTTGAACCGACGGCATTCCATCCTGGCAAGATTAGGAAAAGGGATACAGATACCGTTTTGATAAGACGACGTTAATTTGCATATATCATATCGTGAAAATATATATATTATATCGAATTTTAATGAGAAATAGTAAAATTAGGCTTATTCTGTCATGATTTTCAATCTAAAATGTTCTGATATTGTTCTTAACATGCTCACTTTTATTCCAAAACAGCATTCACATCCTAAGATAGGGAACTCACTGCGCTTAACGGACTCGAAGCTACACTACACTCGATAGGAAAGTGCGTCCTCGCCTGGTTGAACCTGATAAGCATTATAGTAACCACATCAAGAACCAGGCATATCTTCACACGCTCTTGTATCAGAGAATGTTATCCCACTTCCCTTATGTGGCATTAGTTGATCCGGGGAAAGGTAAAAAGTTGATCAAAGAACCAAGTGGAAGTCTAAGTGTATAGCGGCGCCCGTATTAAAAGAGTCTTTGGTTAAAAGAAATTTGTCAAAAAATCAACTATTAAGACATACCTTTAACACGGGCTTCGACTGTGACTTTATACGATTGTTTGCCATCCAATACATTTTCCCTTAACAATAAAACTTTAGATTGTAAAGGGCTTTTGACTGTCGTTTCATCTAGCACAATTCGTTTTCCATTGTCTACACCTTCAATAGACCAAGAGTACGTAACATCTACGGCTTGACAATTGGTACAGTCAGCAGACATCTTAATATCTTTAGTACGTATGTACTTGAATGTTTTGTATGCTTGACAAGTTAAACAGTTGATTTCTACGAGAGGCGCTGCTCCGTCAACGACAACGATCTGAAAAAAAAAGATTTTGATGATAAAGGTTGACTTTTGGAGAAAGCTAGTATTGAAATTCCAAAGGAATAAAGTGTTTAAAGATTCTTCGTAATTAACGTAATTCTTCGTTATCCTACATAAATAATCTCAAAAGACTGCATATCAACTACACAATATATTCTAGCCGTTCACGCGTGAATAAATCTCACGAAATAATAATGTGAGATCGCTGATTCGCGATATCCACGTGAATCGTTTTTCAAGGACAGTTTTAACTGATTTTTGGCTGATTTACGAAATTAAATCCAAAGTGAAATCTTTGCAATTGCTAATTCATACAGTGTATATACTCTTTAAAAAAGGGCTTACGGTACGATAACAACAACGATCACCAGAATAAATCGAAAAAAGATTCGCTTTTTATTGCTAAGATTAATTACTAAACTAAGAAATAAGAGCTCATATAGAGAAAAAAATAAACCGTAAATACAGGACAATTACCTGCTGCGATGTTTTCTCCACACGGGATTGTCCGATGCGTTTTACTTCGACTTCATGCCAATACCCATCCCTTTTATTCAAACTCGGTGATAAACACTGCGGTTTGATTCGTAGCTTCCCATGTTCCGGACTCCATTCATTGACCGGAATAGACGAGTTCCGTAGATTGACATAACAATGTTGATCAGAAACATTCCATTTATATGTTATATCACCAACGGTACCAAAATTAGCGTCCGGATCTATGGTACCGGTTGCATCTAAATAAGCCTCATTCTCGTCTCCGATGACACGGAAAGAGCCACCGGAGATAACCGGAACTAAGGGCGAATATGTGACAGTTAAATAAACGCGGTAGTTGTAGGAAGTTGGAAAGTATTTACCTACAACAAGCGTAATGTACATGAAATATGTTCCAACTTTGAACGCTCTTGGTGGAAGTTCCAACACAGGTCGGTTATCGATAAATTGCATACCCTTTAAAAGTTCCGGTTGAATTAATTCTGCATCATTACATGTCCGGTGTCCAAGACCTTTACAGTGGAACGACCATTTATACTTGACTGGACATTTGGTTGGGATTTCAATTTCACTGTAATACCATTTGGACATCACGTGATTTCGATACCGCTCGGTGGCGTTTTTCATTTCAGAGGGCGTTATAGTTAAATTGTCAAGTTTGCAATGTGAATATCGAATTTGTTCTGTGATTAGAGGATTTTGCGTGTCTGTTCCAGTACCAATCACAGTGAATAAGTAAACTCCTTCACTGGAATTCTTAGGGAATGGATAAGATAATGTTTTATTGATACCAATATGTTTAGAAGGCCCTGAACAGTCTTCCGAAATGTCCGATTTTCGACATATACTCCATCGATAATCCAAACCAGCATAATAATTAGTGACGTCAAGCTCGATTAAAATGAAATTATTCTCCTTGGCACGGTGTACGTTGAGTGTTGAATTTAAAGTGTTTGATGTATTGGGTAAGATAAGTATGGAGCTGACAACAGTCTTGGTCATGAAGATTTGATTATTGTAAATTGATTTCACTTGGATCTGATATTCACCAAATTTGAGGTCATCTGGTATTGTGAAGTTAATTGCTGGTGATTCTCCCAATGTGACATTGTAAGATGATGGATCTGATGGTGAAATGAGGTACCAAATGTATTTTGTATTTGGGATAGGGTTCTTGATTGAAGCATGAGAGATTTGCCCTTTCTGCACATGTTTTACTGATTCGATGACAAGAGGTACTTGGTGGAATGGTTCGTAAAACCAATGGACTGTGTTTACACCAGCCATGTTTCCAACTTCAATTGTGATATTGTAACATTTGTGTGTAGATTCAGTATGGAAGTTGATTGTGCAATATGTTTCGTATGGTTCGATTTCAAATCCGGTCACATCTTTGTATGGGTTAATGCAATCACTTTGTTTGAATTGCGATATGTAACAGTTACCATTTTGCCCAGAGAAAGTAACGTTGAAGGAATATCTATAATCAAAGAAAACATAATGGAAAAGTATAATAAATATGACTTTAGAATGGAAAAGGTGCATTAACTTCTTGACGTTCTCAAAAAGGCAAAAATTATTTTAAGATTATTCGGCCTTGGTGATAGCTAAATCCTAAATGTTTAATACACTTGGAAAGCTCTTTCAAAGCTCTATCTTTTCAGCATGCCAGATTTTTTAATCAGGTCCTCAATCAAAACTACCGATCACGCAACCTTTCATATCTATCACACAGACCAACTGATAGAACGAGTTACCGTTTATAAACTTCTTGGCATCCAATTCGATCAAAATCTAAATTGGCAAACTCATATCGATAAACTCTGTCAATCAGTTTACGCAAAATTATACGTGCTACGCTATCTTCGTCGTACAGCAACTTTTCGTCTGCGGAAGCAACTGGCCGAAGCCCTTCTTATATCGAAGTTACACTACTGTTGTTCATTGTTCTGGAACCTGCCACAAATCCAGTTGAAAAAACTTGATAAACTGCTATGCAGAATTGCAGCTTTTGTGACGCTGAGATATTCTACAATCGAGGATGTAGTCCAGCTTGGTTGGTTACCGATCCAGCAGCAAATTAATTTTGAACTTTTGAAACTCGCACACAAATCGATTCACCAGGATGAGTTTCCATCGTACTTAAAAGGTTTTAAATTAAGAGTCGCTGGACGTAATACTCGTAATGTTGAGGAAGTTGAATCTAAATACGAGACTAATGTATCGGAAAAATTATTTGTTGGCAAGGCAAGTCGCCTTTTGAATGATATTCCAAAAGCGATCAGGGAAGAACCTGATCACAAAAAATTTCGCAATATTTTAAAAAAGTATTTATTAGATCGTAGTCTGGCAATATTTTATACACGTTATATCTAATTTTTTGTTTTTTTCTACAATCGGTAACCTCACAGCAATCTATACATTACTTAATCTTATAGTTTTCTTCGTTCGAGTTAGCAGTATTCAACTCTACAATTTCTCATCATGTTCAAGTCTTAGCAACGTTTTTCGGGTCGTGTCCGTTTTTTTTTTTGTTTTTTTTTTGTTTTTTTTTTCTTGGCACCTCACTCACTTTCAAAATTTTTCCTATTTCAAGCCAATATATTGTAGATTCTATGATCATGAGGTCTAGTGGTTATATTATTAATATTTACATTACAATATTTACTTGATATTTTAGTCTGGTGGTCTGATCAACACTGAAATTTTCGCAGGATTAGCTACTTCAATACTATTACAACTCAACCGAACTTTTCCTAATCAACCACTACAACACCAACAAGTTATACTTTCTGTTTTCTTTTTCTGCAATTTTGCGAGCTCTGTCAGTATCCTTGAGTTCTGTTTTGTGTTTTGTTTCTACAGTTTTACGGTTTTACAATCTGCAATTTTGTGAGCTTTGTCAGTATTCTTGAGTTGTTTTTTTTGTGTGTTTTGTTTCTACAGCATATTTTTTTTCATAGAATATAATTATCTTTTTATTTAAATATGATTATTTTTACATAGGACGAATAGCCATTGTAAAATATGGAAGAGCCTGAAAGACAATTAATAAAAAAAAAAAAAAATACCGGCAGCCGAAAATATCGTTCCTAGGAAAGAACATAATTTCGCTAGTGGGACGTCAATGAGTTAAAATCGTACTTGGCTGTTTAAAACTACTTAAACTTTAACCTTATTGCGTCACTTGTAAACTTACAACTTTTATCTCTCGAATTCTCTTGGAGAGATGAGAAAGTGACAACTATTATAAAATTATAATGTAAAGAAAAGTACCCAAGCATGTCAGGCAACTAGCCCAAACTTTTTATCATATATTCAACCAAAGATGTCTTTCAGTGGGCTTGCTAAGAAAAAAGTTACGTCCATTTTGTGAACAGTCCGTCATTTCTTTGCATAGAAGAACTGTACGGTATGTAGATATAATAATAACTATATATATAATAATTTTTGATTGGTATAAGTGGTTACGGTTACGAATTTTTTTTTTTTTTTTGCCAATATTTTTTAATTTGGAGCTTTGCCTGAGGACGGGAAATCGGCCTTGTCATCATCGCAGGATAAATGTTGAGAAAGAGAGACATTTTAAACTTAACGATAAACATAAACGAAACATCTTACCTAGAGTTTAGGTGTATAAAGTTCGTTGGCAGCTCAATAGACGCGTTCTTGACGGGAGCAATGCAGATAACTCGGTATTGTCGATCTTTGATGAGAACTCCATTTATACTGGCTTCTATGCTAAGTATGATTGGTTTGGATGACGAGACATTATGAGAAAATGAGTGAGAGAATGTTGGGAGATTCAGAGCTGGTAGTATTACATCATCAACTTTGATGACGTAATGAACATTTGGGTTGAAATTGTTAATCATGAATTCTATCTGTGCACCGTTTACAACTTGGATATTATCAGCGTAGATTGTTCCATCTTGATTTGAAGTTAAAGCGAAATTACTGGCATCAATAACTTGAATCGGTTCATGTAGTTGGTACAATGTGATTCGATTTTTCAACGTAATGTTGATTGAATATGTACCGATTTGTGGTTCTTGTATGCTAATTTGGCGAGACGTTGAACGGTTCTCTTTGAATCTGAAATCGATATCCACGTCACTGACATTGATGAACAACGAGATGTTGGTAGGATGGCCCACTTGGATGATGCTTGGTGAAATAGATGCAGATCTGAGATTGGAACAAAGAGATTGCTACAATTTTGATATCAAATATCGACACGAGTTTCAAATTATATTTCTACGTACCAAAAAAGAAAACAAATTGATAATTTTGTAAAAAATCGATTCTCTACACATTAAACTGCTTATCAATGTTACAATATCCCGAACTACCTTATGGGTCATTTTAATGCCGACCCTTAGTAGACGTCAGTCCCTTACATGCTGGCCTTTGATTCGCCGCAACCTAAAAAATGACCCAAATAAGGGTAAGCGTAAAAAGGGTCGTTTTATAAAATGAATTAAATCAGCATACCTGATAGAATATAGGATTGTATCTGTGGTGTAACCCTTTTTGTTTTCACTTTCGACTTTGACCAATAGACGAGCAGCACTGTTATTGAGCTCGACAGTACAGCTAAAGATTTGATTTGACATTGATGGTGGCACTGTGTTTGAACATTGTGATAATCTGATATGCCCGTAAAACCAGGAAAGACTTGATGGAAGGGTATTGTTGATGACTTCGACTTGAATATTTGGTTTGTTGTTAGTGTAGGTCAGAATGTCTAAGATCCTCAATACAGGTGCATTGCCAGGGTTGATGAAAAAAGTGATGTGACGTGTGAGTTGACTGATATAGTTTCCAATAACGAGTTTACATGAAACCTCACCAAAGATATTTTCACCAGACGGCCATTGTAGTGGAATCTGGTATGGATTGTCCAGAGTTTGATTCTTTTGATAGAAAGTCAGGTTTTTGAGAGAATGACACGTCAGAATACCTGTTACTAAGGCAGCATCGGCTGGTATTGGTTTTACTGTCAATGCGAAGGATTCTTGGCTTTTGATCACATTTTCAATCTCTGTTGAATGGTTACCATATTCAGATGAGAACTTGACTCCAGTGACTTCCAATTGTACCCATACGAAAACGAAAGCAGATGCAGTCACATTATTAAATTCTGCCGAAACTTGAACTTTAATAGTACCTTGTTTAAATGTATAAAAATTGTATCGGTCTCGTCCGAAACCTTTATCAACGGGGTATCTTACTGTACTATCAGTCCATGTCATATAGTATTGTTCTTCTGTTTCTAAATTTACAGCAGCCGAAAAATTAAGTTCAGTGTTTGTACCAACGAAATGATGACTTCCTGATTGTACAATTTTGCCATTGATTTTGAGAACCAGTGGTATGTTGACAGTAAATTGCTCAACTACTGAACAATCGATCGCTTCTAAATCATCATCAATGACAACTCTCACTTCGTATAAACCAGGTTTTGTGATCAAATGCTCAATGATGACATTCTCAGCAATTTTAGTCCAATCAGAAGATAAGGAATCTCGCTCACGTATGTACCACGAGTATGGGATGGTCTCTACTGGGTTGTTAATGGATCCGGTCAGATTCTCACCGGCCATAAGGTCATTGGTAAAACTAACGTTTATTCTATCAATCAGGTAGAAAATGAAAGTTTGATTATATTGTGGGTTGTCTTTAAGTGAGCAAGTCATTTCTAAGCGGCCTTTGTTGATTGGCTGGCTGGGTTGAATGGAGACGGTAATTGGTAGATCAGCGTTGATGTCCAGTAAAGTTTCTTGATCAAGACGACAAACCAATTTTTCGTTGAGATTGTATGTATCGTTAACTTGAAGTGACCATGTTAAAGGTTGCCCCTGGATGAAACATCTTTGTTGATGCAACAGTTTAAAAGTAACATTTCTTGGTTGTTTAGGTGCTATAGTTACGTTAGCTGTCATTTCAGAGATGGAATTTTTGACTTGTAGTTTCAAAATGAAGGGTTGATCTTGAGTGATCTGAAGAGCTAATGATTGTACACTTGTAACGTCGTTGATCCAACCAGTATCAATTTCATTGGCTAATCCTATTGAGATCCATTTGTATGATAATTTGGTAGACTTGGATACAAATGATGCATTGATGGATATGGAGTCACCGATAACTCCTTCGATAATCCCTGGCAATGTGAAAGAAATGACTTCCTCAATAATCACTGAGGTAGTAGCACTGGAGATCAATGAAGTACCATCGTGACCGTATATGTTGAGGATAACAGCGTGTGTACCTTCACTTGCGAATGTGTAATCCAGCACCGGAGGTTGATCGGGGTTTGATTGAGTCCGACTATCTATTTCGATACTGTTGATTATCCATGTGTAATTGAATGCACAATACAAGCCAGATATACTATTTGCACCAATCAAAACACTTTCACCACGTTTACCATAAATTTGATTTGGTAGATCAACAATAGCAGAATGAGTGTTTTCAAGGTATTGTATATTTCGTGCAAGTGTTTGTTCGGATATTGGATTCTCCGCATAAAATATTAGTTCAGATTCCTCCACACTATTGACTAGTAGAGCAAACGGGTTTTCTGGGAGAACCTTTTTGGCGCTTGTTTTGGTTTTATACTTCAGTCGAGGTGCGCTGCCAGATGAAATAGACAAGTCTACATTTACGTAATTCCCTTTGCAGACTGCACTCGAATTTAAAGTAACATTTAGTCCTTCGATTCGATCGTAAAGTTGAATATACACTATCTCCACTTGCTGGGAAGGGTAAATAAATTTGACATTGGCATTGACACTTTTGGCACCCACTTTGTCGAAATAATGCGTAAAAGAGGGTCCTGTGTAAACCAGTTCACTACCTTGCTTATCAACTGCCCATTTAGGTGATCCAGGGTTATAACGTAGACATTGGTCAACTTTTAATGTCATGTTTTTTTCCGTGGCACGATTTAATTGTCCAATTAGACCATGTAAATTCACTGCTTCGATGGAGACGGATAGACTCCAAATCTTTGAATTCGATTGCAGAATTTCCAAACTGAATGTACCACTATCGAGAAAAGTATGATTGAATGTCGCTACGGCTAAAGTTTGAGAGACCTTCTCAACACTGGCTTGTTTGATGACAAATTTTAAAGGACCTGTGGGATTTTGAATATCTAAAGTGACATAGGATCCTTTTAGAAGTCGGTAAGTATTGCATCCTATAATCGCATCTGGTACAATACTAACATAGGTAAATGGTTGCTGGCCAACTTGAATCTTGAACTGAACTTTAAACGTATTTGGTGAAACACCATAACGAATATCAACATCATAAACTGCATTTGATTTCGTAAAACTACGGTAAATCTCACGACCAAAATGTTCACAACTGCAGCCATTTTTGGGACATCCATTGGTGACTTGAGAACCACCTTGCTCTTTGAACGTATATTCACATTGACATTGCTTCAACTCATAATATCGATGAGCGTCGTCTTCCAATGTTATGTTCATATCTGTCCCAAATGGAATCTTGAGGTATACAGCATTACTTGAATCAATATTCTCTGAAAAATCAATTTGACCACCGTAAACATCAAGGTCGATATAAAAATCATTATCCAGATTTGTTGATTTAAAAATGAGTTTAGAATCTGTCACTTTGTTACCATTGACGATCTTGAAAGGACCAGCATTAGCCGTTTTCCCATCTGAAGATGAAGGGAAATTGACTAGAATTGTAAGAAACACTATAGCGTGAACAAGGTGATCCATTACTCAAGGTTTTTTTTATGTTGTTTGATTAATATTATCCTTTGTATCTATTCATAGTGTTGGTTTATGAAAACATATCATTCTATAACACAAAATGAGAATCAAATCAATTAGTAAGCTTGCAGTGTGACAGAGGAGATAAATTCTAACATTTGATTGATTGAGACGAAGTGACCTCGATTGAAGAGTCTGGACCCTAGGGGGCACTGAAGATAAGTGACCAGTCGCAGGCGTAGCCTTTAGATGTACGTTCATAGGTCTCCCAAAGTGCACTATTCGGCTTGTAGTGAGAAAAAGTGTATTGAAAGGGTGAAATTTTCAAGAAAAACCCTTTCTCACAGACCCACTGGGAACCCTTCCCACTGAAAAAATTAGCCAAAATAATACTCTAATTTTTGTCCCTACTAATCAGATAATCAAATCCTCACTGCAAATTATTGTGCTATCTTTTCAATCCCCACTGAATTTTCTGGCTAGAAAACAATGGAATTCAAACCCTCAGCCATAAAAGACATAGGAATATCAATCCCCGTCGAGTTTTGGTCTGTTATTCTTACCCCCACTGGCTGATAAAATCCCACCGGGTCTGTGAGAAGGGGTGTTAGAAAAGGAAGTCTTTTGGGCAAATTTTAGAAAAGTCTGACCATTTTTGCCTTAAAATGGACAAAAATCTTCAAGATTGCACCGTAAGGGTAGATTTTATTGTCCGTATAAACGGTAGTAGATCAAGTACCTCCCTCAAAGTCTGTGCCTAAATACTAAGTTCTTTATATACTTCACAGTGCTATCATGAGTAAAAAATACCCTGTCACGTTCTTGCTCCTCAATTTTATCATCCGAGTTTCGAGTACTAATTCTAAATAGAGACCATCGTAGTGCTAAAAAACATAAACAAAATGATAAGATTTTTCTACATCAAAACAAAATATCTCAAACTAGAGTATAAAACTTCCTCATTTTTCGAAATACTTACTTTAAGTTAACAGTTCCTCACAAGGAAGAAAAAATTTGGGTATCAATAATTCAAGATTTTATTTTTCAAACCTTGTTAACAAAAAAATCAGGGTCCAAAAAAACCTTTTAGATACCAAATTAATATTTAATGCATATTTAATGTCTTTTTAGCAGATTTCGTAGAGAAGAACTCCGTGGTAGATACGCAATGACTTGCTTATAAAAAATACTTATACCGTACTGTCCTAAACGAAGCTCCTAGTATTTGATACACTCCCTTATTCGATGAAAATTCAGTTCCCCCTTAATATCGAATTAGGAAGGGTCGTACTTCAATTATGGCATGAACTACTCGAGAGGAAAATTATAACAATATGAACATTTATAACATTAATATCAACAATGCCAAGGGCCCAGGAACTACTATAGTTCGAGGTCAACCTGGAAATTCAGAAGGAAGAACACAAAAGAATCCACGATGAAACATCTCCACATATAATTTTCCGAAAGCATGCCTATCTTTAAGAAAAATTGAAATGAGAAATTCCACCAACACAACATGTATCATCATCACACATCAATCGCAATGAAAAAGCATAATACAATTCACATCACATACTTGCTGGCTTTGTTAATAATTATCGTTTAATTAGATATGGAAAAAAGAGAGTGAAGGTCATGATCAACATTTACAATAAAACGCTACCGTAGTTTTTGTAACCCATAGCAACAAAACATTATAATGACAACCATGTAAACGCTTAAAAATAGTTTAAAATAGAGTTTGCAGGTCAAATCAAATCAAGCTTCTTTCCCTTCCGTCTACATTATACACGCCACTGATATCTCAGTAAAACACTAGATTGAGCTTCCGCGATGATGTACCATCTTTTTCAGGGACTATCCAGACCCGGCGAAACAACCATAAATAGAGAGGCTGAGGGCTCAAAATGAGATAAAAATCGCTTAACGCTAGGAATTTGAGAAAATAATCTCATTTGCTCAAAAGTGCTTCCACCGGGCCTGTTATCCGTTTGCTAAATTTCGATTTTCCGAACAACAAAAGCCCGACAGTTGACCTAAATTTCACGGGGAATTCCGCCACTTAGGACGGAAAAGGGCATATATTCCGCGCCTTCACCAGTCGTGAAAAAAAGTGCA
This sequence comes from Clytia hemisphaerica, assembly GCF_902728285.1. NCBI lineage: Eukaryota > Metazoa > Cnidaria > Hydrozoa > Leptothecata > Clytiidae > Clytia > Clytia hemisphaerica. The sequence continues at coordinate 550,073 of NW_027103699.1, read as the reverse complement.
TCTAGATTTCGCTCACGCGGATAAAAAGATTGATTCAAGATTGTAGATTGAGAAAACTGGGGAAGCTTGATTCAGAGTCTTAATTAAGATATCTGTGATAAATATTATGTTCAAGGTGTTTTTTTTTCATGGGATGTTTATCTTATTTCTAGTGGCTACAATGAAATATACAAACAAAATGACCCGCTGCGCACCCATTCAACCACCGGCGGGTTATGATCGTTGCACTGCAAGTATATAGAGAATAAGTCAAAAATCTGATTAGTCCAAACTGGACACACTTCCCTCACGGAAAATTTGTGAGAAGTTAGCCTATCTATTGTGTAAAAGAATAGTTTCTGTCAATTTACAAATTTAGAGATAAAAAAAACATGCACTGTGATGACATGACAATTTACTTTCAAAAATTCAAAAATTGTGACGTGACACATAAAAAACTGACGTCAAATAAAAAAAAACTCTATAAAGTCAAAAACCATTCGATAACTTCTCCGGATCAAGTGCGGCAAAACATCACAGCCGCCCGCAACAATGTCACCTCCCACAACCACCATCGCAGCAACCCGCTGCGCACCCATTCAACCACCCATTCACTGTAAAAGACCAGTAATAGAACAACCCATCTCTCCAACCTTCATTTCAACAAATTTGATAACACCAGGAAGATTTAAACGAGAAACTTTACCAACCATAGGGTATGTAAAGGATACTTTACATCGTTTATAAGGAGCTGAAAAGCGCACGAGCTTAGGGATAAATGAATGAATGTTCAGTTCGCAATAACGATTTTGATGAGCTACGAGATTTCAACACTACATGTATATGCTCTCTTGTCACCGTTGTAAAAATTTGGAATGGAGTTTCTTCATTCTTCTGAGAAATACTTAGAAGAAGTAGCTCCAAAAGGCCTTCTTTGTTTAACTTTTTTTTGCTTTTACCTTGTTCAAAAATTCGGTTTAAGCAATTTGTAAAAAAACATTTTATGTCCTTTAATCTACCCAAGATCTGCAAAGTTTTGTATGCTTCTTCCTTAACAGGGGTACTTTTTTTACCTTAAAAAAACTACATTATCTTGCTTGCTTCTAATAACTCTAGCTACCATGCGAAAAGTGGGAGAGAACAGAAACTATGGGGACAAGACACCAAGCAGACGATCAAGGAGGAACTTGCATACAGTAATTTCAAACCATCACATTTGGTCAATGGACCAGACGATTGCAAAGTGGTAGTCTCACATAGACATCTTGGAAATCGCATTGACAACCTGTAATAATTCTATACTTCATATTTTACACAAATCTTTCTAAATTTCTCATTAAAGGAAAATTACAACAAGAAAATCGATAGATCCATAATACACCATTATCAAAGGGAAATTTTCTCATATCGACTTGACAATTTGGCTGACACTCCAAAAACTTTTAGCTCCATCGTTGATAGTTGAGTGTTGTGTCTTAGTTGGTCAAACCTCCTCTTCTCTTTCTTTTTAGCGATACAAGTCAACAACCATACAGCGTAACTGGTTTAATGCTCAGTAAATGTAGATACAGTGATCAGATTGTGCCGAAACCTTTTCAATCAGCTGAAGTCCAGTAAGTGGAATACAATTTATTCTTTATCTCTTCACACTAGCCTATAACAGACATCGGCAAAGCCTCATCTAATGTCTTTTCCCGCGCGGCTAATATTCTTGTAGAGTGGATTTGACATACAACGCATTGAAACGATTTCTAACATTCTAGTCTGAAATGTCAATGATACAGTAGCGACCCAAACACAAGCTCTCTCAAACAGGCTTACTAATGTTTGCGATTGACGAATGACTGAAAATATCCTTAACATATCGTCTATTTAGAATGAAATTACAAGTGGCAGATGTCCAATGTTCTTGAAAGGTCACATGTAAGAGATTTGTTATGAATATCATGAACTAATAAAGGGAAAACTTCAGTTCAAATCTATTTTTTTTTTTCAGTGAGAAATACATATGCGAGCCTTATCCCAGAGAGTTTTGCAACAAGTACCAATCGCATCGATGCAAGTTTCAATTGTTCCCGACAAACGGAGTTGATCTTATTGATGCAGGTATGACTTTGAAACCACTGATCTATATTCTAAGCATGGTTCGCTTGTCCAATCATTGCTGAAAAACCTTTTTCTGTTCTTTAAAAAAAATTTGCCTCGTGTCAGGTAAGGTTACAAGTGATCAGAAATTTAAAACCTATTATTCCATCTATAGCAGATCGGAATTACTTAAAGTAGCATCTAAAATTGGAAACGAGGGCTTGTCTCGAGCTCCAACCCTGACCCTAACTGATAATGACCCGTTCCCAAGCCTTCTTGATACCCGACCACACCCATACCTAACCCAAGTAGGTTGTCGCGGTGCTGACACTATTCCATCCTGCTGTATCAAAAAGCACATAATTGATGACGTCAGCAAAATTACGAACTGGGCATGGATCAACAATTTTGTATCAATCGCTTGATCATGTATGATTTTCATACAAAAACTATAATCTTTTTTCCTCCTTCCGAACAGAAACAACGTCAATCAAGTACCCGACACAATTTGTAAGTATAATACACACATATTATATTCTGTTGCATCCATCCTAATCTAATTATTAAGATGCCTGTAGAGAGGAGAACTTTTAACACAACTCGAGCTGTGTTTTTTAAATAAAAGCTGTAGTAAAATCCTTCCAATACTAATAACTTAACCTATGTTGTATTACAACAAGTATGGAATAAATGACATATCAGTTTTAAACAAATGAACAGTGCCCTTCTTGAGTTATCAAATACATAATTTGTTTCTGAAGACATGTAACAAATAAGTTTGTTTCGGAGTTTCATAGATTGTATAGATATAACCAATATATTAATTTACAAACACATCTCTATGTTTAAAAATTCAAGTTATGGAGATTTGAACGTGAGACTGTTTAAGGATTTCTGCCTAAGGACACCCCTGTGTCACAGACCCCGCTGGGGCTTCAGCCCCACTGGAAAATTTGGCAAAAATTTCGTCTCCGGTAAAAAAAATACCATAGAATTTCAGCCCCACTGACAAATTGACTTTAATTTCATCCCCATTCGAAATTCATTGTTTAGAAATCACACTCTAAAACAATCCCCACTAGATTTTTTAACCTTGGAACAATAGAATTTTTATCCCCATTAGGATTTCAATTGAAATTTTTATCCTCGCTGTAGAAAAAAGTTACACCGGGGCTGTGAGACACCCCTGTCTAACGGGACAAGAGAAAATCCAGTAATAACATTCTGTGGTTTAAATACACACTGTAAAAAAGTCCATTGTTTCCACTTTTAGAAGTTACAAGAGAAGACAAAACAAGCATTGACCAATCTACACCAATGTCACCAAGGTACTACAACATATAACCAAGCACATGAACACGAACAAATCAAATTAAAACCAAATAAACATAAACAAAGACATAATGTCCGAATTAAAATCTGCGTTCGGACATGTAAATTATGTGGACTGAAAATCAACGATTCCCAACCATACAATAAAGACAAAGAGAAGAAAAGCATATCAAAGAAAAAAGGGATTGTTCCAAAAGCGTACTGGCCACCGGGGGAGTTAAATATAAGCAATAACCAATTAAATTACCCAATGTTGAAGCTACCAAAATATTGCCTGAGACCGCAATTCATTGATCATAAAGATTTCAAAGAAAGTGAGGCCAAGGATGAAGGTTTTTGCCGATGTAAAGGTAAAGTTCCTATTATGGTAAGTACGATCATGGTCAAACCGTCCAGTGAAAATTTTGAAAAGAAAATGAAAAGTGAACGAATCTTGAAACGAAGAAAAACACCACATCCAGGTAAATTCATAAACAGTGAGGATACAATCAACCCTCCCGTTGGAAAGATATCTGAAAGCCAATATGAACGTGGCTTCAAGACAGACGCACATCATCGATTTTTAAAAGATTATAAAGAGATTATACCCAATTTGAGCGATGCAGTACAGACTGGACGTAAACATGATTTCTTTGGATGGAATGTCAATTTTTTCCGCGGTTGAAATAAAACAAGTCCAGAAAAAACTGAACCAAAATTCTCACGACTTTCTTGTTTTCTTCTTTCCATGGCGTTGTACGGCCTGATACACGTTTTTTTTTTATTAGAACACTTAAAATTTGGCTGAGCCTGGATGTGCTTATTTTTTTTAGCAATTTTCAGCCTTAAATGTTCTTAAATGCGTTCTTAATTTTTCAGACTACTCGAAATCGACAATATCATGCAAAATAAAGAGCATATAAAATTGGTACAATTTGGACAATATTTGACTCTCGATTTTAGAAAATCCATGCCTAAGTTGGGTTAAAACTGCTTGAAAAGAAGAAAAATTGTAGTTTCTTGTCATTTTTTTCCAAACTGAGGCTGGGCATGTTCTTACGATGTTCTTAAATTTTCGACGAATTTCAGCCTAAATGTTCTTATAAATTGGGTTCTAATAAAAAAAAAAACGTGTAGCTATGCCCTGACGTAAAAAATTCCATGATCTCAAAAAGTATAACACCCGCCTAGCACTTTTCTTCTCTTTTCTAAAAATTTTTCAAATCAACATAAAAATACAAGTTCTCTATAGACTAACAAACAATACTACTTCCAAAGATTTTCATTCATTGGCTATTGATTTGAGGCTTAAAAAAATATAAAATAAGAAAATCTTTTTTTCAACTACCTACCTTATCTTTGCAATAAGAAATGAACAGGCGATTTTTGAAATAGTTCGCAGGACTTACTCTCGGGTACCTAATAAACGGGGGATTCGGATTAAGCGGGGTGGGTGGAAAATTTCTGAAAGCTTAATAAGCGGGCAGGGCGGGGGGAGTTAGAATAAGAATGTCATTGGTGGAAAACTTTCGAAAAATAGACAATTACTGGAATAAGAAAAAGATGAAAACCAGAGGTTGAATGAAAATCTTCCATTAACAGTTTGATACTCTTGTTTCCTTACATTGATGATTTGATATACATCAACAAGCTTTCACAGTCTAGTAAAAAATAAATTATCCGAACGGATCATGTTTATCTCGCATACGACATGCATTCGCTTTAAAGGTCGTCAGTCACTGATGAACATTAAACGGGCTGGAAAGCACGGTGATTGGCTTGATTGGAAAGCAAATAGTCGCCGCACCAATCAAACGCCGATCTTAATTATAAGCTTAAAAGGACCCGGTTATGTGTTATGTTATGAGATTTATGAACAATTTATTTTTCACCTTTGTTTATCGGTCTATAATTTCAAAATAAAATTTTAATAGATGTGATTTTTTTGGGTCATTCAAGCTATTTCTTTACTCAAACTGATACTTCTATATACAAACTCATACAAAAAGGAGAAAAATGGGAAAAACAATACCTAACAAGAAATGGTTTAATTTAAGTTCAATAGTCAAAAAAATAAAAACAAAAATAATAATTCAATTCTATACACACTCGTTTTTATATTAATTAATTTTTCTATATATCTAAAATATACTTTTTGGTGTACGCGCACTCTTTCGATCAAGGGGATCGTGAAAAAAACTGTTGAACATCGGCATACAAGCGTAATCGCAAACCATAGCATGTCAAAGCCCTAAACAAATCTGGTAAATCCTCTATAAGGTTTTACATGCGTTAGGCTAGGCTTTGTCCCCTGGAACTGTTTCCCTCTGAAAGTAGAAGATTCGTTCTATTACCCCTTCTCGGTCGAAACACAGTTTCTCGATCTCGGCCAGGCAAAATTTTCGATCGGAGCTTTTAAACCCTATAGGGTTTAAAAGGGTATATAGAGGTCGCAGTACCCGGAACAGTGCAGAGCGATATCTTTTATTAAAAATGATTTTTCCACCACCTGTCACCTACGTATAATCATTTTGCATTCCATCCATAAAAACGATTTGAATATTTCATACCTCCTTCGGGCTATTTCTTCTTACCCTTGATATTTGGGTTTTTGGGAGCTCTAGAACTTTTTGTAGGTTGCATATAACTTGGTACCGGTCTCGCTTTTTTATCTCCGTTGTTTGATGTCGAAGGGCCGGGAGATGAGAGACTAGCTTTCTTGCTATGTGATGAGCCTGACGCACTAAGGGTTGATGCTGAACTAGTCTTCTTGATATCCTAGAAAAAGAAGAAAATTATCTTCTTGAAAAAAAATTACTGATTAGGAATAACTCGATTTTTTATAGGAACCAGAAACATTTGGCTGAGGTTTTTTTTCCCGTGAATTTCAGGCCTAAAAAAATGTACTTAAAATGTTCTCACATGCATAAAATAAACACTTTTAGGAAAATATGGTTGTTCTTAATTGTTCTTTAGAGGTTATCACCTAAATTGAGTCCCATGTCCTCAAGAAATATACAAACGTTCCAATTTAGGAAAAGAAAAAAATATTTACTTTGGATTTCTTCCTTTGAATTTCTTGCGAGCTTTCCTGGAAAAAGAATTCGTACAAATTGAAGATGCTTGACGAAAGGTCAAATGTTGAATAAATAAAAATCAAGCAAATCGAAACAGCAATGAAAGACAGTTGAAGCATAAAAATTATACTTCTCTAAAAAACTTCACTTTTCTAATCAGCCTAGCTTTGCTAGAAATGTTTCATAGTATGAATTTTATGAGTCATTTTGTCCGGAAGAGACTACCGTCCATTGGCTAGAGGTTATTGTCATGTATGCCCGGGGGGGGGGGGCAGCCAAGCAAAATGACTGACGGGTATGTGCGGGCACTAAGGGTGTATTTTTCAAGGCATCCGAAATGCACTGTAAGGGTGGGTTTTTTGCCGCCTGCGCTGTAAGGGTAGAAAAATTTTTGAAAAATCTAGATATTTTGACCAAAAATGCTAGAATTTTGACCATTTTTTGCACGAAAAGGATAGAAAACTTTGGGGAAAATGCACTCTAAGGGTATGATTTTCACTGATTTTTGCTGCACTGTAAGGGTGCAATTTTAAAAGCCAATTTTTGGCCCGCACATACCGTCAGTCCGCAAACCCAGTGCCCCCCCGGGCATGTATATTATGGCAATTGTTGTGGGGTTGATTATCATAGATTATCACTCCTGCATTTTAGTTCTTCTTCCTATTTTCATTTTAAATCATTACTATGATCAAGACACTTAAATAAGAGAGTTTTTTTGCTTGTCATGTCTTTTTAAAACTCCGCTGTATCAGTGCCCTGGTATACGCAGTTGGGTTTCAAATGCAACCGGTGATCAGTGCACAGGTTAAAAATATTATCTTGTTGAGGATTTTCTAGGAGAAGAGAGAGGATTGTGAGAAACTTGAATAAATTAGTCGATTCATCCCCTCAATCTTAATCGTTTGACATTATTGAATGCTATGGCTAACAATAAGGTACAATTCAAAATTGTCAAGACGATAAAAGTTAGCGCAAACGTCAGAATTTTAAATTAAAGAAATGGAAGAAAAAATTTAAAAAGAACTAAAAAGAAATGACAAACTTGAATAATGTTACACTGGGAAAAAAAGACTTCGCAGTCAAACAAAGCGTTCAATTGATTCCGATTTCTACGTTTTTTTATATAGAATTAATAAAATTTCGATTTTGTGCTCGTTCATAACGTGAGTGGGGTTAAAATTTGTTACTTGAAAATTCTTAACATGATATAAATATATATTTTACCAAGAAAGTTTTATTTTACCAGTTAGAATAGCCTATGTCGACGGTGAGTTATCAATGAAGATAAGGAGTATGAATCTGTTCTTCGGGATATTTCTACGTATTTCATTGGTGATTCTGCCAAGCTGTTGTCGTTGTCAACAAATTAGGAGGCTTAGTACGTTGCAGACAAATAGCAGTGGTAAGACTTTTTAGATTTTAAATGATTTTTTATTCCTATTGATAATAATTTTACCTGCGAAGGTTTCAATCCATATTTTTAGTTTGAGCCAAAACATCGACAGTATAAATTGTTATTTAGCCCTTAAGTTAAGGCAAGAATTAAGTAAGTTCATAATAAATACGCACGGGTTACGCAATACCAAATTTATATATTCATTTCAAGTGAATTCAAGAGCCGCGTTTTATTTCAGTACAATATGGATTTGCAAATATGGTGGCCCATGTCAATCACATCCTTGATGTAACACCAATACAAGTTATTACAAGTAACATAACATCAAACTCGAATTGCATTGTACATTGTATCAATTTTGACACGTGTACCAGTACCAATGTTGTAGTACAGAACGCACTAGCCAGTGCTGGCCACCTTGAATGTCAACTACTGGGCACTGACCGTTTCAGAAATTCTACAAGTTTTGTTGAACAAATTGGATCGACACATTATGCTATCAGTGTGAGTTTATTATAAATTTCAATAACACATATAGCGGTTCCAGGGGGGGGGGGTCAGTGTACGAGAGGTGGTGGCGGCATGGGGTGGGTGGGTGTTTGGGAAAAAAGTTGTCACGAACTGTGTACTATAGTTTGTGGTGTAGGGTCCGAAATCGATTTAGATTTTTACTATAATGTGTACAAAACTTGGGTTTAGGGTCTAAAAGTGAATTTGCCTATTAATTCAAAGATTTTTTGCTTTTAATCTGTTTGGAATTACAGTTCAACTCGATATTTAAGGTGAACTTCTACGTATTTTCCCAAAATTTGGTAGGATACCATAAAGATTACAATTTTTGAGATTATTTGACTATGAAAAATTTTAAGCTCAAAATTACAAAGAGAACAACTTCTTTGATCGAGACTTTCAGTCCAGGGAAAGCGCGCATCAATTGTGCGTTTTTGAGTAGAAAGCATGAAATTTGGTACAGTGGTACCTTAGGGGGTAAGAAACATTTTAAGCCTCAGACCCACTTCCGGAACACCTGTATGTGTATTTTACAGACCGGAATGCCTCCCAGGCAAGAAAATTTTGTCTCAAAAACATGTCATATCATATACCGTTGGAAAGGTTTTTTCACACTGATTCTAAAAAACGTCACAACACATATCTGAAAATGGACTGGGTCCGAGTTATTGGCTACAGAAGTAATTTAAAGACCAGAATTGCTCTCGGGCAAAAAATTCTTTAACAACATATGGTATCATCATTATGACATAATACATTAGAAAGGTTTTTTTTACATTAATTAAAAAAAAACATCACAATACAAATTAAAAAATGGACTCTCAGCCAAAGTGATAGGTCATGAAGTAATTTACAGGCCAGAATAGCCGATTCCTCCTAACATTACTAACACACAATACTAAGCCAAAAGTGGAGAACTCAGTGAAAGTTTAACGTCAAATAAGAAATCTCAGAGTTCACTGATCAAACTATAATCAGTATGTATACAGTTGAGTTGACTTGAAATTATTCCTAAGTCATGATATTGTCAGACAGAATGCCTTTTGACTCCATGATCCTGACCTTAATTAATCTTACGTAGAGAGTCATGAAAATTGTGTAACTGTGTCTAATTTTAAAAATGTCTAGACCAAATAGAAAATATGAAACTTAAAAAAACAATTTCAAAATGAAAGTAGCGGAGACAGTTTATGACTCAGCACAGCCTCCTTGACATTTACAAAGTTCCGTGCATTTTAAGGATGTCTTTTTACACTTGCATCTACCTTTGCACCCTTTCTCTTTGTTACACCCACATTTTATTAGTTCTTGACAAATTTTTGAAGCTTCAGGTAAGGTTGTCCATTTGATCTCGTATTTGTTTTGATACTCTTTCCAACCCCAGTCTTCAGGTTTTGGTAGATTTTGAATGGCTACAACAACTTGACACCAATTAAAACCTCCTTGAAAAACAGTACGCTTAAAATACTGATATAAGGCATCTACTGTGGGCGGAATGCCTTCTAATGATCGACCTTTAGTAGCAAATAGATGTTTTCTCAGCTGGTTAACTTCGGTGTCGGTGCTTGTGCGATCATAAAGCAACACAACAAACCTCTGAATGGTTGGAAATGAAGATTCTAAGGTTTCGATTGATGGATTTTCAATTATTGTGAGAAGACCGGTTGTGAGATCACTAAATTTCTCCCAAGTATTCCAAGCATTTTTCTTTCCTCTTCCACTGAAGAATGAGACTTGGTTGCAGCCAGTTAAAGCGTGAAAGAGTGGAAGACATTTACTTTTAGCATTACCAAGACTCTGACAGATAGAATGGATTGGGATAAGATGATGATTTTTCCCAACACCGAATGAAATCCATAATTCTGTGATACCAAGCTGTGAGAAGACGCCAACAGCGATTGCAACAACGTCAGTATCAACGGTCCGTATACATATCTTTTGCATTCCAGAATTGCTTGCGTCCTTTGCGTGGAGGAACATCCTAGTGTCAGCTTCCTCGTGGTTACATGGTGACTAGAAGGTGCAGTCATGGTGATTAGAAATTGCTAAGTCATTGATAGTGCTGACTATTGTTTTCTTGGTATTCATTTTGATGGATTCATTTGCCAAAAAGCTGAAGAGTTCTTGCTTGTTTTTATCCACGCGTAGAAATGATTGCCAATTTCCCGGTATTCTTGTTTGTTCCAGCACCTTTCTGCGGGTCCCTTTGCCTAAAATAAAAATAAAGATAACATAAGATCTTTTATCTATAGCATTGTACCATTTTCTTCAAAAGACAGCAGATCTTTAGTTCAGGCCTGAATTTATCCTTGGAGAAGAATAGAAATAGTAGCTGAAAAGGAAAATCCCTACCTCGTTTTGTTCTGGCGGATAACTTCAGTGAATTTTCCAAAACCAGACATAAGTGCCAAAACATGGTCTGAAAATCGTGTTTGCATGCTTTCAGTTTGCTCATGATGATTGTTTTTTTCCGTGATGTCTTTCACTTTGTTAAAGGGTAAACCTTCTTCAAATTCGTTCACAATTCGAGCCAATTCAGGTCCAAAAACCATCCACTTTAATAACTGATGAGAGTCTTCTGTTAGACCAACAGCTCCTGGAAAAAAAATTTAAATTGAATTAGTCGACCGTTCCTTCAGTCTCCTTGAACTAAAAGATTGTATGACGATGTCTTAAACTGCTTTCACTAGTTGGCGAGTATAAGTCAATAAGATACTGGCTCTGTTTAAAAAACTAGTTTTATACCTCCGTCTCCTTTGACACATTTGTTGTTTTGTTCATGGGCATGGTCGATGCCGATGGAGGAAAATTTTCGTTTCGTTTTCGTGATGACGAATCGACCAGCTTCAAAATACTCGTTGACCATCGGGTTGGTTTGGGGCAAATCTAACATATCATATAAATGAATGGATAGCCAGCGAGCATAATTGGCATGATCCATTGCAAAAAACCATGGTAACAGCTTGCTGATGGGCTCTTTATAGAGGGTAAAGTCTGCACTCCTTATTATGGACCGAACAAATTCCAGCAGCAGCAATTCCAGTTTGAGCGTGGTTGACCAAAAGCGAAATTGAGGATATTGATCCTCTTGGGATTTTTTCCAGTCTTCAAACTTTTGCGGAACTTTCGTTTCATACCAATGTTCTTGATGTGCCTTGTTTAACAACATGTGGAGTACAGCAGCAGTAACTTCATGACCATAACGCGTTCGCTTGACGTGTGATGCGGTTAGAAACGATTCTGCTTTTCCCGAAGTAGCGATATCAGCCTCAGAAATAACATGACACCATCCAGCTTCTTCAAGCCAGTCACCTAGAACATACGATGATACAAATAGGAGCTGATCTACTCAATAAATTGTATCGTTTGGTCAGTGTAATGTCTCTTGAGTAATGTAAATTATGAAAAGCATACCGTAGTAATCACCCTGTTGTATCCGTTATTGTCGAATAGTATTGTAACGTTGTTATGTAGAATTGTCAACAGTATCGTCAACGTCATTGTCAAGTCGTACATATTTCTATGGAATTGAATATTAAAATTTTACAGAAACAGGGGCAATAAACATCAGAATACAGTAAGAGCTGAAAAGCCCTGGAAATAAGTTAAAAAACTGTCCTAAAATTACCGATTACTTTCATGAATGCCATTTCGATATGCAGTGGACCCATCATAGCTACAAACTTATCTTCACCGTATTCTTCTTTCCAATTCCATTGGACGAGTTTAGCGTTTGCGAAGAGTGGCTGGTCAAAGGCAATGACTGGCGACTGATCACCATTGAGATGTTGAACAGCCTGTTTGATAACGTCCATTCCATGTTTCATCATAGCAATCGATTTTGAATCATCAGGGAAGAGTGGTAGAAGGACGGAGATATCGGTTGGTCTATCTTCGGTTTGTTCAGCTGCATTGAATGCTGACCATGACATATTCTTTGATCGTGTTTCCTCATCGATATGAATCTCCTCCTCAACATGATTTAGCCATCTGAAATGAATGTTTGTTCGATTATGGTAAATTGTATAGTGTTTTACGATGAATGCTCTTTGGTGAATTAAATCTACTATTTACACAAAATGAAGACCGGAAATTCTGTAAATTGGAAAAAAAATTGGAAAAACTCTTAAAAACTTACTTTTTCTCTTGGGTGCCGCTCTTTTGATCAATGGGGCAGTCTTGAACGCCTGAATTATCCTTTGTTTCAGGATTTTTGTTGAAAGATGAAACTGGTGTCACCTCAGAGTACGATTTTGGTAGTTCAGCTAATTTTATCACCTTTCTCCAAAACAGTTCTTCTCAAATTGATGTCGTTATGTTGACTTTTTTTCCTTTGGAATAATGATATCGCTGTCCCATGAAACGACCCTTTTGATGTCGACGATGACGGATCGATATCCAAGTTATCTAAGGCACCATCAGTGAACACATCTTTCTTCAATACTCTTGGACATACAACTTTGTCTTCCTTATACTCTTTTAAAACGGTTGCGCTAAGAGAGTCCGTTATGCTAAGGACACGCTTGTAGGGCATTGAAAGTCCCAGTTCATTGAGTTCTTCTATGACCCCTTTATATTCATTACTCGTGACGTAGTTTTGACCATGAAGGAGTGTATCGATAAATGAATTAACAAAGTGAGGAAGAAATTCTTTTTGGCAGTCTGACGAAAAAGACCCTTTAAAGGGTTATAATCTTCGGAAAAGATTTCTCTTCGTAAAATTCTAGCAGCTTTTGATAAAGTAAATGCATCATCATCTAAAGTGTTTTCAAAGATTGTCTTGAGTACTACACCAAGCTCCTCATCAAAAACTAAATAGACATGCCTTCCTTCCTTTTTCGATTCGAAAAGATTTTCAAAGTGTGATAATAGTCTATTTTTGAATCTTGTTGAGTGAATCTTTCCGTTAACCCTTCCACCAAGATCAGATATCCGTAAAACTTTATCAAGTCGTCAAGCTTAAAAACGGCACTGTTATCTTCCTCAGCACAATCTGACATGTAAATCGTTAGCTCGACAAAAGCAGTGCATGAAATCTGGCTATCAACATCGCTGCCTCCTGATACCTGTTCGATTTCCTTCCCTTTTTTGTAAAACTTGATGAGACAATCAGAATGGTAAACCGACTCCCAAGCCATCATGTCTCTTTCAGTCAACTTGTTTATTATTTCCACATAAAAAGTTTTGCAATTTGTAGGACTCTGTTATTCAGTTTATAGGTAGACGCTTGATGTAGTCTCCCGGTTTCTTCGTGACAAAAAAACATGCGACTTTCTTATATTCGTTAGGCTGGTTAACTCTGTCACTTCTTCTTCGTTCCGCCGGTTGCTCGAATTGTATGTCATCTTTGGTATCCTTTAATTTGGACTGTGACTTTTCCAACCTCTCAAGTTTCAAACTACTGATCTTTCCTTTATTGATAATAAAATATATGCTTTGATCCTTAAAGTTTTCATCAGAAATATACAACTTTTCGAAAGGTAAACTTCTCAACTCGGCAAATCGTTGGAGACTCTCCAAGAGGTCTTTGTATGATTTAGTAGGATCATGCCCCTTCCTGACGATAGATGCTGGACATATGAGTTTCTCATTTGCTTGTTCGACTTGACACAAAATGCATAGCTCCCAATCAAGAAATGGACTTCGTTTTTTGTCATATTTGTATATTTTCATATCATTGTATTTTATTGCTGTAAATAAATAAGCATCAATTCTTTAATTTTGCAAAACCTTTTCCAATGTAATCGCAATCGTACAGTCAATCGTATCCTAAACAATGTCTTCTTAATGATATCTTTTAATTTAACACTAAATTTCAAAACATGAATTAACACACCAAAAGTTATTCTTTGCATATATGATGTTTTTATATGCTTGTCTAAGGCAAATATAATAAAATACAAATCAAAACATCTATTGTTTAAAATAAAATCAAGATTTTCTCGAATCTGATGAACTTGCAAATAAATTTGCTGTTCTAAACAAAATAAAAAGTGCTGATTTCTCATTACGTCATGCTTACATCATAATCATAAGTAAAGTGCTGAGCTCATGTTACGTTATGTTTCTTCTATTTTCTTATTATTCATCCGATTGGGTTTAAATAAGCGGCCCATAACTCGGACCCAGTCCATTTTCAGATATATGTTGTAATGTTTTTTAGAATCAGTGTGAAAAAACCTTTCCAACGGTATATCATATGACATGTTTTGGCGCAAATTAAAAAAAAAATTTTCAGGCAGCAGTCTGGTCTGTAAAATACTTCCGTAGCCCATAACTCGGACTCAGTCTATTTTCATCAGATATATGTTGTAATGTTTTTTAGAATCAGTGTGAAAAAACCTTTCCAACAGTATATGATATGACATATTTTGACGCAAGTAAAAAAAAAATTTTCAGGCAAGCAGTCTGGTCTGTAAAATACTTCCGTGGCCCATAACTCGGACCCAGTCCATTTTCAGACATATGTTGTGATGTTTTTTAGAACCAGTGTGAAAAAACCTTTCCAACGGTATATGATATAACATGACTTGGAGGCCTGGGACCTTATAAGGGAACATCAGTATAATTAAATTTAAGATTTTTGTGGGTTGTACCTTTCAGTAAAATAGGGGATATGTGGCATATTTAGCACTTTTCTGGGCAGTATGTACAATGTAGTTTAAAAGTGAAGCGTTGGGTACATTTATCTGGGTCTCAATGGGTAAGAAAATTTTCCAGGTACCGGGTGTTTCAAAAATAGTGTACAAGCTTGAAGCAAGGTTGTGAGAAAACTAAGAATGTTATAAATCTAGACTTTTCACCATCAGAAAGAGGAAAGGCTTAAATTTTGAGCTATTTTTTAATTTTAAAAAAGCGTTATATTTTAGAAAAATGAAGGGATCAAATTAACCAGACGGTGTCAATTGAACGAATCGAACGCCGAATCAATCGAATCGAATCGTAATCGAATATTACTCCGGATTTGCCGTTCGTTTGCTTCGATTAAATTGGATTGTATTCGATTATATTCGCTCGCATAAATCGCTCTCGTCTTGTGTGGTACTGCGCACTTGCTCTTATCTGATTTTCCAATGGCATATTGGCAGCCGCCCGCGCTAAAGTTCTAAAGCTCTAGAGGAGTGGGCTAATTTAATTGCAATCAATCTTATCGAACATTATCATAATCGAACTAATTAAACTAGTTGAACATAATCGAATCTCAATCGAACATAACTCGAACGCAATCGAGCACAATCGAATAATCGACCGTTCGATTGAGATTCATTGCATTCGACAATCAAATTGCAATTATTCGAGCGCGTTCGATTACATTCGATTGGTTTAATCGCTATTTTTGTTCGAACTTGTTCCATTGACACCGTCTGGAATTAAAGCTTATAAAACAGTGAAAAATAAGCTTTTCTGATACTTTGTTTAGCATCTAAAGATTCGATAGGGCCTTTCGAATGTTTTGATTATCAAAAGAATAAAAAAGAATCGTTAAAATCGAAAAATGTTAATTACAGTAATTAAAACTTTAAACTGACTGTATCGCATTACAACAAAAACACGCTCTTTTCTTGTACAAAAGAGAAAGACATAAAAATTTATCCTAACTTTTTTCTCAAAATTTTTTTTCTCGAATTTTCTTATAACTCTTGAACACGTGAAGCAAACTTAAAGTTTGATAGCTAAAAATTTAAGTCAGCCTTTCCTCTTTCTGATTGTGAAAATTACAACTTTCTTAGTTTTCATCCTATCTGAATTAAAACTTGTACACTTTTTTGAAACACCCGGTAGTATATTATTCATGAAGTACACATTTTTATACACTGGGGGGTTTGGAAATAAAAATTGATGAAATATTTTCAAGTTACATTTCTTGAGAAGTATGCACAAGACATGCAAAAAATGTAAAAAGTGGTTATCTTCACTTAACCTCTGAAAGGAATTTAACGCACGATGTGTTCTTCTTTTTAACTCTAATATTAAAATAATGATGTCCGCTAGATGAAAGTCTTCTCATTGCTTTTATAGCATGATTGTGAATGGGAAGAGACGTGCATCAATCCAAACCATAAATGTATACCACATTATGACAATGAAACTTATGAATGTCTATGTCCGTTTCAAACCTACGATGAACATTGCATGAATGAGCTAACAGGTATTGTACAATGGTCATTTTGAAGCATATTTTTTTAAATCTTTTGCCTGCAGATTCATTCCAGGGTCTTAAGCGAAACCTCAAAGGAAATCTTTTTGGAATTCAATATTAACATTTTTAAACTTTGACCAAAAAATATCAAAGAACAATGAATTTTTTTGTTAAAATTTGACCTTGGTTTAACCTTACTCTTGTCCATTGATGAGTCGATAAACTAAGAAGAAGTTTTTTTCCTCATTTTTCATCGTCATTTTCCAAATTTTTGCTGGATTATTTTATATTGGATAATGTTCCACTGTTGAATATCTTTTCAACAAGCATTAAAACGGCTATTTAATTCGAATTCTATCAAAAGTACTGTCGTTATTGTCTCTGCTGCAGATTTTTATTGTGACATATTTTATTCTTCTCTTTATTTTTAAAGAAAACATGGCAATCCACAAACCTGTACTGATGGCAAAGACGTATGGATCCAACTACGGTTCGCATTGTACTGATGGCGAATTCGGCCCAGGCTCCTCATTCTGTACCACAGGCGCTAGTAAAAATGAATGGATCCAAATCGATCTTGGTTCACGAAAAATTATCACATTCTTAATTTTACATAACCGACATACAGAAGATTTGAATTTATTAAGGCGCCTATCACAAACTGATATCAACGTCTTCGATAGTCCAGGCAACAATCAACGATTTTGTACACACATTGGGGATACTGTTACTTTGGTTTATTTTGCTCAATGCACTAAGCCTCTTTTAGCACGGTACGTAAAGTTGTCACAACTTGATATTGGATCGCGAAGATACATGAGTCTTGCTGAAATCATGGTTTATTAATTCCATAAGAAAAGAAGGAACACTATCGATTGCCTCAACCAACATAGTACTTAGAACTTAGATTTCATGCTCAAGTCTTTTTGGGAATGGAGTGGAGATTTAAATACACTAACAAATGTCGAAATAAATTTCTCTTTATTTCAAAATTTTGTCCAGAAAGATTATAAAGACGTAACTGAATTCTTTGAGTAAAGATGAAGATATAGAAGATATAGCGATAGTAGTAGTGCAATGACAATATTTAAAGCTCTACTCTCGGGTACCTAATAACCGAAGCAAAAGAAATATTTGAAGAAGAGTTCTTCAATTTACACCTGTTTTGGAGAGGTATTGAAGCTGTTTCTCTTGTAGCAGGTTTAATTCAGCTGAATCAATCATATTTAGATCGAACATTGATGCACCTAATATCTCATTACTATGACATGACGCAGTAGTGTAGTGTAGTGTAGAGTAGTGGTTATCAATCTTAACCACCGTCCAGGAGGTCGGAATTCGTTTCCCACTCGGTGCTGTGATTTACTTGGCAAGTACATGTACGTTCGCCCGGGCCAACCATGCCATGTGAGGGTAGAAAGAAACTGGTGACTGTGCTAGGTATAGATTCTACAATACATCGTGGACGAGGTAAAGGTACGATGCCCTTGCCCCCAGGTTATTCACGCCAGATTATCACACTTGATCTGAAAAACATTGTGTCACTGTCTCGCAAGTTGTCAGGCAGTTTAAACTAGTCTCGCTAGAATCTTACGCTGTAGTTTATACTAGCTGCCAACTTGCGAGACAGTGACACACAGTTTTTCAGATCAAGTGCGAAAATCAAAAAAGTCAGCAGTAAAATCTCAATACTATGATAACGAATAGTCTGTCAACCGTTCTTATTACCCGTTTATTACATATTAGCAATACACGTTATTTTTCATAAGAACAAACTGTATAAGAACATGAAGGCTTCGGTGGCCAAAATCTTAAGAGCAAGTTAAGAACATTTTAAGGCTTTTTGGGCTTTAAAACACCTGTTTTCTTAGGAAAATGGACAAAAATACTCAAAAATGCTGAAAATAAAAACATGTTAAGAACAATTTTAGGCTCGAAACCCGAAAAGTTAAGAATATCTGAAGGCTTCAAAATGTTCTTGTAAAAAACGTGTATTATTTGATTTATTATTTATAATTATTCAATTTTAAAAGGGAATCTAAAGTCTAGACACCAAGGTATATTTCAGCTCTTCATCCACTCAGCTCCAATTAACCAAATTGAGTCATTATCGATAGCTTCTTAGTGAAGATACAATCTTTTCATATGCGTTTAATCTATAACTGCCAATCTCACCTCTCCTCTACTATATTCTGTTTATATTATTATATTAATGCGTTAATTTTTTATCATTATTCTCAATTTAAAGGATTTTAGGTATGATTCGAAGACGAAATAATTATCCATTGTTTTACTCCATATTTAAAACTTCAGTGAAATATTTAATATATTTTCTATGGAATTTTCAACAGTTTACTACTGAAAAATGACATTTTATATGTAAATTCTAGTCATCATTTACTAATTTGATGCATAAGTAGCCATTTTTCAAATTTTGGCGTTATTAACGGCCCTAATTGGCGTAAGCCCAAAATTAGGCTGTGGCGTAATAAGGGCCGGTGTTAAATTAGGGCCGGCGTAAAAAGGGTCGATAAGGTATTACTTAACTTCGAGAAAATTCTAAGACTTGAAAAAGTTATTATTAAAAGTTATTATGGAATAGCCCTGCGATGAGACGTCATGTTATTTCAGTTTGATTAAAAGAAGAAAATAATTACCTAATGGAAAGAAGTTTTGACGAGATAAAATTTTGCCGAGATGCGAATTTCTTAAATCGTTGAAAATAACTTTTGCCAAATTTAATCACCTTTTAATCTGCGCAAGATTTTTTCTTAAAAAAATACCTTTATTTCTTCTTTTTTTCAGCTAAAAAAACTAACAAAATAACGTGTTGTTTGCCAAAATTCTTTCTCGCTAAATAAAAAAAAAATCGTAAATCACCAATAAATTCCGCCAAGTATTGGCCCGCGTTTGGCAAAATCTTTCCCGCCAAATTTTCCTCTAAAGGTATGTTATGATAATGAGTCGATGAGCTTGTAAATTTGTATTGAAACCCGCTGCATCCTTTAAAAAAAAATCATAATACCAAAAATAAATAAGACAAAACGTTACCAATTCAGCGATGGCTGTCAAAGGACCTTGTTCATTGTCGGTCGGGTCAGCATTTTGTTCGTTTGCATTGTTTTGTTGTTGGAGTAGTTGCTGCTCTTTTAACTGTTGCTCTTCTGCTAGCTAAAGAAATAAAAACTTGAAATTTTTTACACTTTGCATAATTTTCCCGAATTTCGAAAAGTCTCTGTTTACAATTGGAACTTTGTAAATATTTCAAAAAAGGACGACGAAAGACGACAAAGATCAGTGGCAATCAAACAGGATCAAAGTCTTTTCGTGCTCTTAGAGGGGATTTTACTTAACTAATTATCCCACAAAATTTTGAGGCGGCAAAGCCTCCTTTTATATCAATGGTTAAGACGTTTTTTTTTGAGACGTTTTTATTTGATACCTTTTTCTGTTCGATATTATATTCCTTCATCATTTCCAACACATTAATTGTTTTCGTACCGTTCATTTCTTGTTCGCCCTATAAAAAAAATATACACTTTTTCTATCAACTTTTACCAAATTCTTCCTCGCAGGAAGAGAACTCAAACTCTTCTTTGCAGGAAATTAAAAGAACCACAAAGTACGGTTCGTTAAATAAGTTAGACACCATTCCGTGTCTGATACTATTTATCGAACGCCTCTTATATATTGCCTCTGTGATGGATTAATGTTTTACTTTAAGTGCGAGAACTACTTCAACTTAAGTGAAGCTACTTTATCCACCACAATGCGATATTATCTTTAACTTTACAAAACAACACTCCTAACCACCAGTTTTTCGGTAATATAGTACCAAACAGTTGCTAGTACCGAGAGAAAAATTCATCTAATCGTAACAGACCGAAAAAAGACAAAATTTCCAAGAAAGACAACATCGCCTTTGGCACAGCCTAGTTTTCTATAGAACCAGTCGTTTTTGACGTGCCTCAGTTTTACAAACTTTTACAGTCCTTCAGTCCTGGTGAAAAAACTTTTTCCTGGAATTCTAGCTGTTATTGGGCCTTTTTATGATAAATAATAAAACACTTAATGTGTTATGAGCCATCATATACCATCCATTACCTTTATCCAAGGATGCGAGACAATTTCTTTAGAAGTTAAGCGATGAGCAGGGTCAACTTTCATCAATCCCTCCACCAATTCTTTAGCTATCGACAAAAATGTAAAATAAAATAATTTTAATTGTGCAATATCATTATGGGCAATGATCATTACAAAGAGACATTGTCTTGACACCATCAAAAACAATTACGGGAGTTGGTGATTAATTTAATTATGGTCTAAAAAGCCCATGATACTTAGAATGTTATACGGAAGATAACGCCATTCCCAAATTTTGATACATGACCCCTTTATATGATCAGAAAGGTCCCCAGAAAAAATTACATTTAATATATAAATATTATAACTTTGTGCCATAATTCATCGAATTCATGTTGGAATACTTGTCAATAGATTAAAATGTAAGACATTTGGTTTTATAAATTTTTCAGAACAACGGGATAAGGAGAGTGGAGGCAAAGTGGAGAATCATGATAAAAATAAAAAAGTATTTTAATGATACCAGCGGGTGAGACATTCTTCCAATTTTCATGAGAAAACTGGAGCTCTCCTTTCTTTATCAAATCGAAAAGATCTTCTTCGGAAAATGACATGAATGGTGGATTTCCAGTAATCCTGAGAAAAAAGAGTTATTAATATAGAGTTTTGGATTTCCTTTGTATGCCGCTTGCAATGGCATTTGTTATGTTCCTGATAAAGTTATTGAGCAGCGTCAGACTTTCAAGAGAAATGAGGACTGAAAATAAAGAAAGACACCAACAAACTCAGCAGTTTTAATATCAAGCTGCGGTATAAAGAATTCAGAGAAAATGCTTTTAAAAATTTTGAATAAGCTTACAGTTTGAAAAGTATGACACCAAGACTCCAAATATCACATTGTTGACTGTATCCATAGTTGGTTATCACTTCTGGCGCTGAAAAAGAAAAATAATGATATAAGAACACAGGAGTAGACACACGTCAAAGCGGCCATATCTCTGGTTCAAATTAAAACTTATTGTAAGCCTATAATGTTTATTAAACTAAGCAAAGTAATTAACTATAACAGAATGAACTAAATTTCTACATGTGTTGTAAAAACATACAAATTATATAAAAAACATTAGCCTTCGAAGACAAATAACTTAAGATGATCTTGAGAAATTCCAAATGCTTTGAAATATTTTCATGCTCATACAATTAATATAGAAGCCCTGTGTGCCCCTGATACGAAGTTCCGTTGGGAACTAAAAGCTAAGGAGATAACACAAAAAAATGAAATTAGAACTGAAAATATCATACCCATATAAATAGGTGTTCCCACCACTTGGTTCATCATGTAATCACTACCCGAACCACCACGTGTATATGACAATCCAAAATCTGTTAGCTGTAAGAAAAACATGTTGAGAATTTCATTGGCGTGAAACATGATGTGTTAAATTACCACAAGCGATTTGAAGTACAAATTAAATGGAACGTTCTTGAGACGTTCCTGAACATTCCATATCGTTCCTAGAACGTTCCTCAACGTTCTCTATCCTTTCTAAACGTTCCAGAACGTTTCTGAATTTTCAGGACGTTCCTAAACGCTCGCGAACGATCCTTTGTGTCCACTGAATGTTCAAGAAAGTTCTCTAGTCCTAGCGTTCATAGAAAGTTCCTCAACGTTCAAGAAAGTTCGTTTTACTGGAACGTTCCATTTCATTTGTATTTAAAGTTGCTTGTGATGACACATTAAAACCGTCTATCAATTGTCGTTGTTCAGTACTTCAACTCTTTAATTGAAATGTATATATGAAGAAGGTAGTACTGTATTAGGAATTTAAAGGAGACAGACACCTTAACATTAAAAGGTAGCTCATCTGTGGGTTCAGCCAGTAATATGTTATCCAATTTCAAATCACGATGTACGATGTCTGAAATAAAGGAAAAATGATGAGAACAATATCTGATAATGAACTGTTATTTTGGGATTCTTGAATGCATGGTGAGTAAGAATTAAGATGGAAGAAGCTTTCAGGGGTTTAGACACGTAGTAATTCAAAACAGATTTCATTGCTATGAAATTATACAATTAAACCAATCTAAATTCCCAAAAGGCAAACATTAACTCTAAAACAAAAGTACTTGAAATTCAAAATGTCTCATCGAGGACAACAATAAATTTATGCATCTCGAGAAGAGTGTATTGTATCAAGTAGAATGTCCTAAAAAAGGTTGGACAGCTTCAAACCAAAAGGTTGCTAAAAAGCAAGCAGAGTTAGCCTCTTTTATAAAAGGAATTTCAAAGAGTCTATGGTAACAACCACCACAATATAATAAAAAATAAAATTCTGATTGGTTCTACAGTATTTGACTAAAAATAACGTACCATTTTCATGGATGTATGCGATGGCATCTGCAAGTTGCTGCATGATTACCAACACATCCTGAATGGAAAAAAAAGAATTATACAGTAAAATAAATAGATAAATTCTAACTTTTGAATGAATACATATTGATATTTGACAATTTAAATTCAATTGAAAGTGAAAAAACTAAAAAACCGAAATTCCTAGAAAACCTACTTGTTCCAAAAAATATTTCCTTTCATTGAGCATTTCTTCCAATCCTCCATGAGAACATAATTCCATTACTAGATACATTTTCTAAAGGAAAAAAAAAGTAATGTGAATTTTTGGATAAAAAGATTCGTTGAAGAATCAGTTGATTTATTGACAAGCTTTGGAATCTAATCCATCCATCGTCACTTACCTTAAAGGAAGAAATTTGGCGGATGGTCAAAAAAGATTTTTCGGTGGTAATTTAATTTGGCCGATGGCAGAAAAAAAGTTAACTTTGGCATGGGTTTAATTTGGAAAGTAGCTTGAAAAATCAAATTTGGCCTTGAATTATTAAAAATTTGGCGAATGAAGGATATTTTGGCCAATAAATGCTACATAAGAAAAAAACCTGTTTCAAGTCCTGACAAAAGCATACAATTTGGAGGAGGGGTAAGATGATTTAAATTTAGTAAATTTTATACCAAATCCGCCAAATTAAAGTCCCTGCCAAAATTTCGTCCTACTGTAAGCTGTACTTATTTCAAGTTGTTACAAGTCATTTGCCTTGGCTGGATTCAAAATTTTGTATTAAAATTTCGTACATTCACATCTATAAAGTCAAAGAATTTTATCTTACCGTCTGTGTTTCCAGAACCTCCTCCAGGAAGATAATGTTTGGATGATCAACTTTTTTCATAATAGCAACTTCCCTTTCTAATAGTTTTACAGCAGCACTCCCAGCCTAAAATTAAAATCCATATAAATTGATATTATCAATATAACAATAACAATAAATATTTACTAGAATAGCTATGATTTTTTTTCCTACACTGTGCCACAAGTCTAGATGGTTAAAAAGTGGCAAGTGTAGCACCTGAAATTTAATACAACTTGTACATCCATATCTGTGAATACCCTAATGTAAAGATGTATCCTACACTTGTTTTCAATTTCAAAATTATGATATATTTATTATATGATTGTCCTGCACTATATTAAATGATGCTTTTGTTCAAGTAAATTTCTGTAGTATTACCTTTTCCTTATTAATAACTTTGACTGCAAATTTTTCTCCAGAATCGATTCTAATAGCCTCATTGACGGTGCCAAAACTACCTTTGCCAAGTAAGATGCCATAATCAAAGTGTTGTTCAAAATCTACATCATCATCTAATCTTGTATGTTTTACTTGTCTTGTGCTTTGGTTTTTGTATCTTAGTATGGGCATTTCCCATTAAACACAATTAGACATTCCCAGATGGTATGTCACAACAAATCAGATTTTCTCAAGTCAAGCAGCATAACATCTTAGATCTTGACTTTTATGAAGTTGATTTTCATTTTTAGCTGAAAAGAGAAAACATAAATTTGTAAGAAAAGCTTAAACCTGATCATAAAAAATATATGAATGATGAAGAATGTAACATTTATAATACTTTAAAATACTTAATAAAGTATATTAACACAGTTGTGAGAAAAAAAAGAATATATTTCGAGTTCAAACAAATTTTTTATACTCTCAAACCTCTAATAAATGTCTTAACTGGTGGAAAAATCAAGCCAAGTCTAATTAAAATAAAATGGTTAAAAGACGTTCAGGCTGAAATTCAGGGCCTTATTAGTATACAAGATACTTTCAAATCTAGAATTATTTATAAAGGCCCTATTACACAGAGAAATAGTGATCTATGATAAGAAAAAGACACATTGGTTCAATCCCAGAGGGGAGCACCTTGATCTTGATGGCCAACGGAGACATGACGTTGGAGTTTCAAAGGTGAACCCTATCAGATATGAATGCTTGGTAAATATTTGGGACCCTGTTAGAACGAGAATTTAAAAAAAATAGTGATCGAACAAGTTTCTTCAATTCCAAAACTTTGGATTTCCATTTTGATTGGTTTCAATTTACTAATTGTTTTAATCAAACAATGAGACACTTTCTAGCACAAAACATTGCAAATCCTTAGCAATGCAGAATATATATTGCAAATCAGTTGCTGCATACCAAAAAATCTAACCTGGGTATCCAGATTTACTAACTTTCAGACATACTCTGAGACAATTTAAAAAGGTCTAGTACAGTTTGAATAAAACATTTCCGCATAAATTCTGGTAACTCACATTAAGGGATCTTCTCAAAAATATTCGCTTAAATAATCGAATTAAGCAAAAAATTTGCTTAAATAATCGAAGTACCCCTGTCTCACAGCCTCGGTGGAACTTTTTTTTCTCAGTGGGGATATAAACTCCTATTGAAATCTCAATGGGGATAGAAATTCCTTTGTTCCAAGGTTGAAAATTTAAGTGGCAATGGTTTTAAAGTGCTATTTTTAAACAATGAATTTCGAATGGGGATGAAATAAAAGTTAATTTCTAAGTGGGGCTAAATTTCTAAGGTATTTTCCCACTGGGGAGAAATCTTTGTCAATCTTTCCAGTGGGGCTGGAGAGAGAAAGACTTAATTCAATTCTAAGATAATTTTTTGAAATGGTCCAAACCCTTCAGTGATTCGATTCAAAATTAGTTTTCTTTTCTTTGTAAATTAGGCCCATAATTTCTCTTTTCATTGCCACTGATTGTCAATCTTTCTCAAAGTTCATGGCCATACTCACTTAGAGAGTCTTTTGGACTTCTCAGTCACCGATCTGATCCAATCTTCTCTAACTCCAAACATTCACTTTTCTCAAGACATTCATTTTGAGTTGCTAGTGATTGGCAATAAACACAGGCGATAGACGAGAGGTTAACTTGAGCAATTTCCTAAAATATTTCTTTTCATCCCTATTTTCAAAGGAAAGTATTCTTTTGTATTTTAGAGGAAATTCATTTCCTGTATTTTTGAAGGAAAATGGGTTTTTATTATTATGATATACACATTTTCTTTTTATCAGAAGCTTAACTTAACTCAAAGCCTCGATATTACTCGTTCCGAGATTTTACAGATATTTTTACTCGTCTAAAGGCTCGGAAAAATAATAAGGAAAAATCTCGGAACCCTTAAAATATTTCTCGTATTGCACTCACTAGATAACTAGTACGTATTTAGAGAAAATTCATTTCCTGTATTTTTGAAGGAAAATCGGTTTTTATTATGATAATACCTTTTCTTTTTACCAGAAGCTTAACTTAGCTCAAAGCCTGGATATTCCCTATTTTTTTTAGAGAATTTCAGCCTCGAATTTCTTTGTTTAGTAAGAGTCACTGAGCCTTAGTGATTTACTATTATTTTATCCTGTTCAGAGGCAATTTCCCAAAATATTTCTATTCATCTGTATTTTCCAAGGAAAATATTCTTCTGCATTTAGAGAAAATTCAGTTCCTGTATTATTGAAGGAAAATGGGTTTTAATTATAATGATGCACACCTTTTCTTTTTACCAGAAGCTTAACTTAGCTCAAAGCCTGGATATTCTTTATTTTTTTCAGAGAATTTCAGCCTCAAATTTCTTTGTATAGTAAGAGTCACTGAGCCTTTTAGTGATTTAATATTCATCCTGTTCAGAAGCATTTTCCCTAAATATTTCTATTCATCTGTATTTTCCAAGGAAAATATTCTTCTGTATTTTTAGAGAAAATTCAGTTCCTGTATTTTTGAAGGGAAATGGGTTTTTATCATGATATACCCCTTTTCTTTTTATAAGAAGCTTAACTTAACTTAGCTTAACTTAGCTCAAGAAAAAAATAAACTTTTTTTTCTTTGAAAATGATGGTTCTGAACCTGTGAGCTTGAATAAATAATAAATCATGCATTAATTTGCATATTAAATTCATTGTGTAGTTTTCACACAACATAATCTACTACACATTCACTTACAGACTAGTTAGAATTGCTCCAATAGTTCAAAACAGAGTCATATTCTGTAGCAAATTGTATGTTGCGGACATAACTATTTAAAGTATTTATCAGATTTCTAACCCTTTTAAGCAGTTATGCTAACACCTTGACAATACTAAAGAGTTACATTTGTAAGTACCATGCATTTACTTGCTTTTTTCAATCTTTTGTGTTCTCTAGGGTTGTTCTTCTATTAGAAATATTAGAAAGTTTTAATATCATTGTTGAGTCTTCTTTTGTTCTTTTTAAAGAAAAACATGTAATAACTGAAATCAAACCAAACCAAATCTTTTGGTTTATATTGATTTAGTCTCAAATATTCCTTAAATTTTGGTAACAGAAAAAGGCACTCCAAATTTTTAAATAAATGATGTAAAATGTTCTATGGTTCTACCCTGGAAAAAAAAAAGTTATGTCCGCAGCAAAGCATTATTACCCATTTAACCCATTCTATTGAAAAGGTTGAGTGGCTTTTCAAGGAAAAATCATATTTACTGATTATGAAGATGTACAACAGTGTTAATGTCAAGCTCAAAATTTAACTTTTAAAATTAGATTATATGACAAAAAAGGATATATGATTGGATTCTCTTCAATTTTCAGGAAATCATAGTTACAAAGACCTTTCAAGACAACAAATTTCAATGATCAAGTTTTGGTTCAAGTACAGCAAAGTATTAAAAGCCAAATAATTACTCAGTTTAATGTTTATTGCTGATTTTAAAGTAAATTTGACAAAAAGTTATGTCCGCAACCAACAAGGTTTCATTTTCTAATTTTTTATTGATCAACTGAAATATAGCAAACTTTTGGTTTTTTTGAAAGCTTATAACGAGTCCTTCAAATCTAGAATGAAGTTACCTGATCATAGCCAGTTTTCTTTTCATGAAGTCAAACTTTATGGGAATATTTTTTAGTATTTTAGATTTTCTTCTGGAAAAAGTGTCAGAATTTGAAAAATATGTCATACTGGACGGTAAAAATTGCTTTTCAATGCAGCTTAATATATTAGTCATGGATTGAAATCTAAGACAAGTATTAGATTATGCATATTTTATCTCAAATGAAGTGTAAACTAAAAAGAGCTTTTTGCCAATTTGTCTGATTATAACTACTCTAGTCCAAACTTCTGGACCAAGCCAGTTTGATTAAAAGCCCTGATATTTATGTTTTCTGAAAATTCTGTTTCATTATGTAATTTAGCACTGTTTTAGTTCCAGAACTGTTGACTTATTC
Organism: Clytia hemisphaerica; assembly: GCF_902728285.1. Lineage (NCBI taxonomy): Eukaryota > Metazoa > Cnidaria > Hydrozoa > Leptothecata > Clytiidae > Clytia > Clytia hemisphaerica. The sequence goes on along the minus strand of NW_027103699.1, from coordinate 521,873 downwards.
TAACTATTTCCTCTTTTTTATCAGGAAAATTAGCACATCACAATACGGCATGAAACTTCATATTAAGAGAAAAATTTTGTTTTCGGTTATTCATTCCAGTAACTAGACATATTATATACTACCGTGAGTGGTCCTAAATCCGACAGCCCTGCCTAAATCGGACCCCCCCCAAATAACTGCTATGAAAAAAATATAAGTTTACAAACATTCCCTCTCCAAGTTGAACAATAAACTATTGCAAGAAAACACTTAACAAGATTACTATAATGCCAAGATGTCAATTAAATTTAAATGTGATCAAAAAAGTGTGAGTTGTAAAAATAATTACCTCTAATTATTCTGAATTTGTTATTCGTGTTTAAAACGTTAACAATTTTGTAATAAGAAATTATGTTTTGTATGAGGTACCTTTTAGAAAAAAAAAAGGTCATTTAAACAAACTTGAAAATTGAGTGTGACGGACGGGACATGGTACAAATTTGGTGCAATTTCACCCATTAGACCATACTATACCGTGAGAGGTCCTAAATCCGACACCACTGCCTAAATCCGATGGGGTCTTTCAAAGATACAAACTGAAATAAAAACAAACCTTTCGCTGTGACGCAACGAAGATACCAAAGTGTCAACTAAACTGAGAGATTTGATACACTGAAACAATTGAACCAAATAACAATAATTGCTTCTTATACAAAACATACTTTTTTATTGCAATATGCACAACCTTATAAATGACAACAGTAGTAACAGCATCATAAAAAGTAATGAGATGTTTTGATTTTCCAAAGCACACGAAAATACAAACAGATAAAAGAGGTCTGTGTACGAGCGTGTTCATTTTGAAACGTTACGTAATCCAGCCTGGTTTTTATTACTTTACACTGGCACTTGGCTTGATTGCGGGCCTTCCGTAAATAATCATCCGGAATTATGGGTGGTAAAGAGGGCGTTGATAGTTGCCGCCTCATTGATTCGATGTTTGTTATTCAAATTAAGTGCTACCGCATCCGCCCTTTTTTCAACTTCGCGCCATTTTTGCAATTTAGTCTGTTTGTTTCTTGATGGAAACCAGCGCAAGTTGTTTCGTATTTTTCCCGCACAAGTCACTTTTATTACAAAACTGTTATCGCCATTATTGTTTTAAACATGAGCAACTGATCCAGAATAAAAGGTAATAACAGTTATTTGCAATTTGGGGGGTCGGAATTAGGCAGTGGTGTCGGATTTAAGACCTCTCACGGTATGTACATATTTCCTTATTGTTTTGTGTAGGAGAATCTTTTTTTTTAATAGACCTTTTTTCAAAGAGGACGTCCTGTTGAATAATTATGTAGTCCAGCCATAAAAACAATGATAGAGCCATGCATAATTACTGTATCATGCATATTGTAATAATTATGCATGGTTTTATCATTGTTTTTCTGCTGGACTACATAGTTATTCAACACGACCCTCGACATGGCCCGAGAATTCTCGGGCTAAAACTTTTATTGGAATTCGCAGAAAGCCCGAGTATGGCCCGAGCTGGCCCGAGAGTTCAGGCTGTGTTCGGGCCACACGCGGTCCACGCACGGGCCACACTCGGGCCACGCACGGGCCACACTCGGGCCAATTTTTGAAAACATGATTTAAACAGGCGTGTAATTTCAGGACTGAATTATTTTAACATTTTCTTTGAGAAAAACTTGGTTTCTCTTAATTATATTAAATATATGAATGTTGTAAATTCATATAAATATTAAATGTCTTATTTGGTATGAAAACATAGTTATAAAAATACTTAGGGGTCTTCGACAAAAAACTTTTGAATTTTTTATCGGCATTGGGCCGATAAGCTTCAGACCCCCTCCCCCCCTTGTTCTTATCGGCCAAAATTTTTCAAATCCAACTTTCACATCTTCGAAAACACAATTTCCTCCAATCTTGTCCGCCATCGCCTTCCCACCCGTCATCGTTGAATTTTTGTCTATTTGTGCACCAACATTGAGTATGTTCATTACCCGCATTGATATTGTTAATCAAAACGAAAGTTAAAATGACGGGATGAAGTCGCAACATATTTCAAAGGAAAGCCAATGAAAAAAGAGTTTTTTATCTAAGCTAGTTCAAAACTGTACTTTTAAAGCTGCGGATTTGCGCGCAAAAGGTGAAAGCAAGTGAAATCATATGCTTTCAGTGGAATTTTTGGACGAAATCAGAAAGAAATTGGCTGAAAGGATTTTCGTCTCAATACTTGGTTTTTTAACGGTATGTAGTTGGACCCCCCACCCCCTTATCGACCCAATGCCGATAAAAAATTCGAAAGTCCTTTGTCGAAGATCCCTTAGGGTCGAAATATTTTTGCTAGTAAACTGGTCCTGGTTTTAAACTGAAGCGTGTCCACGGGAAGCTCGTAAAGTTTTTTTGAGCGATATAAAGAAAACAGACAAATCTTACGTTGTACTATTTTGTTTGACTGGACATGCTGAATCAATTTAACATTAAACTGGTCCTGGTTTTAAACTGAAGCGTGTCCACGGGAAGCTCGTAAAGTTTTTTGAGCGATATAAACAAAACAGACAATTCTTAATATTTTGTACTATTTTGTTTGACTGGACATGCTGAATCAATTTAACATTTAACATGGCCCGAACATGGCCCGAATGACTCGGGTCATGTTCGGGCCAAAAGAATGGATAGGGTCTCTTGGCTGCCCGAACATGGCCCGAAGAGGCCCGAGAATTCTCGGGCCATGTCGAGGGGCGTTATTCAACAGGGTGGCCTCTTTGAAAAAAGGTCTATTATTCAACATGATGACCGTGATCGGTATAGACTTCGGGATTTTGCATTCTCTTTTGAGAATGAATATTCGTTTGAGGGCTATGCATGTTAGCCTCTACTGATGCAAGTTACCAGATTTCACGGTATTATATTGACTTCCTCGCTACTTTTTTCCAAAACATTTTGTCATTGTTTTTAGTTGGTCATCGATTGAAAAGATTTATTGATTGTATCAAGTCTTGATAGTTCGAGTGGGAGAGTCTGAAAAGGTTGAAAACAAAAATTTAAAAGCTTAATTTCAACTTGAGTTTCATGGCCATACTGTTGTACATTTTTCCCTTCAAAAGATCTGTTTGATTAGCCAAAATACAAGACACAGAAAAATAGATACCTATGTCAAGATTAATTGATATGATGAAGAATTGAGGAACCAAAAAAATTGCTGTGATTTCTCTGCAAAGACGAAACTTACAATTTTCCGCAGCCATTTTGTGGTATTATTTGGTTTGAAACTCGATGGCGTTTAGTCTGGACCCATACAAATTTTTACCCCATTTCACAAAGCTCACATGAGATAAAAATCGAGTTCAGAAAAAATCGCCAGTAGACGGGGCCCCATCTAGATGGCGTTTTGACCTTTCTAATCTTTGCGCCCGCCCGTAGCTTTTGCCGCCCTTCTCTCTTGAGAAATAAAAGTTTGGTTTTGTTTACTGGGAAAAGATATCGAGATACTACTAAGTACTATACTACAGACCCGTTAAGATTATTTCAGTCCCCTTTTCAGTCCGGGGGGGGGGTACTTAGGCAAAAATGGATGATGGGTATGTGCGGACGGTAAGGGTCGGTTTTTTCACCTTTCAAAGTCTCTCTACTAAAGGGTCGGAAAAATCAGAAAGTTTTAAATTAGTCTCTCTAAGGTAAGGGTCGGAAAATTTAGGATCTTTAGGAAATTTTTTGATTTCCAGAGAAAAAATTGTAATAAAGTCTCTCTACTAAGGGTATGACGTTTTTCAAAAATCAAAAAAAAAATTGTAATAAAGTGTCTCTAAGTAAGGGTATGACTTTTTTCAAAAATCGAAAAAACAATTTCAAAATACAAAAAGCCTCTTTAACTCTAAGGGTCACCTTTTCAGCAAAAATCAGTCTCTCTCCGAAAGAGTCTAAGGGTCGGTTTTCGGAGGTCCCATCCGCACATTCCCCTCATTCGCCAACCACCCCCGGTTTTCAGTCCAGATAAGATTGATATTTTTCCATATTTTTATGGCTGGTGGGAGTTTGAACTCCCCAAGTAAAATATATAAAAACATTTGTTTTCACACCCGGGGGCAGGGGGAGGGTACTAGGGTTGGCGAATGAGGGGTATGTGCGGACGGGACCTCCGAAAACCGACCCTTAGAGAGACTGATTTTTGCTGAAAAGGTGACCCTTAGAGAGACTTTTTGAATTTTTTTTTCGATTTTTGAAAAAAGTGATACCCTTAGAGACTTTATTACAATTTTTTCTCTGGAAATCAAAAAATTTCCCAAAAGTCCTGAATTTTCCAACCCTTAGAGAGACTAATTTAAAACTTTCTAATTTTTCCGACCCTTAGTAGAGAGACTTTGAAAGGTGAAAAAACGGACCCTTACCGTCCGCACATACTCATCATCCATTTTTGCCTAAGTACCCCCCCCCCCTGGGTTTTCATATTATCTTTGGATTCAAATTCCATAGAATTTATGTCTAAAATATAGTGGTGATAGATAAAAAAAATAGCACAATAGAATATATTCAATGGAATGTTTGACAGTGACAGAATTTGTTTATTGGATTAACTGCAGCGGGGACAGAAATAAGAGTATAATTTTCCACCGCGCTGGTGTGATATATTTCGGCTAATTTTTTCAGTGGGAAGGTGGGGGGTTTCATATCATAGCTTGCGGAGAATGGAGCGGATAATCGGCCCTATTTATTTTCAGACGGAGTGGCGGAATTTGGCGAAAATTTAGACGGGATTACGGAAATTGGGTTCTCCGACGGAGACGGAAAATTAGACAATTTTAGTGCGGTAAAACGGAATTTAGAAAAACGTTTTGCGGAATTTCGGAATTAGCAAAAAATATTCAAAATTCGCGGAATTGTTGACAAAAATCTTGAATTTCAAAGGAATTTTCGGTGGCGGAAATTCGGTTCATTTTCCGACGGTTTGACGGAAATTTGAGAATAATTGAAGTTCAATCTGTTCAATCAAGAAAAACGCGGATAATCGGCCCTATTTATTTTCAGACGGAGTGGCGGAATTTGGCGAAAATTTAGACGGGATTACGGAAATTGGGTTCTCCGACGGAGACGGAAAATTAGACAATTTTAGTGCGGTAAAACGGAATTTAGAAAAACGTTTTGCGGAATTTCGGAATTAGCAAAAAATATTCAAAATTCGCGGAATTGTTGACAAAAATCTTGAATTTCAAAGGAATTTTCGGTGGCGGAAATTCGGTTCATTTTCCGACGGTTTGACGGAAATTTGAGAATAATTGAAGTTCAATCTGTTCAATCAATAGACACTCGTATAATTCCCAATATGATAGTATAAAAGTTTTTGAGAATGAAATATCGAGTATACAAGTCATATTTTTTGCATGAATTATGAGGATTTTACTTTATAAAACTTTCTCCTTTTTTGGGACACACTGTATATAAAAAGCTAATAAGAAAACGTTCTTTTAGGCTTTGAAACAAAATATAGGACAAATTTTTCGAGATTTCTTAATTTTCATTCTTTTCCGCACTATTTCAGGTTTCATGGTGGATTTTGAAGGGAATATCAAATTTTCCAATTTTCCTCACAGGCCAAATTTTGTCTATGTGCGGGTATCCAATTTTAGCTTAAAACCAACGGCGGTATGTCCCCAACTAATGGCTGTACCCATCCCCCAGTCGCCAAGCTATCATTTCTGTTACGCTGAGCAATAACACCAAAGAGAATATAAAAACAAATGTACACACATATGTTTTTACATTCTCTTTGATAACACTATGGCGTAATTATATAAGTACTTTTTAGAAGAATCTGAAAAGAGCGTGCATTCCAATTTGATTCATCAAAAAAATGTAGATCAGCAAAATCATTTCTGTTAAGCTACTTGTCGAGCTGTCTGTACCAGACGGAAACGGCTTTTACGTCGACACCACGTTCCGTATTTTACAAATATCCCCAAAGAAGATCTGGGGGGATTGGCTTTACATGAAGTCATTGAAGTGCTGTTCAAAACAACTGAAAAAAAACGGAGTGATTCTTCTGTTCAAGCGAGTACTGCTCGTTATCTTCACATTCGATTTTCATTGCATTATGTACATAAAAAAACTAACCAAAATACCTTTCGAAATAATATGAAAATTCAAGCATTCGAACCTTGAAAACCAAAATAAACATTTTCCACATTATTCATTTTGCATAGAGTTTGCTTTGCCATCAAGCGTTTATGTTAGTTGGCAAATTCTGGCAGTTCATCAATCCAAAAATGATCAGCTGTCTCTCTTTAATCCTTTGAAATCTTTGATAGATTCCAAATACTTATATAAAGTATATAAAGTTTTAACACATGATTCGAATCACATCAAGTCCGTATTGATTTGAATGGTTAATACTGGGTATAGCTCCGATATAACGGTACAAAATGTATTATGAAAGTCCTACGGAGCAGGGTAAAGATATTGATTTTCATCAAGAAGATTAAGACCGAATGAAAACTACAAGTTTTACGCTGCCAGCTCTTAGTTGCATTTGATATCGCTTGCTCTTACGCATGGAAATCCGAACTCTCCTTTCTTCTCATTACGGGTGTATTGATTGGTCACCATTCCCCTTTCGATGAGCCTTTACTTCCATAACTCTTTGAATCGTTATGCCTAAAAGAATCAAGAATATCTCATAAAGAAACATCCTCTCCTTCGGTAATCTGTTAAAGTCTGTCTCGAAATAATTTGCAGCTGGAGACAAAAATGGCTGTAACTTTTGATAGAGTTCGAATCAAGTTACGATTAAGTGCTTCTTAAAATGATATTCGTGAGTGGAATATTATCAAGTAAAAAAATTGTGAAAAAAAATAAAAAATAAAAATGAAAAATGAAGAAGAAAAAAATCAACTTTTTGTAGAAATGTGGTATAATTACCATTTTCACAGGAGTGATTCTTCAATCTTAGATCATCATCACTGTCAAAAAAAATTTCAAAAATATTCATTCAATCAAAAGATATCAAACAAAGTTTATTGCTGGTTGACTCTATAAAATAGTAAAAAATGGTAAAAAACGACAAAAAAACAGCCTTTTGTCGATCAACCAACAATAAACTTTGTTTGATATCTTTTGATTGAATGAATATTTTTGAAATTTTCAAATCGCAACTTGATTCGAATTCTATCAAAAGTTACAGCCATTTTTTTCTCCAGCTGCAAAATATTTCGAGACAGACTTTAATTCAAAGCCTATGAGCAGACCAGATAAAAATTAAAAATTTCAAATCAAATCTCTATATATTCTATGAGAATATAGTGCAAAGAGTTACACACGCTTGTTTTTTTTATAAGAACCGGGAAATGTTGGTTGAGCCTGAGGTTTTTTTTTTAATTCTATTGTTCTAAAGCTGGTGTTAAATAAAATTGTTCTAATAAATAAAAAGCGTGTATCATAAAAACAAATGAAGTCAGAATGAGAAGTAGACTTTTGAATCGCTTAAATCAAGTAGAAAAATCATATTATAAGTTGGGACTTACCCGGTCGGATCAGCATCGGCTGCGTACAAATCAAACTTTCGATTACCAGAAACCTTTCGACCAAAGAATTCTTCGTGATATCTCGACGCCGTTAAATTTAGATGATTCGTCCAAATGGAAAGCAAGGAAGATTTAGCTTTGACCACAGCTATATTGAAGAAAAATGGGAGCATGGTGTAAGAGAATATCTCTACAAGGAAAATTAAAACCTTCCATTTTTGAAAAAAACCCAACAGTTTCAGAAGCATTATGACATCTGAAACCAGAATGATGTCGAATAAGCCTAATCTCTGGATATTATTCAAGGCTGTAAAAATGTTTAACTAAAGTCTAAAGGGAGATGAGTGTAATCAGTCTGTTTCTCTAAAGAATCCTGCATTGTAACACGTATGCGTAATTTGTCGTTCTTTAAACCATAATATGTAGTTAATACCCGTGATAAATCAAGAGGAATGGGGGTGGCACAGTCACTTTCGGTCGGGGTTGTAGACGGCATAATTTGTCATTCTTTTTGTCTATTTTTTCTAAATGCAGGATTATTTAGATAAACCCACTCAATATAGAATAGGCTTTCGCAAGAGAGTCCCACCGAAAAAGAAAAATCAAGATGGTAAGCTTACGCGTAATTGTATTAAGAGCTGGACGGCTTCCTGTTTTTCGTAATTTACTAGTTGGCTCATCATGGCGTGGTGACTTCTTGGGCGTTATAGGGGCGGCTTGGGAGGAATCTTTCTGATTGGTCGTTAAGGATGATTCGCTGGTACGTCGACGCCTTCGTGGATCACTTGGAACTTCTTTTGCTTTGCGTTCTGATGGTGCTTCAGCACGATTCTTGTCTGTTGACGGCACTGCTTTCGGCTCTAAAATGGAGAATTTCTTTTATAGTCATCAGGCATATTGAGTGCTTGAATATACAGGAATCTAAAAAGCGTTTCAAAATTAACACAATTTACACGAAAGTGTAAGTCATTTTTCTCTAATCTTAGTTTGTTTTTAATAAAATAAAAAAAAAGCCATGTATTTGAATATACTCTAGTTATCAAAAAATACCAAAAATGATAAAAACTGCAATAATGTCATCAAAATACAAGCACAAAAACGCCAAAGTTTCTTGAACACATAGCGAAAGCAATAGCATCAGATGATAATAGTTGATCTCTTGTTTCAAAGAAATTATATGATCATCTAAAATAAAGATTCGCATTAAATTATCTTACCTTCTGGTGGTTTCATATCTGGAGGTGGCGGTAAAGGCGGATCTTGTGTGCCCCGTAAACAATCCAAGACCTAAAGTAAAAGAACTGGTGTCCTTGAAAAAAGGGGCGGTAGTTTCTGAATACCACCGAATTATATCGAATTGGAGCAGTCACCTTCGACAGCGATTGCATTATCCTGCATTAGCAGTGCTCTAATGGGATAAACATTCACGGGGATTAAATTTCGCGGTTGAGCTCATCCGCGAAATTTTTAGATTTCACAGGGAGTTATTTCGCGGATGGCACTATTGGGAGACAATATTTTCACGATTTCGTGCCTTTTACTGTCAAATCATGCATGTGAGGAGCTTTCTTGATGTCATTAAGCATTTAAAAAGTGGTTTATTTGCCATTTTATGAGTTTTGGTTAAATCTATTTCGCGGATAAAGCTTTTCCAAATTTCGATTGGGAAATCCGCGAAATTTAATCCCCTTGAAATTTTATCCTATTAAAGTAGGTAGCCTTGGGTATCTAGTCATGGCTACTGGGGAGACTCTTCAACATCAAAATGGTGTAAAAATGTTGCAACTATTTTATTCCAAAAATAAACCTTTTTATGCATTGGAGAGGTTTTTGAAGCTCCCTCCACATAAACATCGAGTTCGGTCCATACGTGTTTGTACTGGTCTTCTCTGAAAGAAAGAGAGCATTTTTACAAGTAATATTGCTGTTATTAATCAGGTAGAATTACATAACTATCTGGACTAAAAATGGTGTGAAATTTTGCACAGAGTTCCAGGAACATGTCAGGAATCGCCAAAAAAAAGCCCCACTCCAGGAAGATGGGAACACCCACAAATCCATAAAAGGCGGACATGGTACTTTTTTCTACAATAATGGTTTTCAAATGTCAAAAATAACTAGACAGGGAGATTCCTCTCAACGAGTAGATAAGAAAAATGGGGTCAATTTGGACCACGTGGTCCCGAGATATGACCTCTAAAGTCCAAAAAATGAAGATTTTGATGACGTAAGCATTTTTAATGAGAGCGATGAACTGGAACGCCGTCCTGCTTGTCATGTAGCCTTGATCATGGGCTTTCAGAAAAGTATATGGTTTAGTATGTTTAAACAAACCGTTGGCGAACTTTGTATTAGTGACTCACAAGCAGTCATGTGGTATTATAAAACCAAGTATGAATGGTTTTAAAAGGCGTCTCCTAGAAGCATTAAATTACAGAACTGGGGATTCGCTAGGCTGCTGGCATCCACTAACAGATTCGTGCTCCTCACTACCTGGGGGTTTTGTAGAAGTCTGCGATTCAAAATAGGGATTCGCTGTAAAAATAGAGTACTCAGTAATCATATCATGAATTCGATAAAAAAAACAACGACTTAGGCCAAATTATGTATCAAAACATATGGAAAATAAAATCTTACTTTTTACTGTTCTTTCCTTTGAGTGTAACAACAGGTAATGGTAAAGAATCATTTCGTGCTTCCATTGCTTGCAATTTGTAAACAACCTTTAAAAAAAAGGAAATGAAACATTATTTTGATAAACAATCGTATATTTCTCCATGAGTTAAAAAATTCCAATTCTTATTCGAGTCGAAAGTTTAAAAAATAATGCTGCACCCTCAGTCAATCAAATTAACTTTAAATAAAAGAAATTCTAATTTATCATTCAAGCTATTCCTTGGTCAATCACTGGTAGCATTCTCGCTATCAATACAAACCTTTTTACATTCCTGGACATCTTCTTCACTCAATGACGGTTTCATCAACAGCGATAATAACGGCTCCAAATTCTACGAAGAGATGAGCAGGATGATTTAGGCAAAAAGTGTTCTATTTTCAGAAAGTGTCAGAAAATTTCTTAATTTTCGCGAAATTAAATTTTCACAAATTTTCAAAAGGGAAACTTAGGTCGTTAAAATTGATTTTTACTAAGTCAAGTATTCTTCCTTTGGCATTAAATGTTTGTTCATTTCGGGCATGAAAAAAGGCTTTCTAGGGTAAGAATAGAATGCTTTACCTGTTGCATATTAAAGATGAGTGTATCACAAATCACCATTGGCCAATGTTTTGTATAACGTTCCAATCTCGATGAAGCTGAAAAATTAAAAATATAGTTGTGTGATCGTCTTTAAGGACAATGCACCCAATGCAAATTGTGTAGAAGCTTCGCTCATAAATGATTTAAAAATCCAGTGCAATGCACCCTTTACTAGACCAGAGGTCGATGGAGTGAATTGTGTCACTTTGTAGGGCATCCCTTAAATCAGGGCAAATTTTTGATATTATGCCCCTAATAGGGTGTAGAATTGACAAAAAAAAATTACCCATCGAATCTACTGCAGTTTTCAGGTGAATCGATTTTTGCTGAGTCAGCAGTTTTTCAGCATACTTACCCACCTTAAAAATTAAATATCTCAAGATCGGAACATCGATGGTTTTAAGAAACCATACCATTTTCGGATACTATTAATTCAGGGCTATCCAGCTGTGAGAATGATTTTTTTCTGAAAATGCTCCCAGAAAAATGCTGACGTCATCGGAAAACGCCAAAAACGTCTGAAAAAATACCATTTCTCGGCACCAGGTGGTAGAAACTTAACAAATAACCCTATCTTCTACTTTTCACGCTGAATCCGTTGGTCGCCTCAGCTATTTGATTTTCAGACTTCGAAAAAACCGTTAGTAAAGGGGGGGACCCTTAATAAGTTCTATCGATTAACTAAAAATCGATTCATTCGAAACTGCAGGAGATTCGAAGGGCAAATTTTTTTTGTCAATTTTACACCCTATTAGGAGCATAATATCAAAAATTTGCCCTGATAAGGGGGTGCCCTACAAAAACCATTTTTAAGGCCTTTTCTGAATCTTGGACGCTGGTCTATATCTTGAGCTCTGACAGTTCCACAAAGTATTTTGACATATAATCGTATATTCCCCCGTCTCACTGAGTAACCAGTGAGAAATTATCACTAAAAGTAGCTCCTTTTTTCAACTAACCGCATAGAAAGCTAAACACAATAAAATTGCTGAGATTGATCCCTACTGAAAGAAGCGAGAAACACAGTGCATTCCATTTACTCGTACCTCCCCCACGATTCGAAAACTTCTAATATTCGGAATTTGATGACTTCTCCATTGGATTTGATTCAATTCAACTCAGACAAGCTCCTTCAGTTGATCGAACTTCAATCATTCGAAGTTTTTCGAACCGATTTAATATGAGTAGAATTACAACCAGTTCAAGTCATCCTTTTTTCGGGGGATCATCGACAAATTTTACAGCTAAAGGGCTACGGCCTTCAGGGTCGGATACAGGAGGTAGGCTATCTTATTAATGGAGAGTAATTAGTTTCCATATAAGGTAATACGATAATAAAGTAAACTCTCCTCCATTGGATATAGCCTCCCTCTGTATCCGAGCCTGGCCTTCTCCAGTGATTTTCAGAATAATTCTTACACCCGTGAATTTTAGATTTTGAAAATCAATGTAAATGATTTTATAAGAGATGATAGCGAAATTGATACGATTAGAGAATGATTTTGTGTTCATTTTATCAAAATGTGTTATTTCAAAATACAAAAATTGGAAAAATCTAATACCTGGAATGGAATACGTTTTAACAGTCAGTAAAAAATGCAAATTTACAACTAATACCTATCTACAATTGTGGAAATCAATATGATTTAAAAATTAGTAACGAAAAATTCAATTAAAAAAACATTGCAAATATTATTGGAAATATACAGAATTAAAATTTTAAATTTTCAGTGATATGTTATTCCTAGAAACGTTTAAAATCTGAAAGTCTTAAAGTCTAATCTCTCTCTTAGAGTCTCTATGTCTCTATCGCACTCAAATGTCTCCTTAACTCGAAAAAGATTAAAGTAGCCTTTTCAGTTATAGCAAACCCGGAACTTGAAATCTTAAATAAATCACACTTAATTTACCTTTTCGGGACCTGTTCAGTTATGGAAAATAAAGTGTACATATTTTAAAATATGTTAAGAATTCCGAATCATTTCTTCTCCGGCCAAAAAATGAAGTAACACGAAATCAAAAAGTCAATAGGTGATGAAAGTACTTGATAAAATATGATTTGATTAACGTGCAATTCTTTTTGAAGTATTTCATTTCACGTTACATAAATAAATTGGTGGTGCTAATAAAACCTATCAACACCTTTTTCGACTTTTTTAAAATTTCGTGATAATTTCAGATTTCTCTCACTTTTGGCATTCGGAATCTCAAAATGCTTTTTCCCGTTTTATTTTAGGAACAATTTTGGACATTGCTTAATTAATACTCAGAACACTCAGATATCACTAGCTGCTATTATAACTTTATTTTTCGGCATTTTCGAGCTTCGTTGTTCTTATGATTGCCAAGCATTTCCATCCAATTTAGCAACAAGAACCAAAAAAATTAATCACGACTCATTTAATTTGTAAAATATCACGTTCGTTCAATCATCACAAAAACTAATTTTCACTGAGAACCAATCATCAACTCAGGATTTGGTATACTGAAACACTGACCAACCCTAAAAAAAGACTTTGGTGGCCTAAGCAACACAATATGATGAAAACCAATAAGCAAATTCTATGTTTTGAGAGTTGTTTGCCATAACACTTGTGGCCATCGCGAGCGTCCCTTCATCCTGTCCTTCTCATCAACCTGGATATAAAAACAATTAAAAATTAAGAAGGTGACAACAGCTAGAGCAGCAAATAAAAAGAGACCGAACTCATGACAATTCAGTCTTAAGCATAAAGGAATGTTTGCTTGCTATGGCCTGTGTGTACGCGCCAGTATTTTTCATGCTGTTTTTGTCTGGTGTTTGTATTTTTTAAAAGGATATCCAGAACACTAGCTTAAACGGGTCATTCTCAAAGACAGACAATAGTCATTTATAATCATTAGTCCCTTCTATTCAGCGAAAAGAGGGAAATGGTATCTAAAAAGTTCCCAGCTCGAGTTTTCCCATAAAGGCTGAAATTGATTTACCTTAGAAAATTACTTATTTTCATACTTAGGAGTAAAGAAACACCATGTACCTTGTCACTGGAGGGCTCGTCATTTAGACATTCCAAATCTTTATTGTCTTCTTTGTCATCATGATCTTCAGATTCTTTCACCTTTTTGTCTTCTTCAAAGAATTCTTTATAAAGTTCTCTCTCCTTATCATTCATCAGCATCATGAAGCGATAATCACCCAAACAAGACATCAAAAAACGCATATAACTGATCGCCAATCGCAATGTTTGAATCTTCGATAATTTAGTATCTTCAGAAACGTTTGGTATACATCCACGAACGGCTGCAAATGCTATATTGATGGTTTCAGATCGCCGTGTATTCTTAGAGTAAGTTGGTAAATAAGGATACTGGTTGTTATGGAAGCGTTTATGTTTACGTGTGTGTACGGATCTTGACGTATACGGGGCTGTCGACGTCGTAGAAGGATTGACGTATTGCGAATAAGGAGTTGCCGTTTGGTACTGTTCGTAACTGTTGATGAAATCATTGGCACCGTTAAAATAACTGTAGTCGAGGTCTGCTGCTTGTGTTGAGATTTGTGAGGACCCGTCATAGCAGGATTGTTCTTCGAATTGGAAAATAGTTGAATACGGTTGGTGCTGAAAGTTGGTTGATGGTGTGATGGATGCTTCTGGACTACTATTGTACGCGCTCCCAGCACTCTCGTAGTTACACGAGGAAGATGTGAAGTTATATGAAGATAGTTCGTTGTGTTCAACTTTGATTTGAGGTAGATTCATCATGACGGTGCGTTACTTGATCAACAGCGGAACACCTCCTTACACCAGCAAAGAGTTTAAGCAAATGATAAGTTCAAAACCCACAAGGAGTAAATTTTCCGTTTTTCGAATATATATATATAATATTATTCCGTGTGTAATTTGATCTTTGTTAAATCACTTCAATTTTTTTGTGTATTTGGATCGGTACTCGCTACTTAAAATGTTATTGAAAGTAATATTTGAAAAACCCAGTGGCGGGTCAACTAACGAGATTGTTTATATTATTGTATGATTATGATATTATTCAATATCATAATGAGGAACGAGAGACATTGATATACTCCAGTAGCCTGTATCTAACAAACTTCCATGAGAGGCTATAAAGGTTGACTATCGACAAATTCTTTACAGTCCATCATGTCTTAAAGAATGACTTGATGATGATGGTCGTTGTTAACACGTGGTTAAACTTTCGTCACAAGTTCAAAGTAAAGGTTATCATCATTTGTGTTTGTCTTTCTTTCTTTCATTTTACTGAGATGGGACAAAAAGTTTTCAAGCTCCAACGTGAATTGGGATTAAATTCATAAGGCACAAGAGTTACATTAAAGGAAGAGATTTTAGCGGGAATAAAATTTGGCGGATATGGCCGATTTGGTCAAAATCCGCCAAATTAAGTTCCCGCCAAATTTAATTTTCTCCGTCATCCTCCGAATTTAATTCCTGCCAAATTTAAGTTGCTCTATTTATTCCCCCAAATGTGTGCTATTTCAGGCTTTAAAACAGGTTTTTCCTGGACAAAAATGTCCCTCGTCCGCCAAATTAAATCCCCGCAAAATTTCTTCCTTTAATGTAGTTAAAAAAAAATACACAGCAACTTTTCAAACAGAACAATACCTCGAATCGAAAACCTCTAAAAATCCGAATCTTTTTCTATCCTTTGTTGTTTTCTTGGAAAGGGATTTCATATTAAATTGATTTGGGCTCAAAAATCCTCAGGTGATCACCACTAAACTACACAAGTTTTCGAGAAAAAAAAGTTCCCTTAGGCGATATGGGAGTTTGATTAATAGAATTAGGTAAGTAACCAATTATTTGAAATTCTCCCTGTGAATAGATAAAAATAATACCTCCTTTTAGAGTACATGAAGAAAAAATTTGAATTCTAATTACCCAACCCATCGAGGTTGGGCAGGAAATACTCACTTACAGTAATAGTCATCATACAAAAGTTTCATTGATATTGGATGTCAGAAATGTTCAATAAAAAAATACGACAAAAACAATAATATTTTACTACACGACTACCTGTACGCAAACACCTACGACGAGGTCGTGTTTTGAGATAAAACTCATTTAAAAAGGTCAGACGAAAAGAATGGTTGTTTATAAACCTGACCTTTATGACACGCATTTCTTGGTTTTAAGCGTCAATAAACTTCTATTTGGCAGAATAACAAATGATTTGCTATCACAAAGGTTCCCTTTGGAGGCCATTTTCAATGAAAATATTACGATGTTTTCTATACAAACTTTGATAAATTGTTCTACTTCCGAAAAAACAACATCCATACACCACAAAAAACGAAGAAAGTCAGTGTGGAAAAAGGAGAGCAAGTTTAAATTAGCTAAAGTGTAGTCCAATCCATAGATTTGTAAAAGCCCGAAGGGCTAGATATCGTGCTTTTGCTGAAAAGTGTGCCGAGGTCAGCTCAGAAATCCTACCTAAGTCACGTGACATTACAATAGAATTTCTACGGTTGACCAATCAGAAGCTTCGCAGGTTTTCGAAAACAATAGCAGCAATATTTTTTGCGAGATTCAAAAATACTTTCGTGAAAACTCCCAAAAAAATCCTTTTAAGAAATAAAATTACAATAAAAAAAAGAGAAACAAGCTGGGTGCTGAATGGACCTACCTGATGATGAAAGTTAGATAGTGCAATGCGAGGAGAAAAATGAAAAGAAATCAGTCAGAAAATATAGCGTTTAGCGAAAATGCATAACGCAATAAATTCATCATTGATTGTTGATGGGGGAGAGGAAAGGGTTATACAGGGAAAAAATAAATAGAAAGTTCTGGTCGCAAAAATCAGTTTTATTGACAATTGAATCATGCTTGATGGTGAGCATTGTTATCAATAATGTTTTTGTGAAAAAAAACATAGAAATGAATATAAGGAAAAAATCCAATGAAAATCTGCAAACATGGCGATCTCCAGCATTTTCAACCGGAAAAATTTTTTTCTCAAAAATCGAACTCGGCCATTGTTTGGGCATTGTTAATACGCATCTTTGAGCAAAAAACCAATGATAAAATCTTGAGAAAATGCCAAAAAAAACAGTTTTTCCGGCATATTTCCGGCATTTTCGGCCAGAAAAAATTGTTTTTGAAAATCGGGCTTCGTCACATTTTAGGTATTGTCATTTTGCATCATTGTGCAAAAAATCAGAAAAAAATAATGAGTCAACATTGAGAAAAGCTATATTTTCTTATTTGGTTAAAGGGAATTTCCCCAAAATACGAAAATCCGTATTTTACAAAAAATCAGAAAAATTTAATGACAGGATTTTGCACAAAGTCGAAAAAACCCTATTTTTAGGCAGTTTTTGGCCCAAATTTGCCCAAATATTTTTTTTTTCGAAAATCGGGCTCTATCACATTTTAGGCATTGCCATTTTGCATCATTGTGCCAAAAATCAGAAAAAACTAATGAGCCAATCCTGAGAAAAGCTGGTAACAGCGGACGGACGGACGAACGAACGGACGGACATCGGTTTATAATTTATAGGACCTCCGAGGTAGGTCCAAAAAGGAATAAAAAAATTGATTCATCGCGAAAAACACTTTTGCGAGTTATTAGTTTATTTCTTAAACGAAAAGGCTGAAAACGCGAATACAGTGGAACTTTTAATTAGCAGACACCATCGGGGAATAGGGTTAGTGTCAGCTAATTAGAAGCCGTTTAGAAACTTTTTAATTATGTGCTCTAATTTTGGTATAAGGTACTATTAAGGGATAAAGTATGTAAAATTTTGGTCTTAAGTGCTTTTCTAGAGACATTAGAACATGAAAGAATAAGAGAACGATTATTCAAAAGCAAAAATAGTTTTTATGAATCATTAGTAGTCTTCAGGTCCCTGTAGTTAATCATTTTTATGACAAATTCAACGACTGGAAAAAGGGAGCGCTCCAAACGTCTATAAGCGATTTGTTCAATGAAACTTTGAAAGATTTAAGAAATAGTTATCCTGCTAATTTATTTAAGTCTGTTACCAGTTTGACCGTCGATATTCCCTGATTAGAGAGGAAAAAGTAGGGTTTTGGCTATTTCGTGCAAAAAACTGGCTGCTAATTTGAGGATCCGCTAATTGAGTGTCCACCTTTTAGAGTGTCCATTAATTAGAGGTTTTAATGTATCGTTATACTTTCTCTTACACTTATCTGGCACCCAGATGCAGAAATTTCCATCCGACACGCTAAAACTCTGAAGGTCAGGAAATTTTCAACGTCTTGAAGGTTTACATTACGTAATTTTGCAAGACCACGTCAAGGATTTGCAGCGAGAGGTCTGGTAACCCAGCCCTCGTTTTCAGGATTGATGGGTTCAACCGAAATATTTCAGGTTTACGCGCAAGGGTAGTTGAACCCGACTGGGGATGCGTTAGAATTTTAAACAGGTTTTTTTACGTAAAAAAGGGATGTCAAATCCCCGGATTTCAGGGCATGACAAAAGACACAACGTGAATTCTACGCCATGTGTTCATTTGCAGGGTTAAAAAATAATATCAAATCCTTACCTGTCTTGTTTGGGGTTTGACCATCAGGGATGTCTGTAAAGGGCGCAAGTCGATTTTCCTTCATTAACCTGCCAAAATCCTGCAAAAGACAATCATCATTTTTAATTGATCTTAGTTAAATTGTTACTCCACCCTTTAAAATACAATTAGGGCAGTTGGAAGTATCTAAAAGTTTTCTATCTTATGATCTTATACTGTATGCTTTTTTTCGATTCGTTTTTTACTTGGGAAGCTTAGAAAAATGACCCTTAAAATTCCGCAAAATACCCGACAACAATTACTCATACGCACTCCTAACAACACATCGTGCTTTACATACGTTAACACGATAGTCAGTAACACGCCCTCCGACGCCTTCGGTTATGGATGGTGGGTCTTCTAATGAACTTCTTCCTGCAGCCAAAACATGGATGTAAATATCGCCTGAAAGTAAAAATATCGTGGTGTATAATCAGCAGAAACTCAATCGATTAAATTAATGGTGCGAATCATCATGACGCTATAACCTCCTGATTCCTTATCCGTTTTTTGTCTTCGAGGGGTTAGGGACCGACCAACCAACCGATCAAGTGTTTAAACGTTTAACTGTTTAACCCCGAAGTGGGGGGGGCACTCGATTCGAAAACGACCATACTTTCGGCCCAAATTTAGGCTTTAAAATGAGACCTATACAGTGCAGAGAAAATTTTGCTATTTTTGAGCTAATTATTATAAACGAAAAATCGACCACTACGGTGTGTTTTCTTGAAATTTTTTTACCATTTTCAGGCAAAATATGGTCGAAATTTTACACCCTTAGAGTGCAATTTTTTAATCATTGCTGATTTCGATCCTTACAGTGACCTTGAGTGCCCCCCCCCTACCCCCAGGCGTTCAACTAGTCGAGTTTCCATTACCACGAACAGTAATATGAAACAATCAAGGGCAATAGAGAGAACGGCAGTTAAAGGAACATTCGATTTGAAAACTAGAGTTAAAGAGACTATATTACATTCTATTACAATAATATCATTATTTTAAATAAATAGAGCCACGGGGTGCTCAAACAAATTTAGTTCGAAGTACCAAGAAATCAAGCACAAACTGACAATTGAAATGAAATGAAATAAAAAAATCTAGTGTTTTTGTATATACTCCGACGAATTCTACGAGGAAAAACCAATTCTGTTCAGAAAAGTTATCTCCTTAGCCGCCTTTCTCATTTTAGTATTAGTTGAGAGATGGATTATCGGATTAAGGGCTGAATCCATGTATAGTCCAATAAGACCAATAATTCTCAAATGTTGTAAAACCATTGTTGAGTGATCTAGCTTGAACACCTCTATAGCTATTATATCAATGATAGAACTGGACATAATTGGTACAACGCATGCAAAATATGCCACAATCAAAACGTAGAGTCTTCGAGCGATCTTTGTGTTCTTATGAAGCCTTAGTTGTTTCGTTTCTTCGTCTTGTGTTGAATCATTGAAAGTTATTGTGTCTGTTTTAATCTTCAGTCTTATTCGTCTGTATGAAGCAAAGATCACAACAGCGGCTGTTGTAGCTGTAAACATCAACAGAGCTGTTGTTACGTAAAAATTTGTCATCAAAGTCAACTGTATGACCACAGGCCAAATCCAAGCTGAAGCGACCATGATTTTCGATTTTTTATCACTGATTTTCGTGTCATAAGTGCTCGGATTAAGTTTACAGAATCGGTCGTAAGAGATGAAAGCAAGAGTGATGATTGAGCTGACAGTTAAAAATGTCATTAATATTAAGTCAACATATTGCAAATCGTCATTCAAAAATAATGAATCAATCAACATTAAAAATGTGTACCAAACACAATGAACACCAACAAAACAATCTGATATTGCCAGTGATATTAAGAATCGATTGGATCTTGAACGCATGGTGGGTTTGCGAAGAATGATGATTGAAATTATATTTCCAGTTAAGGATGCGATTGCACATGATGCTAAGAGTACGCTGTAAAAGCATCTGGAAATATAGCTCAACCCATAAATAGATGATTCCATGCCATATATTATCTTAATGTGCTACATTTTTGGTGTTAATTCTTTTCGAATCACTTTTTGAAATGAGGTTAGTTGGAAGACAAACGCATGTATAGAGCTTGATAGTAGATTAAACAAAAACTCTTGTTTTCAGGCTTTTTATGGTGTTTTTTTTTTAACCTGAAACTGCAAAACACCGACTTTTGTTTGTCGTTTTTCTAATTAGATAAATGGGTGCAGCATGGTCTTTTACCACGAAAAAACCTTTTTTTCAGCCTTTTGATTTCTATTTCACAGGACCTTTTATCTCGACATATTCTAATTGATACCGTTTATTTTCTTTCGATACTACCAAATTTAAGTAAGATGAGATCGAATTGTGTTCGAAGCAATTGGTCCGAAAAGCATTACAATCGAAGGGCTTTCAACGATTACACATTTTGTTTGATTAGATAATAAAAACGTCTTCAAAACGTCTCTCTATGTACTATTGATAACATGGTTTTTAGGGTGATTAGAAATCTATAGCCCCTAAAAATAGTAAAATTAGTTATAATAAGCAGATATTCGACAAGAAAAATTGGATATTGAAAATTAATCGGTCGAGCTTGATGATTTTCGACGAAGCGAAGATGATTATCATTAAAGCGAGACTGAATAATTTCGATATCCGATTTTTCACGTTGAATATTCTGGTTTATCGTTCACCAATTAGCAGAAAAGCAGTATCTCTCTTTTTATGACATTTTCGAGCGTTTTACTATGTTATTTAAAGGAAGTCAATTTCATTGTTTTTTTCTCTAATTTCAAAACGTTCGAATTTTCTATCTCTCTTTTTTGTTAAAAACAACTTTCTTTTTTATCTGTTTTTATACATGTGACATTTAAATAATTATTTGATCAAAAAATGCTCGCCGCTACAGAAGAGATATTTTGCTATCGGATATCTAAAAATATTCGACAGTGTGTTTTGCCTAAAATTGGTTATAATCGAATTTATTTATTCTTTAGTCTTGA
Organism: Clytia hemisphaerica; assembly: GCF_902728285.1. Classification (NCBI taxonomy): domain Eukaryota; kingdom Metazoa; phylum Cnidaria; class Hydrozoa; order Leptothecata; family Clytiidae; genus Clytia; species Clytia hemisphaerica. Next base: position 500,561 of record NW_027103699.1, on the reverse strand, counting down.
ATAATTATTGAAAATATTTCGAAATAACCCTAACATTTTACTGAACCAATTAAAAAGGAGCAGAAAAGTTTAAACTACTATTGTTGAATTTTAATTACTGAAATTACTATTTTAATTGTAGAAGCAAAGTAGAACTTGAGGTCTAAAATTAACTTTACTTGCTCTTTCTCCCTACTGATCTACCTTGAAAAACCTGTTCACTTTTTAAGATTATCGTAATATGTGGTTAATTACTCAGTGGAAGCAATATAATCCGTTTTGTACTATAGCCTAAAAATGAATTGGATTTTTCCTGATATTTTTCAGAAAATAAAGCTAAATATGATGGTAAACTCTGTGGTTGCTCATGTCAGCATGTGACGACATCTGGCAAATAGGTCGCACCTTCACTTATTTCTCCGTGCCACAGAAAAAGTGAAAGTTTAGGTCGGACCTTACAAAATACGCACGGCAGTTAAACGGTTAAGAATACAATTCCTGGACAACTTTTAGATTCCTGTAATTTGTAAGGTATCAGTTAATAGTATTCGATCTCGACTGTTTCCTACATGCTTTAATTTAAAGCACACTTTATCTAAAAGAATGATTTAAAATCGAAAATGCTCAATATTTCACCATAATCTTTTTTTATTTTTAAAACTATTTGACCCCCTGGATATCAAGTCGTTTGAACTTCTAGATTTCGATATCTTCGCCGCACCCTAAACGATTGTTTCTGGAAACCCTCATTTTATGTCACCCCAGCATACAAACAGTATCGCAAGGAATCACAAATGGAACAAGACACAGATTAGAAATTTGTATTGGTTTTCAAAAAGAAAGTAACAAATCTTACCACCATGGCTGTTCAACATGTGTGTCAAAATTTTGGCTCCCGATTTACGAGGTTGCTCTAACATCACTGTCCTTCCTGAAAAATGTATTGAAGATCAAAAGTCAAAATTAAAATGACAGCAAACGAGGAAAGGGAAATCTATTTGCCAACCTTTCACTGGACAGTGTATATGTCAATAAAAAGAGACCCTTTACTTCAAATCGGCAGAAAAAATACTTTTACATAATTTCAACTTATAATTTCAATATTATAATTATCAACATATGCAGGACCCTTGAACCATCAAAAGACTTCAAATTAAACGTTCGATTTGAGCTACAAACATTCAATTATTCTTTTAAGATACATTCTGCCCTCTCTTATCTAGGACGCACCTTACAAAAAGAAAGGATCGTCCCCATACTAGTGCGGGAATATTATCGCGAGCTTGCAACAATCAAAAAAGAAAAACATCGATGATACCTTGTAAAAGAAACATGGTCAAACATGCCGCTGGTCTTGAATTGACTTCAGAAGGAGTTATTTTGTACACACCAACGCACGGTTGAATATCTAAAATTGAAAGAAATTGATTGTTGCTTAGAATATGGAATTCACGAAGGAATATCGTAAAACACAAAGAGTGTTCAACTAAATGAGCCATTTTTACTGTCACAACAATCACGAGGATAAAAAAGCAAGGGGGGTACTAGGTTTGCGAGGTGACGGGTATGTCCGAGCGGAAAATCGAAAATCGACCCTTTGAGAGACAAAATTTTGGTGATTTGGGACCCTTTGAGAGATTTTTTCCTAAAGTTTGGTCCATTTTTTCCAAATTTTGGTTTGATTTTCACCAAATTTTGGTCAAAATTCTTGGAAATCGTGACCTTTTGAGAGAGAAGTTTTAGATTTTTGTGATTTTGGGACCCTTTCAGAGACTATCTTTTGAATTTGTACCCCTTTGAGAGACTTTTGAGGAATGAGAAAAGGTACCCTTATGGCTCGCACATACCCAGCACCCATTTTGCCTAAGTACCCCCCCCCCCCCAGGTAAAAAGCTAATAAAACGTCTTTCAAAAATGTTCTAAAAATCCGTTGGATCCGCCTCTTTCGCATTGGAAAGTCATTATTAAAAACGCTTTCTGTCCTCATTACCCATTCAACTTTTGCGACTGAGAGTCGATGGTTGGAGATGAAGCAAAGTATCAGCAAGGCCACTCTGTTCATTAAAACCCGATATTAATTCAATCTTACTTGTCATAAAGCAATCCAGAGATCGAAAGAATCCAAAAAATATATGATATACAAACCTTGCAAAGAATTGGCTTTCGGTGTGCACCATTTCAAAGTTACGATTGATTTGTTGGCATCTTCCAGTATATTCGGTGAATTTTGGTACGTATCTATACAATCAAATAATTAGAGAAAAAGCTTGACTAGATACAGATGTAAAACTTTTTGACAAAAGATGTTTTTTAATGTTTATTTTTGTGATTTTGCGATGATGATGTGGGCATCAATTGATGATTTAGGGCCCATAATAAGATCTATGAAACCATTTTAAACTGAAAAGAAAGAAACTTTTATCAAATAACTATATTATTTCATTTGAATAGCTGGTGACAGCTGTTGAATAGCATCAACTGAATGTCTGATCTGAGCTCATATTATCTTGATTTATAGGCCTGTAGCAACCAGGAAATACCCCAATGCATTTTCAAGCAATCTTCACCCCTTGATCAAAAAATTACTCATTTTGTTCTCTAGATATTTAAATACTTTGGACTGGCCGGTTGTTTAGGGTCAAGCTGGAGTTTTTACAAGGTTTTCGATGATTCAGTTAGTCGTTGAATCTTGAGACAAAGGATTTTATTGCTTTTTCTAAAGAACGCGTCATCTCTATTATTTCAAATGACCAATTAGTGAAGTATCTTATAAAAACTCCAGCTTATCCCGTTGTTTATAGTGTAGACTTACAAAGCCAATCACCCTCATGATGGGCAGCAGCTGAATGGATGATTTCAACATCGTAATTCGCAGATGTACCTGCGTGTTGCTCTTCCTAAGAAAGATTTTGTGAAACAAAAAACAAACAGTGAATTGTAAACAATCAAACAAACGAGCTCTAAGTATTGGACTCATTTCCGAGTGCACTCACTTTGAAAACAGCCATAATGTGCAGAAAAAAAGCAGTGCTTCAAAATCAGGCCCTAACTCTAGCAATAAGTCGACCCATACGGTGGTTTTTTCTGAGAGAAATTTGCCTTTCAAAAATTTTCCTACACATCCACTATATATGAAACATCTTACCTTCATTGGTATACCAGTGATAATGGTTGACCTCAAACAATAATGCTTTCTTGTCAACAGAGGAATAAGTTTTGAGCAATGTTCTGCTTCCATTGTGATCGCTGCCATATGAAGGTGTGGTGAGACCTACAAGCAACAAAAGTTTGCTAAATAAACTATTGTGCTGGTATTCCATTATTGATACCCTTGCAACTGATCAACATCATGTTATGTGACATAATATAATTTGGTATTGTAGAAATGTCATTTTAGTTTGCTGAAATAAGCACCTGACATCAAGCTAAAGATTATTCTTAAAAAGTTAATTGTTTGAATTGATTATTTTCTTTTTAGTTTTACCTCTTTCAGTGGAATTATGATTTCTGGACCCTTTAATGTGATGTTGACAACCAGTAAATCTATGTCACAAAATCTAAAACAAAATGAATGAATAAGAAAAAAATCAATAAAATCATACCGTATATTTAGTAGAGACAGGTAGAGAGGGAAGGGAAGAAAAGAATCAAAATTAAATAAAGTAAATTAAATAAAGTATCTAAAACAGTATACCCCTTTTTATCATGTTCATTTTGTATTTCCCAAATAACATTGCTGATTGATCTTGCATCACTTTCACTAAATAGATAATTAAAAATGTATACAATGGACCCTAAAATAATAACTTTAAGTCCTATGCACAAAGGCTGACTAATGCGATATGGACATAACCAAAATGCAATGTAAATAAGTCTGAAACGCTGCTCTGTAACTCAGTTCTCCTTATTGAATATAGTTGACGGAAATTCTTTCTTCGCAAATACAGATAAATCAGAAAAGCTAACAGTAAAATCACCCAATCTTCATAAACAAATACGAGCTTACTCTTCCAAAGAAGTAATGACAATTATTCTCTTTGTAGATCGAATAGAAGATTCAGAAGATATTTTGATCAGTTCTTTAGCTGCATGATCAACACCATTGTATATGGATGGATTCGCCTCTGTTTCCTTGTTTGGAGGTCCAAGATCACCAAAACCTTTTAGAACCTAATTTTTTAAATTCAAATAAATAATTTCCCATATGTTGTCCAAACGAAAATTGAATACCCGAGAGAGTTATAGATAATTTGGGAGGATTATAATCATTCATGTCCAAACTGTAGGTATTTCCTCTCTAAAGAGAATTCGATAAAAATGATTATCTTAGAGTTTGTTTCAGATAGAACAATTTGACGAGAAATACTGCAAACATACTCAATAATCCTCCCTGGTAGCAATAAATGTTTAACTACCTGTTGTATGTTTTGATATTGATCTTCAAAGTCATTGATATTGATAGAGTTTTCATTTGAGCAAAGGACTAGCACCTAAAATAAAATGAAGTTAGAATTTTATTGTCAATTTTTCCACAATTCAATCTTTTTTAAGCCCTTTGAAGTAGATTTTTGAAGACTTCCAAGTAACTATCTCTATTTTTAAAGATATATATATATTTGATATATATTTTTTACTTTTAATTATTTATTTTTTGTTAACTAATATGATTCACTTACATCCCTTACATGAAGTACAGTCTAATACAAAATATATGGAATCCAATAAGATTAAAAGAAACAAACCAAAATCTAATAAAACGGCAAACACAGATTACCTTATAGTTTGTTGATATGTCATATATGATTCTACAATATTCTATCACTCCCTCCACGATACAAGTCCAAGTTGATTTACTGATGTTTGAGAGAAATGATAACAAGTTCTTATTCTTTGGATTTGTATCTAGTTCAAGTTTAGCTCCAGATTCCTCAAGAAAGACAGCTGCATGATCAACAATAATACAAGTCTCAGTACAGATTTCATTTTGCTTTCCAACCATATTTATTCTGATTTTATTTGTTAATTGTCATTCTAAAAACAGGATTATATTATGTCAGACAATACAAAAAATAATAAAAGCCATTTTTTGGCTTTTACTACTTTAGTAACATGGAATCATTACGCCATGCAGGTCAAATCATTGCATTGAGAAGAGGTGTTGTTGAGATTAATAAGGTCAGTTGATATTTCAGATAGAGGATTTGAGGTTTTGTTGGGATATTCTTGGGAGAAATTCAAAAAATATTGTTTAAGTTACTTTTAATTTTTAAAATCATAATAATTAACAAAAAACGACAAATATGTACAAAGTCATTTGGAATTATTAAATAAAATTGGAACAATTCAAACATAAATCAAGAGTGAAATAAATATACACTAAATACCTAATTCCATTTTTGTACCAAAAAAGGCTTCTTGTATACATAAAATTATCATAAAGGAACAATTGTAAAAAAAAACATGAACCCCATAAATAATACGAATAATATGATTGGTGTCAAGAAACTCCAAACAGGCCATAATGCAATTGACAATAAAGTCATACCGACCAGAAAAGAGACAACCGATATTGGTATTGCAAATGGTTGGTGTTTCTCATAGTCTTTTATCCCCATGTAATAATGGTAATAGCCAATAAGTGTGACAGCTATGAGTGTACTTAATGATAAAAATCCCAATCCAATGTTCAAATAGGTCCTTTCTATTCTTGGATCATATCTCAGTGCTAAATAGAAATCAGTATAATAAAATGTGAAAATTGATACCACCATCCAAAAAACGCTGTGTGAATTGATTGGTCCGGACTTTTTTGGTACATGTTTGTCAAGTATCTTTTGACCTTCCTTTTTCAGCTGATCATCAGTGTCTTGATTGAATGTCCTTTCCCTGAATCTCAGAAAAGATTCTGAAAAAGCTGCACTTGAATCTGTCATATTTTTTTACTCTATAATTAACAGTATTAGAGTTGATAAAGATTAGAGTAGAACACCTGATGAATATACTTTAGATATGCAAACTTTCACAAGCAGAAAAATTGCAAAATCTACAATATATGCATTGAATAAAAAATCAAATCATGGAATGAAAGTAAAAATAAAAGCTTTTAAATAAAAAATTTCAAATTAGTCTAGCAATCAAAAGTTTTTGAGAAATAGCTAGGAACTTAGGTGTGGCTTGAACAAGCCTCAATGTTTGGATCATGTTTGCTCCTCAAAAATGCAAAATATTTATTAAAGATACATCTCTTCTTTTTTGAATTTCCTTGAGATATAAAAATTTTAAAAGAACAAGGAATTCTTTTCCATTAAATGGAAGAAAAATTGACTCAAATTTTGATGGGTCATTTATTAAATTTGGTTCATTAGATATCAAAAGTTATGCTCGGTTGAATAAAAAAGTTCTTTTTCAAAAAGTGCTCGAAAAGGTTCTATATCTATTTAATGATATGTAAAGTCAAGTCGAATTTCAACTAAAGGACAAAAATTCATTGGAAAATGTTAAAAAAAAACTAGTAAAATTCATGAAAATACATCAAATGGTTTGGAGATAAATCCAGTCTAGAACCCAAAATCTGAAGATTGAAGAAATCATGGTAAAAACAAATGGAAACGATTTTGATGAAAATTTCAAACCCTTTTTAGGCTCAAGTTTCAAAATTGTGCGTTTAATTACTAAGAAACGCTCTAATTAGTTCAAAAGCAATTGTGACTGCCAATTTTGAAATAAAATTGGATACCGTATTACTTCAAATAAACGCCCTCCCAAAAGGAAAATTATTTAATAAACGCCCCCCTCAAATGAACGCCCCCTTTGAATGAACGCCCCCTCTAGGGGAGGGGTGTTTATTAAATATTAGAAACTTGTGACTTTAATACTTTCAATACCAGTGTTGATTGGGTTTGAAAAAAAGGAAGATTTTAGTCATTTCTTGTAACCAGAGCAGTTTTCGATGCAATTTTAGTCGTTGAAACAAAGAAATTTTGCACTAAAATCCTGATAAAGAACTAAAACAAAAGGTATATTTGCACTAAATATTCGACTTTAAACTAAAATTATTTAATAAACCCCCCTCCAAACCCTTTTTCAAGTTCAGCCTGTAGTAGTGTCAACTATCAATATTTGAGTAAATACAAGTAAGATTCTTATTTTTGAGGACTTATTGCTTTAGCATAAGGTCTTAGCAACTGCATAAATTCTTTTAATGATAACATCATACAATCATATGATTTGTCTTTTACAATATATATAGCTGTTACCTACTGAAGTGACAAGATAATTTATCCCGTTTGTACTGGCTAACAGAAAGGGATGTATACTTGGGTATTTTATTTTTTTGACCAAAATCGCAATTGTAATGCTCTTTTAGCAATATTGCAGAAAACAGTAGCCATGTGCAGCAATAGTCGCTGTTTTCTATTGTTGAGCTGATTGGTTGAAAATGACGTATTGACTGATTTTACGTTACTTACAACCAATCAGCTGTTGGCTCGTGATGTAATGTCAGAAGACATTGGTGGGTGAATTGCACCAAATCTGTACCAAACAACAAAATTGTGTCCTGCCCGTCACACATTTTCAGTTATAACTCAAGTTTGGTTCAAGAAAATGGCTTGTAATTTTCAAATCATATACTTCCATAACCTGGGAATCCAAGCGTTAAGCTTTTTTCACAGTCTAGTTTATGATATTTTTGCTGCTTGTTTAACGCTTGGTGCAGGTAACTTGCCTGCAGGGAGATTTTTCCCTGCAATGCAGGTTCTGCCTGATTGGCCAGCTTTCAGCGTATTACTTAGTAGTACTTTCGCGCACATTTTGATAATTTCGATGCGCACGCATGAAAAAGCTGATTCTGCAGAAAAAATGAAAATGAAAACATAGATTCATTTAGAAACAAAATGGCTGTTGACTAGAAGTCTAAATACATGGCTGATGTTTTGATGTGGTTTTTAGTAGTTTTGAAAGTCTAGAGCTTGTGTTGTGGAAGAGTTTTTATGGTTAAGTTGATTATTATATTATACTCCCCGAGTATATCCAGAATACTTTCAACACCAAAAAATTTCAGGACCCCATTAGAAACCATTTTTGAGATTTTAACCTGAGAAAATCAGACTTTAACTCTAAATATCGCATTTTAGTAGGAAATGCAATACCATAATGGCAGACTTGGGCAAATTTCTGACCCAAACCATTTTGATTCTCCAAGAGTATATCCAGAATACTTTCAACACCAAAAAATTTCAGGACCCCATTTAAAACCATTTTTGAGATTTTAACCTGAGAAAATCAGACTTTAACTCTAAATATCCCGTTTTAGTGGGAAATGCAATACCATAATGGCAGACTTGGGCAAATTTCTGACCTGGGCAAATCATTTTGATTCTCCCAGAGTATTTTCAGAATACTTTCAACACCAAAAGATTTCAGGACACCATTTGAAACCATTTTTGAGGTTTTAGCCTGAGAAAATTAGACTTTAACTCTAAATATCGCTTTTTAAGTGAAAATGCAATTTCATAATGGCGGACTTCGGCAAATTTCTAACCCAAAATATTTTGATTCTCCCAGAGTTTTTCCAGAATACTTTCAACACCCAAAGATTTCAGGACACCATTTGAAACCATTTTTGAGATTTTAGCCTGAGAAAACCAAGTTTTAGCTTGAAATATTGGCATTTAGCATGAAAACTCAATTTCTAGGGCGCCATTATGGATTTATAGGAAATTTTTGAAAACTCAAGTTTGATTTTTTCTGGAGCTTTCTCTGAAGTGTTTCATTACTGAAAAGTTCAAGTGTGTACCTTAAAAAGTTTAAAAGTTGTGGGTCCTCAAAAATGCTGCTTTCATTCATTTTGCTACCCAGAATCGGAGAAAATCAGCCTTTTCAGCTTGAAATTGAAACATTGAGCGATTTAGCTGGGGTTATTTTGTCTTTTTATGGTGAATATTAGTACAAGACTCCATTTAGAAACTATTTTGACCCTTTACTGGGCTTTCATAGTCTTAAAATGGGCAAAAAATGCCACTTTTTACTCATTTTTCGCTATAGTGCTAATCAAAGACCCCCTGGGGAATGCTGGATTTTTGACCTAGGAGGTTAAAAATTGCGCAAAATGTCTTACAATAGATTAAATTTTCACAAAAAAATACTATACTTTGAATTTTTTGACATCATGCTAAAAATGGTAGTTGACGATCTACCCTAGTACTGTAGGAAGACAGGCATATGCGTAAATATCAAAAAGTGACTTAGCTCTGACTGATACTTTCTGCCACAGTACCAAATCCGCAAAAACTTAACAACCACAGTACAGATTTGGTGCAATAATTCACCCTGGGTGCAATGATGCATATCATATCATGAATAATTTAATTTTTTTTTCTCAAAATACCACAATACCGTAAAGTCGGGTAACTTGCATCAGTGGAGGCTAACATAGATAGCCCTCGAATGAATGACCTGTCTGGTCCTTAAAATACAAAGTTAAATCAAAACAAAAATGGTAGTAGAGTAGCTGCAAGCGAAGCTGCCAGTTGGGTGTTTAAGATAAAAACAGCAATTATTGCTCTTTTTGGCAATTATTGCCGAGAACGGCAATTTTTTCAACGATGAAATTCAGAGTCAGCAAAATTTGTCATCCTTATGACAGTATAGACCTAACTCTTCGTACAAAAGTTACCGGAAACGCATATTTGGACTTTGTACCCTATGCTGCACACAAACACTGAAGCCAATGTCCCGCGGGACAAAAATCAGTTTTTAGAAGTTTGCAAAAAAACGCCACATAGAAGATCTTTCACATTCAGTATGTGAATAGAGCAGTAAAAAATTCAAATGTTCTATTTTTCCTTTTTTTTGCAAAAGTTTTACCCTTTAGGAATGAAAATAAAGGGATATATAATGATAATTAAATAATATCCACTGATGATCCGTGGCACTATCGTAAAGCTAGAATCGCTTTGCGTACTCTTCGCTTGAGAAGTTGATTGACAGATTAAATGTTTCACCCGCACGGGAGCTCTGCAAGCGCTCTGCGAGCGTTCTCGGCTCAATCCTCAGACTGTGTTAAAAATGGTAGACTCAGCTGAGACAGATCATTTCGATGGAAGTTGTTGGAATGTTTACAAGACCTTTACAGAAAATCCTTTCTTTTATTGTCAATGATGACAGTGACATTATTAATTTTGATAGATCTGACATATTGATGTTTGTAAGTGCACTTTATAGTTTTGATTCCCATCAAAGAATCATTTTCTGGTTTCCATGTTATTAGATGCTGTTTTAGAGCTTTAGAGCTAGCCTGTATGAGGGCAAAGGTGTAAGAGGTGTTTGAAAATTGTAAAATTGCATCGAGGAAAAGGTTTTTCGGATTTTTAAAAGTGATTTTTTCAATTTTTCATTATGCTCAATAACATGAAAAAATTTAAAATAATATGTAACAAGATCCTGCATTGATGCTGAAACACAGTCAGAAAGAGAAAACAAAACCCCTGTCGTAAGTTTGATATGACTCGATTTTGCTATCTGCATTTCCGGCAAAAACCAGTTGAAAACAAAAGTGAATGAGGCACAGTGGACCTACTTATTGCGAGGTGTCAAATTACACGTGTTCAAAAATAAAATCAACTTTTAAAACGGCAATAATTGCCGAAAACGGCAATTTTCATTTTGTTTACGTTTTTCGTTTACTTTTTTCTTTTTCTTTTTTCAGCATTTCATTGTTGAAAAAATTGCCATTTTCGGCAATAATACACCTTTCCCGTAGTTTGTAAAACTAGTGAGCGCGCATTATTTTCATGCTCTCCACCGTTTGGTCTCTAGACAGAGGTAAACAAACCCGTTTTTGCCTGCGTTTCCTTAGGGAAAGTTTGTTTTTTGAGCTTTTCTTAAGTTCTGTCAAACAAAACCCCCTCAAATTGTAGTATATATGCTCATTCTATTCATGATATTATACCACCCTGAAAACCTCTTGCCAAAAGAAGATCGCTATCAAAAGTTATAAGCCATAGTGCGGAAAGGGGTCTGATCCCCCCCTTCTTAAATGATCCCCCCTTCTTGGCATCCCCCCCAACCTTTAAAAATACCTATCCCCCAAGGATTTCGGGCTAAAGTTTTTATGGTAAAAAGGGAAGGGAAACAGTAAAGACAAATTTAGTCTGGCAAATATATACCACTTTTTAGTGAAAATAAAGAACTTCCTTTCATGCAGACCAAATTTCATAACAGTGCTGGAAAATAATCTACAATATATGTAAGCCCCCCCCTTCTTAAATGATCCTCCCCCTCCTTGCTATCCCCCCCTTTTTAGTGAAAATTTCTGATCCCCCGCCCCCTTCTTCACTTTTTTGGAAGGTGTCATCCCCCCCTTAAAAAATGGGGGGGGGGTTCGAACTATGTAGTAAGCTGAAAACCAACTTTTCCTAACCCTCGCAGGCAAAAACGCGTTCGTTCACACCTCCCAAACAATTTTATACACAACAGTGGAGCGCACATTTTCCCGGGCGATTTCTGAGAAATTTGAATTACGGGAAAGGTGTAATGACTCACGGCATGGCCCGAACATGTTCGGGCCTCTTGATTAATACTTTTTAAAAATGGCCCAGGCCAGATTTTTGAAAACTTGCTACGATCGCGCGTGTAATTTATATTTTAAATTCCTTATTTTAGCAAACAAATTTAAAAATCTTCATCTTTATTCAAATATTATATCATTGTTCAAATATAAAGTTAATCATCTATTTTCCAATTAAGTTAGGAAAATTATTAAAAAGAATGATTTGAATCTTACATAATATGGTCTTCTTTTTATTCTTTATCCCGTTCCCTTTTCTTGTGGTCAGTGGCGTGGTGGGAAAATTTCTCTGGGGTGGCCAAGGCAAATATGGCGCCCTTTTTAAAGATTTTTTGTTTTTGGCGCCCCTCTCTATACGCTCATTATGAACACAAAAAAGGGAGTGTGCGAGTGAAGCGAGCCAGAAAATTTCGAGTTTTTGAGATGATTAGGGGCGCCATTTTTGTTTTTTCATTTGTCAATCTTTCGATATGGGCGCCTGAAAAATCCTTCTTGGCGTCGCTTATTTTTGGGCGCCCCTTCTCAAAAGGGCTCCGCTTGGGGGGCCTGGCCCCCTGGCCCCCCCTGCCACCACGCCACTGCTTGTGGTCTTCTCCTATTCGAAGCAGAATTTTTCTGGATCGTTTTTTGTACTATTATTTCTACTATCTTTGTGAATCAAACTGGTATTTGGAACTTTGAATTTGTCTAATGAAAATATTTAACAATGGATGATGATAAACCAGGAGCAGGAAAGGTAAATAAATTTAAATTCTACTATTCCTGATGATGTTCATGGCCCGAACATGGTCCGAACAAAATGTTCGGGCCGATTCAATAATACTATTTTGTGGCCCGAGCATGGTTCGAACAGGCCCGAACATGTTCGGGCCATGCCGTGGGTCGTGCCATGCCGTGGGTCGTAAGGTGTATTGCAGAAAAAAGAGCAATAATTGCTGTTTTTATCTTAAACACCCAACTGGCTGCGTAGTTCATTTGTTTTGAAATTTTGCTGCTTTGATTGGTCAGTCATTTGAGGGCTATGCATGTTAGCCTCCATACTGATGCAAGTTACACCCGACTTCACGGTATCTTTATTACAAAACAACTTACTGCCCCAGTTTTCAGAGCATGTCATGGCTGCCCCCCAAGGAATCGATAAAAAGAATCGAAGGGGTGAAGTTGCGTCTCATTTCTGAATTTCAACGACTAGAAGCTTCTTCCCTCAAAAAACGTTGTTTAATTTTACAACTTTTTTTAGGTTTTTGAGAATCCTCGCAAAAATGCGACTAAATATTTCCTTAAAAATGAAGGTCATTGGGGCCATTTGTTTCTTACCTCAAAACTTCCACTTTTGCCATCTTTCCCCTAGCCTGGATATCCAAGCTCAAAATTTTAGAAAAAACAAAATTTAATACAAAGTTCTAAAATTATAGAGCTTGGTCTCCCTAGCCCGGGGGGGCACTGACCTTGACGACCGACGGGGACGTGCCGCTGGAGTTTCAAAAGTCGATCCTGTCAGAAATGAAATTTGATGAAAAATAGACCCTGTCAGAAGAAAAATTTGATGAAAAACCTACCCTGTCGGATTCTACTGTGAAAGACCTTACCCTGTCAGATTCTACCCTGAAAAACCTACCCTGTCAGATTCTATGTTAAAAACCTACTCTTTATACACATATATTCGCGTTTTTCGTAAAGCATAACGTGATATCAACATTTCCAGGCTAAAAAACTACAGCATTGCATAAACATTAAACCTCAATACCTGGAAAACCGACCAAAAGAATCGACGACGAGAGTTATGCTTGAATTGATCTTTTCAGGCGAAATCTGAATCGAAGTTGATTGGATACTATTCGAATTGAGACATTTTAAAAATAAATCCTCTCTAAATCGAAATCTATTGGAATTAATAGGGTATTTTCTTATTCCTAATGAACTAAGGAAATGTGGAAAATAGTCCATTTGAATATTTATTGTTCTAAGTTAGATATTTTAACGAAAATGTTTGACCTACCTTTTGGGGTTAGTTGACCTACAATTTGGGAGCCTTCATAACCCGACATAAAAAGTCTGTCAAATTATATAAAACGTTTTTGTTGTACTTTCATAACATGAAAGTATTACCTGAGAGATGATTAATGTTGGCATTTTAAGCTTTTACGACGTGTCACAGACCAGCTGGGACCCCAGCCCAATCAGAAAATTTGCCTAAGTTTTGAACAATAAAATTTCTATTGGGAATTTAGTAGAAATTTTTTGACCCGATGTGGGAAAAGTTCCACCGGGGCTGTGAGGCAGAGGTGTTGTTACATTATTCACATATTTTAAAAGAGAATCTTCAACCTACAAAATAAAAACAACTTTCTTGTCTCTTCTTTTCGTCCTTTCTTTTACTTTTCATCATTTGTAGCACGTTAAAATTAATATCTTTATTAATTCTTTGTCAGAGTATATTTTTAAAGTACGAATTTCACTTAGAGAACAAAACTTTCCGATGAATACTGAAATTTCGCTCTCAGCAACCGAATCTTTTCACCTACATTCTGGGGGTTAAAAAGCGAAAAAAAACAATTTTCAGATTACCAAAAGCTCTTTAGAATATTGTATTGGCATAAAATATTTCTAAAATTTCCTGTTATAATTAATTCAATCGAAAAAATATCAACATTTTACTATGGAGGAGGAGGAGGAGGTGAACCTTCCCTTGGCACAGGGAATAAGCCCTAACTTAACGTAGGGTTCACAGCGCTAAAAGATTGTAGATTATTTTCCAGCACTGTTATGAAATTTGGTCAGCATGAAAGGAAGTTCTTTATTTTCACTAAAAAGTGGTATTCTATTTGTCAGACTTAATTTTTCTTTACTGTTTCCCCTCCCTTTTTACCATAAAAAATTTAGCCCAAAACCCTTGGGGGATAGGCATTTTTAAAGGTTGGGGGGATGTCAAGAAGGGGGGGTCAGACCCCTTTCCGCACTATGAAGCCATTCCAAACCTACATTCTGGGGGTTATAACGAAAATGGGAGTCAACTTCAAAGACCAAAAAAATTAGCCTATCTATCAAAAGTAATGAAACTAACCCCCGGGAAAGGATTTTGGGATTCAAATTTCACCTACATTCTCGGGGTCAGGTGCTGTAATGTTTTGATTATTATTTATAATCGGCCAACTTGTTTCATTGTTTTCAACTAGTCGGAACTAACTATCATCTGTTTTCAAGTGGCAAGTGGAATGTTATAGAAGGAATCGGAATCTTACGTGATCCTACGGTAAGGGTCTCAAAATCAGAACTGATGAAGTCTAGGTTTGAAAGGACTATTTTGCAAGTATAAGCTTTAAAACGACGCTTTTACAAAGAGGACGAGAGCAAATGCTTGCTTTGTTTGATTAACTATGTTGTGTGGGAGATGTGCAAGACTCAGAAGGTTTCGATTTCGAACTCGAAAAGAATACAAGTTTCAAAAAAATTTCCGGAAACAATGTTGTTAGTACCACTATTCAGCTGAACATTTATTCTAAATAGTTCAATAGAGATATCGTTGAAATTAGCCTCGATCCCTTTAAGAGGGCGCAATGGCGGGCGTGTGGTGCGAGACAACAGCAGCAAAGCGCCTGTGTTGGCCGTGCGATAAGTATTTGCAAAAAGCTGTTTGCCCCTCGCAGGGGTCTGCTCACCGCCGCGTCAAAACGATTTGCGAAAGAACTCTACATGCAAAAACGGCAAAAACAGACCCTGTCAGACACACATCATGAAATTGCGCCCCTGTCAGATCAGGATTTTGCAATTTTAGATACCCTGTCAGTAATTCTGCAACACTGAAAAAGGTACCCTGACCAGCGGCACGTCCCCGTACCTATTTTTGCCTAAGTGCCCCCCCCGGGCTCCCTAGTCTAGAGAATGAAAGTGCAAACCCATGTTTCCTAGTCAACCCAGGGCAGCAAAACAGAAATTAATAAAAAGAAGTCTTACAAGATCTAAAACTATTTAAAACATCCAAAGATTACACCAAAGTCCATAAAAAAGTTTGCATGCATTATCATGACCAACCATGTTTTCTTGGAAAATGAACTCGCCTCTGTTTTCTTTTTTTTCATGTTTTCATGTAACAGAAAGCCCTATCTTCACTAGCAACTGGAGGACTATCCTATTTTTGCTTTAGAATTGCTCCGCGCTGTGTAGAGTGGCCCTTACGACTTTAGCGAAGTGAGCGCAAGCAAGCGGACTGCATGAAGAGAATGCAAATCGCTCTAGGGAGACCAGGCTGTAAAAAATAGTTTACAGCCTGGATATCCAGGCTATCTTTCCCCCAAATGCCACCATCGTGTGAAACAAATGGAAACCGTGTTAAAAATGTGAAAATCTACCATCTTGCGAACTCTTAGTTTTTTTTTTTTTTTTTTTTTTTTTTTTTTTTTTTTTCAAAATTTTTTTATCTTTATTTCATATATACTTACAATAGGGGCAATAAATTAGAGTAAATGTGGTTTTATAAATAAATAAAATAAATAATTGAAAACAATAACCGCTAGTGGCACTAGACTGTAGCTAGCAGCAAGTGACAATAAGTCTAACCTAGGGTCTAACGAAAATGACCGATTGAAAAAGAATGTAATAGCACAACTAAGTAGTTGCGCCGGGCTGTAAAGAAACAGAAACTTGAAAATTTCATAAAAACTCAATAAAATTTATAAAAAAAAAAAAAAAATTAATTAAGAAACATTAATTATTGCTAACTCTTGAACGAGAGTTAGTCAGTTCAATATCATTTGTATTCAGTTCTCTACTCCAAATGGAACGGGATCCACGAATACATAACAAAGACGATCTCAACAAGCTGAATGATATTTTTGATCGAATAAACGAAATTGATTCATGGAGACGTACACCACGTTTTTCAGCAAGCATCACGGCCAATCTTTTGTAGAATGTTTGGCATTCACGTCCCATACCTCCGTTTGTAGAAAATACTAATGGGGTGAAGGTACCATTTTCGACACTGTTCACACGTTCATTGTAATGTCTCTTTTTCTCGTTTTCGTTTCTTTGGAAGCACTTGCTGAGCTCCAAACCCCTGTACCTTCGAGCGCTTAGGTCAAAGACCCTAATATCAAAAAATGCTCTTTGGCCAGGTGTCCAGAACCCAGTTGCGCTAACGTCAAGTCGTGCTCCTTCGGACGTATTCGCGGTTTTGTGCGTCAGTCCTTCGCCGTCAAGGGTGATTAGTCTCGGCTCGTTTCGTACGTTGACGCATACCTCATCCAAAAGTTTAGCAGTGATATCTCGTACCTCGTTATGTCTAAGAGTAACGTAGCCTCCTTTCTTGCAGGACAAAGCATGGCTGATATCAAAGCGATTACCACAGACACATTCACTTGGTAGACGAGGGATACTCCAGTCATAACGAATTCGCAGTGCATCGTGAAACTGTTCCTTGTTAAGATCATAGCCTTGATCTCTGATTGGAAGGTTGGTCAACCAGTTCGATGCTCCGGTATAGCAATTGGCTTCATGGATTCGTTTTTGATCATCAGTCATTTCCGCCCTGATACGATCTTGTTTGTCTTGATTTCTTCGGGTTTTCTCAGTTTTGATCGCTGCTTTAGTTTTTGTTTCATTGTCATTTGGTGGTTGGAGGTTCAAGATTTGGTTTTGTAGATGTTTGGTGAATTGTCTCGAGTTTCGTGTTCGATGGGTGCGATCTCGCATACGTTTTTGAGACCGAGGCCTCCCAGTCTAGGTGGTAATGATAACAAGTCTCTTTCTAAGTCATTTACAATTTTACCCCCTGTAATGGCTGGAATGAGTTGGTGTCTGACGATTGTTTCGATGGGGTGTTAAGTAGTTTCCATTTCTGGAATTGTTCTTAAAAAATACGAAAAACGATGCTGGTAACCGCTGGTGTAACACGTGTATGCTGATTGTGGTTGAGTCACCGCTATTTCTGAAAGAAGAGTAAGTTCCTTGCACCATTTATCAACAATTTCTTTACAGTAACGGTCTTTAAAGTTTATACTACCAATAACTGCACCGAGATGCCTTTCACCGTCTTTCGAAACCTGGATGTTCGTTTCCCGGAAAATTTCTTCAGCCTTGTCTAGGTATTCCTCTTTAACGATAAGCCACGATTTAGTCGGTTGTGGAAAGTAGCCGAAGTGAGGACCAACGGTTGTAATTCGTGACCACCAGCGTTTTAACGAGAGAAGCTTTCCAACAGAAGTTATATCTCTTAGTTACGTCAATAATGGTCGCATAAATTATGTCGGAAACAAACTAACAAGAAAACGAAGTGGCATAAGTGGCATAAAAGGTGATGAAACAAATGGACCCATTATTGACCTATACTAGCAAGTAGTTGTCGCTAAGAATGCCCCGCAGAGCTTCCTATCGAAATATCCCTAAGTAAGCAAAATTACGCATGTGTAGATTTTTTAAATTCGTTTTATCAATAAAATTTAAGTTGGAGGAAGAAAGCTTGGTTTTAACTTTACTTTTAACTTTACTTTTGAGATGACATGGGATAGACATCTCAAAAAGAGAAGTTATCGCTCACATGTTATCACAGTGAAAACGCCAAAAATTCTGAAATTTATTTGATTCTTATAAAGTAGACACTTATAATAAAAATAAATATGCTCATCTTTTTCGCCATACTTTGTTTACTTTGTAAGACTTAATTACCGAAAGATATATTGCCTTCAATCAAGAGTTATTGATTTGATTCTTATAAAGAAAATGCTTATAATAAAGATAAATATGCTCATCTTTTTCGCCATCCTTTGTTTACTTTCTAATAACTAATTACCGAAAGATATATTGCCTTCAATCAAGAGTTATTGATTTGATTCTTATAAAGTAGATATGCTTATAATAAAAATAAATATGCTTATCTTTTTCGCCATCCTTTGTTTACTTTGTAAGAAATAATTACCGAAAGGCACGTTGCCTTCAATCAGAGTTATTGATTTGATTCTTATAAAGTAGATGCTTATGATAAAAATAAATATGCTCATCTTTTTCGCCATACTTTGTTTACTTTGTAAGACTTAATTACCGAAAGATATATTGGCTTCAATCAAGAGTTATTGATTTGATTCTTATAAAGTAGATGCTTATAATAAAGATAAATATGCTCATCTTTTTTGCCATCCTTTGTTTACTTTCTAATAACTAATTACCGAAAGATATATTGCCTTCTCAATCAAGAGTTATTGATTTGATTCTTATAAAGAAAATGCTTATAATAAAGATAAATATACTCATCTTTTTCGCCATCCTTTGTTTACTTTCTAATAACTAATTACCGAAAGATATATTGCCTTCAATCAGGAGTTATTGATTCGATTCTTATAAAGAAAATGCTTATAGTAAAAATAAATATGCTCATCTCTTTTGCCATCCTTTGTTTACTTTCTATTAACTAATTACTGAAAGATATATTGCCTTCAATCAAGAGTTATTGATTTGATTTTTATAAAGAAAATGCTTATAATAAAAATAAATATGCTCATCTTTTTATCCATCCTTTGTTTACTTTCTAATAACTAATTATCGAAAGATATATTGCCTTCAATCAAGAGTTATTGATTTGATTCTTATAAAGTAGATGCTTATAATAAAAATAAATATGCTCATCTTTTTCGCCATCCTTTGTTTACTTTGCAAGAACTAATTACCGAAAGGCATATTGCCTTCAATCAAGAGATATTGATTTGATTCTTATAAAGTAGACTTTCTTTAGGCGCTAAAACGGGCGTCGGTCAGGGCGTACGGAAGGCGTTTTGACACTGAAAATTATTATTATGGAGAAAGCCCGTTTTAAGGTGGTAGTCTACTGAGAAATGGAAAATCATCGAAAAAATTGTCGAATTTTGGTTTTTGGGTGTTTTGAAATCCTTAGGTCTTTCTGAACATCTCCTGGAAATTTCAGAGAGATATCTTTATTTTTCAGGTCGCAGTGAGCATTTTTGTCCTGCTGGGTGCTTGAAAAATCGCCCTAGCAACGGAAAAAATCCCGTTGCTAAGGACTTATTTCTTCAATCTCGGTCGGAACATAGCAATGTGATACACCAAAAGAAAGCTCTTTTTCGAGCGTCAAAATATTATTTTCCGTGACATTACGTCATCCTTAAAATTAAAGATGGTAGTTTCAGTAGTGTAAACATTTCGCTAAATGCACAGAGCGCGACGGTCCATTTTCCCTTTCCTACCGGGTGCGCCACAAAAAAGTTTCTCTCTTTAAAAGTAATTTTCTCGAAATCTAAAAATTTTAAAAGAACCATTCGTATTTCATTGGAAAGAAGAAAGATAGACTTAAATTTTGATGGGTCATTTATTAAATTCGATTCCTTAGATCAAAAGTTATATCTAATTGAATAAAAATGTTACTTTCAGAAAGTGCTCGAAAACGTTAAAAATCGACCTATTTTCAAAGAGAGAAACTTTTTTGTGGCGCACCCGGTATCTTTCACCTTACCTGTTATTCTACTTTCTGAGACTTACTCTCTCATTTCTGACTGAGTTTTCATACCTGTCAATCATTTGTCAATCAATTTCGACCAGTCTAATTTTCGCACCGAGTGGGATTCGAACCACCACCAAAGAAAGACATTCCGATCCGGAAGCCAGCGTTCTATCCGTTGAGCCATCGCCGCACAATCCCACGCAATTCATAACACATTATACCGAACTGGCAAAAGACGGGGGTAATGTTATTATAATATGGGTAAAAGTACCCCTTTTTTAAACCTGACTGAAATTCGAGCCGTTACTAGCAACCCTGCGGGGCCCAAGGCGCCGAGTATGCACCCGGCACAGTGACAAGCCGTTACTAGCAACCCTGACCCTACCTCCCAATACCCCCTGAATCACGGAATGACGGATAAGAAAAATTATCGGGGAAAAAATCGCTCTGCGCGCTCTGTGCATTTAGCGAAATCTAATAGCGAGACTCCTAAACGTTGTATTCGTAGAATTCAGGTACCGGATGGTGAACATTGAGCACGTCGCTCCCCTCGTCTACTACGAACTAGTGTATTTACGACGAAACGAACCGGTAGCGCAGTTGGTAGAGTAATCGCCCGCAAGCGAGAGGTCGTGAGTTCAATCCCCACTCAATTCGTTACCTTTGAGAAAACTGGGAAGTACATTAGTGCAGGATCCGTTGATTCATTACCCATAAGTAATACGCACTTGATTTCACACGAAACATTGAATGCTTTCAAGGAAATTTTGAACTCCCAAAAACCTTTCGCAGGGGTGTGCAATAGCACTACTTCGTCAATATCCTTTTATCATTTTTTAGCTTTTTTTCTTGTGCTAGATGTGTAAGTTTCAAGTATTGAATTTTTGAAATCCTGATTTTAAATTTGTTCAGTTTGTTAATCTCGTTACTAATAACATTACAAAATAATTCTGATCATTACAGTATTTTTAGTTTGCATTGAAAATGAAAAGCTTCGAGATTTTCTCCAGAGGTTTTTCGTTTTCCGTTACTTTAAAAAAAATGATAGACGTTGACGTTGTGAAAAATAATTGCGGAATTAAAAATGAGCCACAACTAACGGCAACTTCTCTATTTTTTTCACACCTATATGTTATTTCACAAGTTTTGCCGTTGTCGTTGCCGTTCTCGTTGTGACTGCGGAAAGTGCCTATTTTCTTTTCTGCGACGGTAAACCTTAGGTGAGATTTCGCTAAATGCACAGAGCGCGCAGAGCGATTTTTTCCCCGATAATTTTTCTTATCCGTCATTCCGTGATTCAGGGGGTATTGGGAGGTAGGGTCATTTCAGTCAGGTTTAAAAAAGGGGTACTTTTACCCATATTATAATAACATTACCCCCGTCTTTTGCCAGTTCGGTATAATGTGTTATGAATTGCATGGGATTGCTGTGCGGCGCTGGCTCAACGGATAGAACGCTGGCTTCCGGATCGGAATGTCTTTCTTTGGTGGTGGTTCGAATCCCACTCGGTGCGAAAATTAGACTGGTCGAAATTGATTGACAAATGATTGACAGGTATGAAAACTCAGTCAGAAATGAGAGAGTAAATCTCAGAAAGTAGAATAACAGGTAAGGTGAAAGATACCGGGTGCGCCACAAAAAAGTTTCTCTCTTTGAAAATAGGTCGATTTTTAACGTTTTCGAGCACTTTCTGAAAGTAACATTTTTATTCAATTAGATATAACTTTTGATCTAAGGAATCGAATTTAATAAATGACCCATCAAAATTTAAGTCTATCTTTCTTCTTTCCAATGAAATACGAATGGTTCTTTTAAAATTTTTAGATTTCGAGAAAATTACTTTTAAAGAGAGAAACTTTTTTGTGGCGCACCCGGTAGGAAAGGGAAAATGGGCCGTCGCGCTCTGTGCATTTAGCGAAATGTTCGCTATTTCAGGGTACTCCATTGCAGAGGCCCGGTAAAAATGGTAGGTAAAAATGCGCACTTTAGTACTGTGAAAGGTTAGAGGAATGTAAACATTGTGAATTTTTTTCTCCCCTTTAAAGAGAATGATTTAGATATTTGAACATGATATCAATGATAATCTTATAAGTCTCTCCTGAAAATTTCACAAAAATTCATCAAGAGGAAAAGAAGTTATGATTAAAAGGAGTTCTTTACCTACCGTTTTTCTGCTATGTTTTCTTGTGAGAACCAGATGTTTACCTACCGTTTTTTTGCGGAGGAGAGTGAATTTTCCGTGATCGCTAAAATCAAAACAATGGAAAATTGGATTGACGCGTGCGCAGTCGACACTCCTAAACGGTGTATTGCCACGAACTGAGACACAGCTAGTGTCCAATCTCCAACCAACCCGCTAACTTTGAGAGAACTGTTAAGCTATGTACATTGGGGAGAGGCATTAGCCCAACGGAGCCCCGATTTCGGACAACTAGTCCATCAACAGTCACTGTGTGAAATCAAGTGCGTATTACTTATGGGTAATGAATCAACGGATCAATGTACTTCCCAGTTTTCTCAAAGGTAACGAATCGAGTCAATGTTTTGTAAAGTTTTTTTAAAACAGAAAACTTCCCAAACTTTTTTTTCACACAGATTTACAGCTGAGAAATACAGTGCACTATAAGGGTTGGGTAAATCAAGAGAAAATGCACTGAAAGGGTACCTTTTCAGCCATATTGAACTGCACAGTAAGAGTACGATTTTGAAAAGCAGATTTTGCACGGCACATACCGTCGTTTCGAAATTGTGTGCCCCCCCCCTTCCCCCGGGGGAAATCCCTAGATGGAGCTATGTTGGTATTTTTTTTCAATAAAGTTGTTGCATTATTTTATGCTATATTGTCTCGAGTTTATAAAGTTCTTAAGGGCTCTGACCGTAGTCAGAAAATTGATTTTAGTATTTGAACATAAAAGTTATGTTTTAGGTTCTTTAACACTTTCAACAAAGAATTACCTTTATAAATTGCTCTTTAATCAAATTCCTTCAGAGTAATTAAGAATTTAATTGCAGAAATGACGTTATGAACTTTAAAAAGACGTTAATAATATGTTGCATCACCTTCTTTTATAAAAAGTGCTAAGTTTTAATGGGTAATTAACCTTTTTGTTTCAAAATTTCTTTACACTGTCCGCAAAGAATTGTTACTATTTTAAATTTTGCGGAAAATTTTTCTAAAAAGATGTGTCAAAAGTTATGACTGTTTTTTTAAGCAAAATCCAGATGAAAAATTGATGAAAAACCACTATTTTGAAGATTTCGAGACAAAGAAGCATTTACAAAAATTTTCCGCAAAAATTTTTATTGTTCGGTAAAAGATACACCATCTAGTGCGAAAGTTTTTTCAAAATGTTTTTTCTTCGCCGAAACTAAGCTCTTCAAAGTTGAAATACTCTTCCTCGCAAAAGTCTTCATTGTCTTCTTCATCAAATTTTTTCAATGCAATTTTTGAATTTTCAGATTCAGGAATAGTTTGTCTAACAGAAAATGTATAACATGCCATAGTTTTGTTGGTTACATCAGTCCGAAAACACATTTTAAACACGGCAATTATGAAAAATTCACTATGGTCAGAGCCCTTAAAAGAAAGACTTCATGATCCTTGTGATCTTCTAGCATTGATCATGAATTATCACCGTTTCTTTTTCTTTTTTCTTTTTAGCATTATTTTTTCCTGTCCTCCAATTTGTTTATTATCCAACATCGCTACCCCGACTGAAGAGTTGAAGAGGCCTCCATGATCTCTTGTCCAAGAAATAACGAGAAATTATCCTAGTTTTACAAGATTCATTTTTTGTTTGTTTTTCATTGTTCATAGTATAGAATTTACTAAGAACTAGACATATACGTTGTTTAAGACTTTAGATTCCTTTTTAAATTAAATAATTAAATAATTAAATAACAAATAAATAATATTGCTTATAAATAAGTGTAAACTGGTAATTTTTTGTTTGTTTTTCATTGTTCATAGTATAGATTTTACTAAGAACTAGACATATACGTTGTTTACGACTTTAGATTCCTTTTTAAATTAAATAATTAAATAACAAATAAATAATATTGCATATAAATAAGTGTAAACTGGTAATTAGAAGAAAAGCAAAAATGAGCAAGGCTAAATGGCATGCTTAAGGTTGATGGACTATTCGTTATGATAGTATTGAGATTTTACTGCTTCAGCTCGTGACTGCTGAAGAACTAGACATATATGTTGGCTACGACTTTAGATTCCTTTTTAAATTAAATAATTAAATAACAAATAAAAAATATTGCTTATAAATAAGTGTAAACTGGTAATTAGAAGAAAAGCAAAAATGAGCAAGACTAAATGGCATGCTTAAGGTTGATGGACTATTCGTTATGATAGTATTGAGATTTTACTGCTTCAGCTCGTGACTGCTGAAGAACTAGACATATATGTTGTTTACGACTTTAGATTCCTTTTTAAATTAAATAATTAAATAACAAAATAAATAATATTGCTTATAAATAAATGTAAACTGGTAATTAGAAGAAAAGCAAAAATGAGCAAGACTAAATGGCATGCTTAAGGTTGATGGACTATTTGTTATGATAGTATTGAGATTTTTTTACAACTTCAGCTCGTAACTGCTGAAGAACTAGACATATATGTTGGCTACGACTTTAGATTCCTTTTTAAATTAAATAATTAAATAACAAATAGATAATATTGCTTATAAATAAGTGTAAACTGGTAATTAGAAGAAAAGCAAAAACGAGCAAGACTAAATGGCATGCTTAAGGTTGATGGACTATTCGTTATGATAGTATTGAGATTTTACTGCTTCAGCTCGTGACTGCTGAAGAACTAGACATATATGTTGGCTACGACTTTAGATTCCTTTTTAAATTAAATAATTAAATAACAAAATAAATAATATTGCTTATAAATAAGTAGAAACTAAGACGCGTAAAAAATATGGGCGCGTAAAGAATATGGGCGCGTGATTTAGCAGACTCTTTGATTATCGCACTTGATCCGAAAAACTGCGCGTCACAAGTATGTGTATCAAGTGTCCCCTTTCCTGTTTCTTTTAATAGGGGAGGAGCAAAATAGTCTCGCTAGAATCTTACGTAGTGTAGTTTAGACTACCTGCCAACACACTTTCGAACCTCGAGCTCCTTAACGGTGGTCAAGATTGAAAACAACCACACTACACTACTGCGCCATGTCATAGTAGTGAGATATTAGATACATCAATGTTCAAGCTAAAGTGCTTCAACCAAGGTTTTGGGTTGAATTCCATATTCATGTACCTCATCTTTTACAACTTTAAAAGTGCCAAATATTCTCGGGTACCTAATAAGTGCCCCTCTGCTAATTAATTTTTTGAAAATGATCCACCCAGGACATTCTTATTCTAACCCCTCAATTTTTTGGAAAATCTATTTGAAAAGTTCCGTATTTTCCGTATTATCCTCCTTCCTTTTTTTCTTATGGAATTAATAAACCATGATTTCAGCAAGACTCATGTATCTTGACGATCCAATATCAAGTTGTGACAACTTTACGTACCGTGCTAAAAGAGGCTTAGTGCATCGAGCAAAATAAACCAAAGCAACAGTATCCCCAATGTGTGTACAAAATCGTTGATTGTTGCCTGGACTATCGAAGACGTTGATATCAGTTTGTGATAGGCGCCTTAATAAATTCAAATTTTCTGTATGTCGGTTATGTAAAATTAAGAATGTGATGATTTTTCGTGATCCAAGATCGATTTGTATCCATCCATTTTTACTACTATCTGTGTGACAGATTGAGGAGCCTGGGCCGAATTCGCCATCAGTACAATACGAACTGTATTGGTTTCCATACGTTGTTGACATCAGTACAGGTTTGTGAATTGCCATGTTTTCTTGAAATAAAGAGTAGAATAAAGTCTGTCACCATAAAAAACTGCAGCGGAGACAATAACGGCAGTACTTTTGATCGAACTCGAATTAAATAGCTGTTTAATGCTTATTTAAAAGAAATGCAACAGTGAGACATTATCAAATATGAAATAATCAGCAAAAGCTTTGAGAATGAAGATGAAAAATGAGAAAAAAAATCCTTCTTAAACCCCGGGGGGGGGGGCACACGATCTGAAAACGACCAAACGTTCGGCCCAAAATTTGGCTTCTAAAATCAGACCCTTACAGTGCAGTGAATTTCCATGAAAAATCGTACCCTTACAGTGCACTTTTTCAAAATTTTTGCAATTTTCCAAGAAAATGTCGAATTTTTCCTCCAAAATTGACCAATTTTGTGCCAATTTTACCAAAAAAATTGCAAAAGCTTACAGTGCAGTTCAGTGCAGTTTTGTAATGTCCTACCCTTACAGTGCACTAGCTGAACTATGAAAAACCTACCCTTAAGGTCCGAACGTCTGGTAGGTCATTTACCTTGAGTGCCCCCCCCCCGGGGGTTAAACCAAGGTCAAATTTTCAGCAAAAAATTCATTGTTCTATGATCTTTTTTGGTAAAAGTTTACAAACGTTAATCTTAAATTAAAAAAAAACTTCCTTTGAGGTTTCGCTTAGGACCATAGAATGAATCTACAGGGAAAAAGATTAAAAAATATGCCTCAAAATGACCATATTGTACAATACCTGTTAGCTCATTCATGCAATGTTCATCGTAGGTTTGAAACGGACATAGACATTCATAAGTGTCATTGTCATAATGTGGTATACATTTATGGTATGGATTGATACACGTATCTTCCCATTCACAATCATGCTATAAAAACAATGAGACTTAGAGACACAGTACATGACAATTTTTTCAACAAACACACACACACACCCCATCAGAATAGATGTCGCCCTTTTGTACACTGCACCCCCTCCTGAACCACTATATGTGTTATTGAAATTTAAAATAAACTCACACTGATAGCATAATGTGTCGATCCAATTTGTTCAACAAAACTTGTAGAATTTCTGAAACGGTCAGTGCCCAGTAGTTGACATTCAAGGTGGCCAGCACTGGCTAGTGCGTTCTGTACTACAACATTGGTACTGGTGCACGTGTCAAAATTGATACAATGTGCAATGCAATTCGAGTTTGATGTTATGTTACTTGTAATAACTTGTATTGGTGTTACATCAAGGATGTGATTGACATGGGCCACCATATTTGCAAATCCATATTGTACTGAAATAAAACGCGGCTCTTGAATTCACTTGAAAGGTTGAAATGAATATATAAATTTGGTATTGCGTAACCCATGTCTATTTATTATGAACTTACTTAATTCTTGCCTTAACTTAAGGGCAAGATAATATAAAATGATAACAATTTATACTGTCGATGTTTTGGCTCAAACTAAAGAATGATTATGGATTGAAACCTTCGCAAGTAAAATTATTGTCAATAGGACTAAAAAATCATTTAAAATCTAAAAAGTCTTACCACTGCTATTTGTCTGCACCGTACTAAGCCTCTTAATTTGTTGACAACGACAACAGCTTGGCAGAATCACCAATGAAATACGTAGAAATATCCCGAAGAACAGATTCATACTCCTTATCTTCATCGATAACTCACCGTCGACATAGGCTATTCTAACTGGTAAAATAAAACTTTCTTGGTAAAATATATATTTATATAATTTAAGTAATAAATTTTAACCCCACTAACGTTATGAACGAGCACAAAATCGAAATCTTATTAATTCTATATAAAAAAAACGTAGAAATCGAATCAATTGAACGCTTTGTTTGACTGCGATTTCTTTTTTTTCCAGGACAAAATTATTCAAGTTTGTCATTTCTTTTTAGTTATTTTTAAATATTTTCTTCCATTTCTTTAATTTAAAATTCTGACGTTTGTGCTAACTTTTATCGTCTTGACAATATTGAATAGTACCTTATTGTTAGCCATTGCATTCGATAATGTCAAACGGTTAAGATTGAGGGGATGAATTGACTAATCTATTCAAGTTTTTTCATTATCCTCTTTCTTCTCCTAGAAAATCCTCAAAATAATATTTTTAACCTGTGCATTGATCACCGGTCGCGTTTGAAACCCAACTGCGTATACCAGGGCACTGATACAGCGGAGTTTTAAAAGACATGACAAGCAAAAAAAACTCTCTTATTTAAGTGTCTTGATCATAGCAATGATTTAAAATGAAAATAGGAAGAAGAACTAAAATACAGGAGCGATAATCTATGATAATCAACCCCACAACAATTGCCATAACATACACGACAATAACCTCTAGCCAATAGACGGTAATCTCTTACACCACTGTATCACAGACCCGCTGGGACCTCAGCCCCACTGAAAAATTCGGCCAAATTCTCGTCCCCGAAGGGAAAAATACCCTACAATTTCATCCCCTGGAAGATTGACTTTGATTTCATCCCCGTTCAAAATTCAATTTAAATAATTGCACTCCAAAACTATCCCCACCAGATTTTTTGACTTAGGGAACAATAGAATAATAGAATTTTTATCCCCATTGGGTCTTCATTAAAATTTTTTATCCCCACTGTGGCTGTGAGACAGTAGTGTTCTCTTCCGGGCATTTGACTCATAAAATTAATACTATGAAACAATTTTAGCAAGGCAAGGCTGATTAGAAAAGTGAAGTTTTTTAGAGAAGTATAACTTTTAAACTACAACTGTCTTTCATTGCTGTTTCGAATTGCTTGATCTTTATTTATTCAACATTTAATCTTTGGTGCAGCATCATTTTTCAATTTGTACGAATTCTTTTTCCAGGAATTCTCGCAAGAAATTCAAAGGAAGAAATCCAAAGAATATAATATTTTCTTTTCTCAAATTGTGAAAAATAGAACGTTATATTTTCGCAATATCTTCATGAGAACATGGGGCTCGATTTTAAGAACAACCATATTTTCCAGAAAATGTTTATTTTGTGCACCTTTTAAGTCAATTATGTGTGAACATTTTAAGTACATTTAAGCCTGAAATTCACGAAAAAAAAACCTCAGCCAAAAGTTTCTAAAAAAGTTTATAAAAAATCAGGTAATTCCTGCTTAGTAAATATCTTTAAGAAGAGAATTAATCTGTATTATTCCAGACACTATGTTTTTTGCTCGATTTTGTAAAAATCGCAAACAAATTATTATAAAGTCATAATCGATTTTGTCATAAAAACCAAAAAATGAATTCTCTCAAGAATGGCTCCAACTCCCTTAAAAGTTGGACCAAAGCCCCAAAGATATAATATCACAAGAGCTGATCTTTTAAATATTTTAAGCTTCTGAAGTGCACCTGGTTTAAAGTGTAAAGCTTGAAAAACTATGCACTTGCAGACAAAAAAAGGTGCCAAATGCCCAAAATTAATTTAAGTACTTTTTGCTTAAAATATGCCCTTCCACAAACAATGTATCCTCCAGCAAAACAGTACCTCTTTGCTTTTTCTGAAAATAATTTGTTTTCATCGGTTAAATGTTCACCTCGGTTGTAAATTTTCTCAATAACTCTATCTAGCATTTTAAAGGGACATAAAAGCACTGACGAAATTGGTAAACAAACAGTATGTACAGCGGGATACAAAATCAAAACAAATGTCACATGTCAAAATAAAGTATAAAAACAAATATGGCTGATTTGATTGTTTCAATTGTTTTTGCCCCGCAGGAGCTTTTGTATTCATGTCGTTGATGTTTCTTCCGATTCTGAGCGGGCCGCCGTGGTTAAAAAATGTTCACGCGCACCTATTGTTTTATCTATTTTGTTGTGACTTGTATTGATTTTAGTTCTTTCAAAGTAAAACAGGGACAATGCACAATATAAGCATACTAGCCGTCCCGGCGTCGTCCGAGACGACTTCTTACTCCTTTTAATACGCTCGCTTCGCTCGCTTTTCTATTTTTCAGAAACTTGTAGGGATTTGTATACAAATGTACTTATTTTGCGAGAAGAAATGTTCTTAAATTTAGGCCTTTTTCGTAAAAATTGATGTTTAAAATTTTTAAGGGGACACTAAAATTAATGCACATTAAAAAATATGGTGAAAGTATTTTTAGTTGAATTTTGATTTTTCTTCTCCTTATTAAATTGTATAAATTTGTCATAATTTCTTTTGTTGAAAACCTTCAAACATTAATGTTCTTGACTCGCTAAAAATAATGCTCATGCAAATATTGGTGAAAATTGAGTTAAAAATTTCTCGCGAGAAATCGGTCATACTTTAAACGTGCTTTTTTTGGGTTTTGGGAGAGGAAAGACTATTATTTTCCTCACGCAAGGATGAAGATAAAAAACAAATAGAAATTCAAATTCAGTATTAGAGGTACTTGGCAACACTGATCAATTCAAAGACCACAGTGCTTTACGGTGGAATATAAAGAGTGCCTTTTTTCAATACCTCTTAACAGAGTCAACAATTATTTAACAATTAAACTCAATGCGTAAGTAAAAGCGTTTTCATTTTGCTATCTCAATAGAACAAAAAATAGCAAACATTGATTAAAAAATTTCATAATTGAATTGGGAATAAGTCATCAACGGGAATAAGTCATCAACTTTTCTCATATTGTCAAGTCCATTAAATTGAAATGTTTTTATCAGAGTATCAAATAGAAGGGAAATGTCATCGGAGCTTTATTAATCTCAAGGGTAATCATAAATATGATGTCTTTTTGAAAACTCAAATTTTATCTTCGACGTATTCCCATGTGAATCAAAATTATTTCATAACCGACATAAACTTTTTTTTAAAAAACTATAAATTATGCTGATAGTGCTATTGCACAGTCAGTTGTGTTTCTCCATCAAGGAGAAATGTGCTCTCTTGAATGGAAGTGCACTTGGCGAATAGAATTGAATATACAATCAAAAAGGCGCGAAAAAAATTGCCGTGTATTTAAAAATCGCTAGCGAAAAAGCCTCATGCGAGAATGGAAGAGTTCCGATTTAAGCGTATTATAATATAGATTTACTTTTCTTAAGCATCTACTTTACAAGAATCTAATCAATAACTCTTGATAAACAGCCATTATACCCTTTGGTAATTATTTCTTACAAAGTAAACAAAGGATGGCGTATAACATGAGCTTCTTCATTTTTCTTATAAGCATCCACTTTACAAGAATCAAGTCAATAACTCTTGATAGACAGCAATATACCTTTCGGTAACTAGTTCAAAGTAAACAAGGGATGTCAAGATATTTACTGTGTGCACCAAGCTGTACACCTCGTTTCTTTTTTTATCAGCCAACAGAGAAAACTTAAAGAAAAATAATTGATTTTGTGTTTGTTTTTTCTTGAATAAAATAATTTTCGAGATTGTACTCAAAGGAACAAGACATAGCGCTTAACTTTAGAAATTTCTAGCTGTGCGCTTTTTGGATGGTGTTCCAATAAAACGATCCGGTGGAATTCGGCCTTCAAACATTCTCGATTATGAATGCGTTGGCGAGGCAATCATAGACAGCTACTTGTTAGTTATAAGTTTGTTTTGGACACGTGATTTTAAATGTTCTCTTTAATGACACGTGGTTATGTCCCTTTGAAAATTGATTTTAGCCTTAACTTTGTTGTTATGGGAGTTACGACGCTGCGACTTCTCATTAGATTAATCAATTATATTCTCTATTTGAAATAATACTAATGGGGCATTTTGAGGAAGTACAATTAATTCCATGTTCAATAGATAAGTAATAGCTTAATTTGTGTAGTTTGTGTCTGTGTTATGTTTTAGATTTCATTCAAAGAAGAAGTGGTTTATCATGCTACGCAAATTGCTCAAAATAAAAAGATGCCTTTTCAGTATTTCTGGAGTTGTTTTTGTATTTGCCTTATTCTTGGTAACATCTATTATTCATTTGGATAAAAGTTTTTTCGAAGAAAACCAAAGTAATTTAAATCCGGTATATGAATTTAATCTGAACCCAAGACGTGTCAAACAGCGTAATACCGGGCAATCACAGTTATTGGATCATGCCTTCTACACAAAAAATGAAAGACCTCAATCTGGAGCACCACATCCTCCAAAAACTTTTACTGTTGATCTAAGTGAAGGCCAAGTTGTAACTTCTATACTCTCAAGTAAACTAAAGATAAGGACTACACCATTACAAACCAAACTGAAATCTAAGAAGGATGGGATCAGCCAGTCAAATATTGAAAAAGCATCAAAGTCTAAATCTTTTAAGACTTTTTTAAATGGAACAGATGGAGTAACGTTCAATTGTCCAGTTCAATACTTATCGCCTAAAGATTCTGTACCAAGAGGCATTATCTCTTGCAAGCAACACGAGATGAGCCAAAGTTCTTGTAAATATGTGACTGAAAATTACAAATACAATTTTACAAACAATACCTGTGGAGGTATTGAGAAGACAATCATATGCCAATATGCAAAGAATGAGAATCGATTTCGATGTCGAATTGATGCATGTGGTTTCGATTTAAAAAATGAAATCTTAATTCATTTACTTGATTTAAAGTCAGGTGTCGTTAGACCTATTCTGGAAGGTTTCAAATCAGCCAGACAGCTAAGTTTTAATGTTATGAGGTATGCCCTAAAGACTTTGAAACAAGGGAACGATTTTTTATATTTGAGCTGTGGATACGATGAGAATAAGACACAACTTTTGATATTGGATAGATCAAAGCTTTTGAATTCATTTCAAAGGAAAAATGACAAAATTGGTGTTAAGACTCAATTAAACATAAATATTGTTTTACTAGATTCAGTATCAAGGTCACATTTTTATCGCTCATTGCCAAAGACAATTGACTTCTTACGCCAAACTAAAGGAAATAAAGACAGAAAAGTTGAGATATTAGATTTTGAGTTATTTCAATCTGTTTTTGGTCATACTACGGAGAACTTATATGCCTTATTCAATGGGAAAATATTTCCTAAAAATTTGACAAGTAATGAAAAAGAAACGCTGAAAATAGAATTTCAGAATATGTTAAAATTTGTAAAAGATAATGGATACAAGACATTTTACCAGGAAGATATGTGTTGGCAGGGTCTTTATGGAATGAACATCGACTTGGGAAAGTTTCAAGAGTGGAAGAAATTTTATGCCGAATTCAAAAATGAATCAACTCATATTGATGACCCAGGTAAATGAATATTTCTATTCAACGTTGCATCAAATAAACTCTACCAAAAAAAATTCATTTTCCCTCTATGGCTTGCGGTACCTCAGCCAGTTTGATTTTGTCAACTAGTAGCACTTTCGTCTCGAACACCCCTATCTCAGTGCCCTGGTGGAACCTTTTCCCTCAGCAGGGATGAAAATTTCTATCGAAATCCCAATGGGGATAGAAAATCTATTGTTTCCAGCTCAAAAATTCCAGTGGGGATGGTTTTTGAATCCAATTTTTTCCATTCAATTTTCAATGGGGATAGAATCATAGGGCAATTTCCCAGTGGGGTTGAAAATGTAGGGTATTTTTTCCACCGGGGACGATTGTTTGGCCTATTTTTCCACCGGGGCGGGGGGGTCCACCGGGTCTGTGACACAGGGGTGTTCTCGAAGACCGAGGTGAAACCCAATCTTACTGAACATCACCTTATCACAGGCCCGGTGAAATTTTTTAGCCAGTGGGGGTAAAAATAATAGACAAAAATTTTAATTGATTGATTTTCCCTGGGAATTCGAATTCCATTGTGGATGGAAGAAATAGCACAATATTTTGCAGTGAGGATTTGCTTATCTGATTATTTTCAGTGGGGACAAAAATTCGAGTACGATTTTAAACAGGGCACGATATTTT
Organism: Clytia hemisphaerica; assembly: GCF_902728285.1. Lineage (NCBI taxonomy): Eukaryota > Metazoa > Cnidaria > Hydrozoa > Leptothecata > Clytiidae > Clytia > Clytia hemisphaerica. The sequence continues at coordinate 466,847 of NW_027103699.1, read as the reverse complement.
GGCTAATTTTTCTAGTGGAAAGGGGTCCCATTGCGTCTGTGAGAAGGGGGTGTTAATGATGATTTTGCTATCACGACTACCACTACTCAAAAAGTGCTTCGAGATAAATATCCTTTACTTTTTAGCTGATTCTCTTTCACACTAGATTTTATGAGCTATTTAGATAGTGCCACTCACTATTCTCAGCTATTAAAAGAAAAATATCTTACCATAGGTCATCGAGACAGGGGTGTACAAAAAAAAAACGCTGACGCAAGAATCTTATCTTATTTTCAGGTCTTACATTCGCTTCTTGCAAAATCATTGACATATCTCAACCATACAAGAAACATATTTTCAACACCAGGGAACAAATATGTTACAATGGACTAAATATTGATCGTTATTACTTAGACTACCTTTACAAGAAAATCTCATCAACTAAGGATTCATTATTCAGTTTCACCGTTTTAAACATTGGACATGATCAAGGAGGGATAAGAATCCAAGGTGTTGATAAAGTATTAAAGACATTTTTCAAGAAAATGATTAAAGCTAAAGATACACTGACTATATTTTTCAGTGACCATGGTAATACATATACCAGTTATGTTTTCCAGGAATTAGATGGTCGTTATGAGCAATTCCATCCAACATTGTTCATGGTGATACCTGAGCAAGTTCAACAGCTTATTGGAAAAAGAGGAATCCAGAATTTGAAAGCGAATCAGTACAGATTAGTTAACTTAATCGATGTTCATCATACGGTTAAAAGACTCATTTCGAAAGATCACCTTAGGAAAGGGCTTTTAGATTTGGTACCAGCCAATCGTACGTGTAATGATATTGAAATGGCAATGCCAAATTTGTGTGTTTGCCAGGGTTGGGACTCGCCAATCGAAAACACAACAGAACTAATGTCGTTTGTCGAATTTGCTCTTGGGAAAGTGAACAATTTGATTAGTTCTGTATCATTGGAAGGACAATGTAAACGAATGGTTCCAACAAGTTTTAAAAACGTAATGCAACGAAAAACAACTGAAAGTGTTATTTTAACGTTTGATATAACATCATCTCCTGGGAAAGGGTCCAAGAATACAGAAGAGAGGATTAGTACTGAAATTAGTTATAAAAATGCTGAACACTTGAAAACATATGAAGGGAAACTATTATCATACGATCGTATATCAACCTTTGGTAAATATCGAGAGTGTAGTGACGCACCAAAACAATTTCGCTTTTGTGTTTGTAATATGGAATCATCAAAACAAGCCACCAATCAATTAGCTTTTGATGATCTCTCTTCACTAAGAACGTCACAGATCTATGAAATATTTGGTAAAGATAATATCGATGAAGCAGTCTATGAGTATGATTCTAAAGGTCTTGGATTACTGGTCCGTAAAATATACACCATAGAGCAAATATCAGATGCGGGAGATATGAAAAGACATCCTGTGTCTATTGCATTCGAAGTGGTAAATATATCTTTAACAGAGACATACAACATTACCTTAACCTTTACTTCACTTTTCAATTTGAAGAAAGTATCAAATGGTTTGTCGTGTACAGGAATATCGAAACCGAAATCAATGGTTTTTCTTTGTGTGTTCGCAAGACAATACCCTGTCAATGATGTTGATTTTAATTTAAAATTTGATTTTCAGAAAATTTAGATGCTTGTGTAGATAAACGTAGAAAAAATATATTTTACATACATTAATACAGTCGATGGTCTCTGGAAAGTAGCTTTTTGATATAAAAAAATTATATTCTAGCTATTTTTTGGAATATTTTAGATAGGAATATAAAATATAATTTCACCCAGACTCCAAAAAACACCCCACAATACCATCAGCCAAACTTTCGATTTTGATTATTCTGATTTGCAAACATTGATAAAATTATTTTGTATGTTATATATAGCAAAACTCAACAAACTTATAGTCACGTACTCTTGTAAGCTTCCATTTTATTCTGACAAAAATTTTCATTTTGATTTGGTTTTTCATTTTTATTCTATGTGGATTGCAGAAAAACTTAGATCGACCTAGCTAACAAAAAAACACCGAATCTCATCCATGTAACATTTGTTATTTAACACTCATTTTTATTTAACATATATTTTCAAAATATTCAAATGTTTGTTTCGGTGTACTTTGTGGACCTCTTCTGTTCTGTAAGATCAGCAGACTTTGATTTGTACATTTTTCTGAGAAACATGTAAAAATGTTCAATAAGGTTGACAAATATTCCAATTATAACAGTATAGCCAACGATGACCAGAATACCGGAAAAATAAGTCCAATCAAATTGCTGTACTGGTGTTTTTCCTTTGCAATGAGAGCTTGGGAACCATTTCTTTCTCAATCGAATCAAGGCGCCTGTCTGGTAAAGACCAAGCAAAGTATTTGATATTGTTTTTCCATAAGGGAAGTTTTTACGATATGCAAAGGAAAGTCCATGTGTTCCGATAAAGCTTTCTTCTAAAAGCTCAATTTCTTTAGGACAGCCTAATTCAGAAGTGATTCGCTGTAGAACGACTGGAAATGAACCACTATCAGCTATATAGGCTTGGATGGTGCTGCAAAGAAGAATAAAATAAAAGTTATCATTATTTCCTTTCAATTAAAACGAAGTTAGATGTAACAGGTACGAATCACAGTAATCACGCATTTCAAGAAAAAAAGCTCTCTCCAGAGAATTCCTTCGCAAAAACTTCTTTTTTTGTCTATAAAACATTCGGTATAAACCCAAACTCTCTTGCATTTAAAGCGGCATCAAAAGTACTGGGTTCTAGTTTACCAGTGTTGAGTTACGTCAAATTTTTAATATATTTTGACGTTTTTCCTGGGGGAGGGGGTACTAGGGTTGGCGGATGAGGGGTATGTCCGAACGGGACAGTTTTTTCACCATTTTTGGTCAACGAGTGATCCAAGAACCTCCAAATTCGGCCCTGCTTTACTTGATTAATTTGAAATTTTACAATTGGGTACCTTTCTATCATTCAGTCGTTCAGACAGGTCTGCAGCACCCATTTTTGCCTAAGTACCCACCCCGAATGTCATTCAACCACAGTAACCATGTAAACTCAAGCTCTTGAAGTGTTAGGATTAATACGTGTATTTTTGTACACTTGTTGCTTACCCATCCAAAAGCTTTTTCACTCCTTCAATTTCTGTTTTCACAAAATACTTAGACATGAATTTGTACATTCTTTGAAAGCTTTCATCTGGATGATCTCTGAAGAAACTCTCTATGGCCCAACCTTGACCTCCAACCAAAGTAAATTTGTAATCTTCAGATGGGTTTTGAAACTAAAATAGAGAATACCCCTATTTTATCACTTTGATAAAAAGTGTTTCAAAATTAAGAGAATTCTCCAAAGCTGGAAAGGAAGGATCCAAAAAGGATTATAAAGTTCAACTGGGGTAATAATTGCCACTTGGATTGAAAAACAGAGTTTGTCTAGGAAAATTGAGCTAAATCGACATTTAAAATAGAAAATCAGTTCATGGTACTATATACTCGATTTTAGAAAGTTTTGACAGAAACAATTATAGAAACAAAATTAGTCTTGGGCGTGGCTGGATCTATTAGGAATAAAAGATATACCAACCTTTTTGTCTTTGAAACCTTTGAAATCATCCATAACGACCTGCCCAATAGAGTTAGCAGTGATTCTGGCAGTATAGACGGACATAATGATGGTCATTGCAGATGCATAACCAAGAGCAGTTAGACGCCCTGACCACATTCGAGGATTTGTACCACCCATATCTCTTTGGAATGTTAATCCAAAGACATAAGCCATAGTTTCTTGAAAGAAAACTCCTTGTTTTTTTGTAAATTTCAAAAAGTAATTTTCTAGAAATGAAATCGTCAATAGAGTCAAGATAGTCGAAGCTAATATTGCAAAATGTAAGTTCCCACCAACAGGCTTCAGAAAATCAAAGCTTGGAATATCACTATTGTATTCTTTGACTCTAACGATTCCGAAATTTGACTCCATAAAATGGTGAGTAAAATGTATATCTTTAGCTCGTATTTCTAAAGGTGTCATGATATTGATAATAAGGTCAGCTTTCTTATCAACAAGATCACCAATCATTCCATTCCAAGTTTCGTTTTCCAAAGTGCCCCATTTTCCATCTTCAACAATATAAAGAGTATACTCAAAATTTAATTTTCTTTGCACCATTTCAAAACTATCGACAATGTACCCAGTACAGCAGCTCACTGTCCATGTTACTGTACCGTTTTGATTCTTCTTTGGTACCTCACAGAGTTTTGCTTGCCCACATTTGTAATCACCTGTCACATTAGATATGTCTGGAGAAACTTGTTTGACAAAAGGTGGATAAAATGCTGTAACTACTCTCACAGCACGTTCAAAAGATCCAGTATTATCATTCTGATATATGTTGGCATGTCTTTCCAAGGAATCCATAACTGAAGTTCTAAAGTGAAATGGATATGTCAGTCTAAAAAAGACCTTAAAGTTCTGGAGACCTGCCTTAGTTTAATAAAAAAAGGTTGAAAGCTTCTTCGGCTGGTGATTTATATCATCTTCAAAAATTCGCAAACAGTGGCTAAGAAAAATATCAGAAAGGTATATGAAATAGGTAATTTCACTCCTATTTTCTGCGAGAATGTCTACCGTGTTTCGGAAAGCTGAGCTTTCCATAACGGTGTGAAAATTCGTGTCGATTCAATTCAATCACAAATTTACATTTTTAAAGTTGCAGTTGATCGATGGGAAAAATTTTAGTTTTAAAAACAATGCGAGTGAAATGGAATACGTTAACAGGAACAAAAAGTATTTCACCTTTTAAACTGAAATTCAGTAAAATTGGAGAATGTTGCTAATAAACTGTTGTTATTGTCAGTCAATTCTTCATTTGAGTACGGCACCAACGTAAAGAAAGGAAAATCTTTTCTGTATCTCAATAGTTCTTGTCTGGTTAGTCCAACTAAATATAATTTTAATCCTTGTAGTAGAAGCCGATCCAATTCTAATAAGAGTAATTGAAGAAAATCTGACTGCAATAAAACAACAATCTTCTTCTTTGGCGATTTTGATATATATGGTAGGTACAAACCATTATCAATATTATTCACTATCGACAGCAAAACACAACTGGATTCGTTTGCACCAGGCAAAGGAGAGAATATGAGAAAGAATCCAGCGATATCTTCATTGCAATAACCATATGTAATTACTACTTGGTTCAAATCTGATTCTATCAGTTCTATAACGGCACTGTGATTTGCTCCATGATTAAACTGAAAATATAGAAAATTCATGTCACGTAAAATAACAATGTTGAGAAAAAGCGATTTTAAGCTACTTGAAGGGGAAAAAGAAAACAAAATCTAGAGAGGGTTTTCTCGAAAAAATGTCCAAAAAATGTCCAAAAAATTCAAAACACTACTTTTTAAGTTGATCAAGTTGATCTTAAAAAGTATGGAGGAAAAAGATCGAATAATGTAAAATCTGCATAAGCTGACAAACGATTCAACGAAATTGGTGGCTTTAGCATTACAGACGACTTCACCATCAACGAAAGAAAAATTATTAAAGATATGTGCCAAAAGGCGAAAAAAATGAATTAAAAAAATGATGATTTCGCTTGGCATGTAAGAGGAAGCCCTAGAACAAACCTTCGCCTAGTTAGAAAACCTAGGACAAAGACCGAAACAACGTCTTCTCTGTCCATATCTTCTGACGACTGGACGAGATGAAGAATTAGACAATATTTTATAAATCTAAAATTATTTCGTAGAGGTCGATAGACCTGTGAAATATAACTCTATGAATGAATAATTAAATTAAACCCCTTTTAAGATTTTGCGGATGTTCTCAACCAAGAAATTCAAATCCTGCAAAATCAACCTTTGCCAAAAAAAAAAATAAAGAGCATTAAGAATGTAAAAATTTACCTTATCTTTGAAGATTGTGTTATTCTCGACAATGCTTACCAGATTTTGGGATCTTCCATAAATGGAAAACGTCAAGATTGTATAAAATGAATACCAAAACATTTTTATAGTAATCAAATTCAAAGTTTGCCAAATTGCCAAAAAACAAAAACTACTCTTGTTTTTTAATCATATTTAACTTCATCGCTGAAAAAAAAAACCGACATAATAGTATGAAAATAAGAATGTATGGTATTTACTTGAGGAAGACAGTTGATGGAAAGTTAATAGATAACTTACAAATACATTCATAAACTGATGAATAAAATATTTAGTATAGTGAAGGTGTCACAGTTTTGAATCGATATTACCACAAATCGTAAATAATTAAAACTTTCGTCTTTATTATCGTTTGTATCGAAAATCAATGCTTAAACATTGATACCAGGGGACTCTTACAGTATCTATACCGTAACTGTAACTTTTTCATCATTTTGGCTTTTTTTCCATTGCTTTTTGACGAATAGATAAACATGCTCAATAAGGTTGACAAATATTCCAATTATAACAGTATAGCCAACGAGAACCAAAATACTAGAAAAATAAGTCCAGTCAAATTGCTGTACTGGTGTTTTTCCTTTGCAATGAGAGCTTGGGAACCATTTCTTTCTCAATTGAATTAAGTTGTCAGTCTCGTAAAGACCTAATAAAGCATTAGATATCATTTCTCCATAAGTGAAATTCTTACGATAAGCGAATGACAATCCATGTTTTCCGATATACGTATTTTCCAATAACTCGATTTCTTTTGGGCATCCCAGCTGAGCAACAATTTTATGTAATTCGACTGGAAATGAGCCACTGTCTGTGATGAAGGCTTGAATTGATCTAGTAAAACAAATTCGTCGAATCATTCAATTAGCCCTTCATTAAGATTGCTAAGATTGTAAGAATCTAAAATGTAACTTAACAAATCTTTTCCGGAGCGGTAAAATATGAAATATACTTTTCCACAAAATTGCAGCAGTGAAAAGAAAATTGAGTTACAATAACACAAATATGTTTTCTAATACAGACATCAAGACAATGCAAGCTTCACAGTTTATTTTCTCAATTTCAGGTGCACTTACCCATCTAGCAATTTTTGAACACCTTCAATGGCACTGCTGACAAAGTATTTAGACATGAATTTATACATCCTACGATAGCTCTCATCAGGGTGTTCTCTAAAGTATGACTCTATAGCCCATCCTTGATTGCCAACCATCGTAAATTTGTAGTTTTCTGTTGGGTTTTGAAACTAAAAGTAGTGAAAGTTTAATTAAAGCTAACATGAAAAGTAATATAGAGATTTGGATCCAATAATTATAAGTGTAACAATTTAGGAATCCTATTGTCCAAGTGTATTCTCTTTTGATAATCTTACGATGCGAGTAATAATTAAATATGCTATAGCGGTTGGACCAAATTTGGTAAGAATTTCGTCCCAGGTGGGAAAATAGCTTAAAATTTCAGCCCTTCCGGAAATTTGAATTTACGTTTATCCCTATTCAGAACTTAATGGGAAAAATAGAATTTCTATCCCCATTGGGATTTCGATAGAAAATTTCATCCCAATTGTAAAAAGAAGTTCCACCGGGGGCTGCGAGACAGGGGTGTTCTTTTCTTTTCAAATCAAATTCAGGGACAGGGGTGTTTATATTATTGCTTCAATATGATTTAATAAGGCAGAGGTAACCTAATCACAACAGAGCATTATCCACTCTGCACACACCACGTTCGACTCATAAGAGATGTGGCGAAAGTAATGACCTGGTTAAATTCTGCCTCTGGGATGATTGTTTTACTTTTAACCGGTTTTATATTCATCAATAATCTGGATGAAAAAAGATCAAAGTGGTTTGCCAGCCTGGGTAGCCTCTCTTACGGAACTGGCCTTTAGATTGAGTGTCAGTGTAGAATTGCTCAAAGATTATGGGTTAAGCAAACTAAATACCTTATCATCTTGGAAACCTTTGAAGTCATCCAGAACGACCTGCTCAATAGAGTTAGCAGTGATTCTGGCAGTATAGATGGACATAATGATGGTCATTGCAGATGCATAACCAAGAGCAGCAAGACGCCCTGACCACATTCGAGGATTTGTACCTCCCATATCTCTTTGAAATGTCAGTCCAAAGACATAAGCCATGGTATCTTGCAAAAATACAAAGGGGTTACTTGTACACTTTGCATTGAGATTCTCAAATAAAGATATACTCAATAAAGCCACTATCAAGGAAACTAGCAAAGCTCTTTTCAAAGGATTTGAAATAAGCTGTTTAAAAATATAGCTCGATATGTCCTTTGTCATTTCCTTGACTCTTGCAATTCCAAAATCAGATTCCATAAAATGGTTTGTAAAATGTATGTATTGCGCCCTTTGCTCCAGAGGAGTCATGATATTGATAATGAAGTCAGCTTTATTGTTTACGAGATCCCCAATCATCCCATTCCAAGATCCGTTTTCAAAAGTACCCCATTTTCCATCTTCAACAATATAAAGAGTATACTCAAAATTTAATTTTCTTTGCACCATTTCAAAAACGTCTACGGTAAAGCCAGAACAACAGCTAGTTTTCCATTTTATTGTTCCGTTATGATTTTTGGATGGTATCTGGCAACAATGGGCGACCCCACATTCTGTTTTAGCGTTGGTTAAGTTTGGCGTTGGTACAAGTGTAACAAATGGGGCATAAAGTGCTGTTACAGCTCTCATATGAAAACTGATATGATTCGAGTTAAAATATCCATTAAACTTCCCATGATCGACATTTGATGTCTGAGTTTGAGTTGCGGAGTTTCTGAAATGCAAGATGAAATAGTATTTTAAAGTTTCACTGTTCCAAAAAGTTTTAAATCTTGATAAAATCCTTTAATCCCCGATTTCACGGAAGTATACCTTATGAGGGAAAAAAATTGCGGGGTTTTAATTAGCCGGGGAAAAATTTCATCGGGGAAAAATTTCGTCACCTAGACGCACTTTCTTTACTTTTCCCCGACCAAAATTTCAAATTCGTCACTTTTCCCCGACCAATTTTACAATTTAGTCATTTCCACCCGACTAAAGGCCGGTCTCCACTTGCGCGCGCTTCAATCGCACTTTTTCGACCAAAGCTTCCACGCTATTGGTCAAAAGAAAAATGAAGCAACTCCATTGGCGCGATCTGACGTAACGGTTGAAAAAAGTTGAAATGTGTTCAACTTTTTTTTTGAACGCGCGCTACACTTTTATGACGTAATCTTTTTTCCAAGCAAAAAGGATTGAAGCCAAAAAGTGCGATTGTAGCGCGCACAAGTGGAGACCGGCCTTAAATTGTCCAAATGAAATAGTTTCCTTCACTAGCTTCGAAATTTGATCTTTAAAGCACTATTTCGGTTAATAAAGAATTTGGATTTGAGTTTTAGTTGGGGGAAAAGTTAAAGTCTTGGTCTAGGATAAAAAAAATGGGTAAAAGTTTTGGTCGGGTGATAAAACGTCGGGGTTAAATTTCGTCGGGGAAAAATTTCGTCACCCTCTCAAAATTCTCGTCACTTTCCCCCGATGTTTTTTTCCCGATAAGGTAGGTTGAATGGATGGTTAGATGCAAGGTAGGATAACGTTTATAATCGACTCACCTCCGCTCTTGAATGTTCGTGAAATTGAAAAATGAAAAAATCATTTTATCATAGGTCTTTAAATTCTCCTGAAAATATCTTGTAATAAAAAAGTTTGGAAATTCTTGTTTATATTTCAGTAGATTCTTATCAGAAATTCCAACAAAGTTTACTTTCAATCCATATGATATGTTTTTATTAATTTCTTCGAAGAAAATCCATGTAAGATCTGGTTGCAAAAAAACTACTATCCTTTTAGATGTTAGACTTTGTAAAGATAAACCATCACTAGAAGCTCTCTCAAAAGATAATATAGTACATTCATAATTATTTTGAGTTGAAGGAGATTTTGATATAACATAGAAACCAATCTTTTTACTACAAACACCATAAGTTATGAGTAGACTTGAACTATCTACAATTTTTAGTATATCCATTGGAATGATCTCGGTTCTATTTACTTTCAGTGCTAAATTAAATCTGCTGAATTCATGAAGTGAAGTGAGTCCATCAAAACATTTTACAAAGATTTCTGAAGTGAGTAAAACCATAAACATGCAGTAGACAAAAGTTTTTAGTTCTTTCATTTTCATTATGCTTGAAATTGTTAAAATACTTTGAGACTGTCTTTACTCTTGTTTGTTTTCCTCTTATGAAAAAAATTAAAATTTTTCCATTTTCAGCAAAATAATATCAAAATTCTAACTGGAAAATTAATTAAAATCTTTAATAAGGAATGAAAGGTCCAATTAGTGATATATTATTCATAATTCATTACATTATCAAATCTTAATTTTGAGAATCGATTATACTACAAAAACTTAACAAACACTTTCATCAAATAATCAAAGCTTATTCTTTCTCTTCCCATAGTGGTTATAAACGTACTGCGCCCTATCGTCAAAATGCCACGGGTTATCAAACAAAGCAGACCACCGGAGTCCCATCGTGTCGCGATTTACAATATTTGCTTGACTGTTGGCGTAGAAACATAGTCATTCCTCTTCTATAAAGTTATTGTTCTACCGTCAACTGCTCTCACTTGGGACGATTGGTCGAAACATGGGACTGGTTGATATCTGACCTGTATTTTCACTTACTTTTAAATCTCTTTGACAACAAATTTGTTTTGATAACTCCACCAAGTTTATCAATCACTTCTTCGTTCCTCTTAGAGTGCACACACATTCGCGTGTGCTCCACTGCAAATATTTTTCATAATTCGATTTATTTCGATTAAAAGCCTACTTGGTGCGAAAGAGAAATTGTTTTTTTTAATACGCCGTTCATTAACTCAAATCAAATGACTTTGGAGGTTCGGTGAAATGGTGGCTGAATTGCTGTCCCATGTTATGTCAGATAGTGCCAAGTTAGAGCAGTTGACGGTATTAAGTTTTTTAGGGGAATTTTTGTGATTTTAAAAAAGTAGATAAAACACACGATAATGTTCTCGCTGGTGATCATATCCATTTAGAAACTGAAAGATAGTTTCTAATATGCCACCACAAAAATGTCACAGTTTAATGTCACATAATTGTATCATGACAATCAAGAATCTAATTTGGTTAAAAGCTTGAGATGTCTCTTAATTAACAACAACTGCAAATATCATGAGAGCGCATGACTAAAACACCCTTTTTGGTGAATATTAAAAAGGTAGATAATATAATGGCTTTGTAGAGAATTTTAGTCTGGTGATAGGTATCACCAGACTAATCTACCTTTTTAATATTCACCAAAAACTTTCGCAAACTTTATACAATCCTAAAGATTCAGAAGAAGAGGATAAAAACAACGCTGTTGATTGGATAAAACCAAATCATGTAATCGGTATGAAAGATGCCCAGGAATATGATGATGAAGAAGATGAAGAACATTCGGAAGAAGTAATCCAGTGCTGAAAATGGGGGAACCTATATCAACCATGATAATAATGATGCTATTCCTGAAACGAAAGGATTTGCAATCCTTGTTACCATAATTTTTAGATCGCATTAGCCGACAGAAAACGACCAAACAAATGACTGAACATGAAGGGGACAGTGATGTATTTTCTAGCCTGGTGTGCAACCTAATTGTTTTTCGCCGATTTCGCGAAAAACCGCAAAAACAGATTATGACGTCATAAAAACATAATGACATTATAAAAACTACAAATTGAATTTTTCAAGGTTTGTTTATCCAATTGTCTTCAAACTTTCACCAAAGATGTATGCCACTAAAGTCGATCATTCGAAAAAATGTTTTTTTTCGAAATTCTGGTTACGTTAGCAAAAAAAAGGATTTTTTCTTTTTTCCTAATTTCTACTGGCGTCATTTCTTTTATCAAATGAACGCTGTTTTGAATAATTGTAAAATCTTAGATTCGAATGATAATTGGTCACAGTTGGCCTTTTTAGAAGCATTTTACATTAAAAAAACTAAGACCAAAGATTAATGACGGATTGAAAGCTTCAAAAGAACTTCAATTGTTTGGATAGGCCCCTGAAAATTGACATTCTTTTGTTCTTTTCATTCAGTCATTTTTTAGCTTATATAAATTTTATTTCCCTTGTACATTTTATAACTCATTAACGTTTTTAATTATCATTTTACTGCTGTACAGATTTTTAGAATAAAAGTAGATTTTTGAAATGTATTTAGTTTATGGTTGAAAATGATGAGATAGAAGTCATCGAAATATTCCACATTATGAACACTTTCTTGTTGTTTTTTATTTAAAAACTAAGAAGGATGCTGATCTTCGGGTTATGTTTTTTCTTGAACCGATAGTCATTAACTGATTATATCTCATAAAAGTTAAGACTGCTTTTGCCAGCTGGCACACAACGTTGTTTCAACGTTTATTTATCTAACGTTCACAACGTCCATATAACGTTAGATGAAACGTTAACCCTATTCATACTAGGCTTTTAGGGGCGGTTCAGAACTAGGGGGGGGGGCTTTTCCTGTACCACCCCTTAAATTTTGATCTAGTGGGTCTTTTTTGATGAAATTTGGCACACAAGATCCTTGTCACGTAAGGTAACTTTTGACAAAAATTTTTTTTGATGACGTCACTCATCATGCCCAAAGTGAGCAAAAACCGAAAATTTCCTTTGTTCTTATAAATAGCTATTGTATTCTAACAAAGGCTTTAGAAAAAAGTTGTCTGAGTTTAAAATGCTTATTTTATCCTAAATATTCATTAAACTGCGGTTTAAATGATATATTCGACATCAAAAATAAATTTGTATTAGAAAAGTGTCAATTTTTGTGACACTTTACTGTCAGAAATGTCATCATGCTCAAGGTGTGAAAATATTTAGGTGTCAAATTTTTTTTTATTTTGAAGCTAAATAAAAGTTGGGAATTTACAGAAAATTTCACGGCAAAAGCTCTATTATTTCATGAACTATTACCAATAGTTTGACCTTCGAACAGAAAGAGCCCCCCCCCCTAGTACGAATAGGGTTAAAACAACGTTGTGTGCCAGCTGGGTTGCCAAAAGTATTATCTACTTGAGTTAATTACAACCCCATCGCAGAAAAATAATAATTGTTTCTGCTGGACTATGTGTTTACAGAGATTTTAAAATTCCCTTTTTTTCGAAGTGCATCTCTCATGTAGAAAGGCTGGATAACGTATGAAATTGTTACATAATTTTTGTTGAAATAAAAGCATTACGCTAAATTGGTATCGAGTAAATCATCATTTAGATGATGCAAAACCTAATTCTCGGTGGCCAAAGGAGAAGAAGATGAGTATTCGAGATCAAGATTTAAAAAATCAAAAATAGTCAATAAAGTTGTTAACAAAGTGAAAAAAACTGCAGGAAGAAAATTGGAAATGTTATCAAGAAAATCACTAATAAACCCAAGCATACCATCAAGAAAATAGGTAATTTTAATTGTTCTCTTTTAGAACCTTCTTACTAGTGTGCTCGTTAAAATCAACCTCTTCCCAGACGGCAAAAAATGTCAAGACAACGTCCATGTGACATTCATAACGTCCAAATAACGTTATTGGAAAGTTAAAACAGTGTTGTGTGCCAGCTAAGTTGGCTTCAAATTTTTTATATGTGAATCATGTAACTAACCCGGATCATACTAAACTTTTTTTAGATTTAAAAAAGATCAGCAATTTCTTCGGTAATTTTTATAAAAATACTGGAAAGTTTTTCAGATGTATGTTCACGAAACTTTTCGGTCAAGATATGCATATTTCAAACAAGCCGTTAATAGCATGTTGAAATGTGAACACCTGTAAAGTTGTGATTAGAGGCCAAACAATAAACTGTCTAACGTATTAGACTAACGAACTTTCAGTTATTGATACGGTAGGTTTCACGCCACTATTTTGTTTTAACTTTTCTCTCTAAAGTCTATTTAGTCTCAATACATCTCTATTTGAGCCCTCCCCAGCGGTTTGCGTGATGGCGTGATTAGAGATTTTTTTGGCGTGATGGCGTGATCAAGAATTTGGCGTGATGCGTGATAGGGCAAAAATTTGAGGCGTGATGCGTGATTTGGGCTATTTTTCGCTATCTTTTGCGTGATGACAAATTTTAGCGATTTTCGTGATGCGTGATGGAGAAAATTTTTTTGCGTGATGGCGTGATCAGGGGTGCCGCTGGGGGGGGCCTCCTATTTCCTGAGTCAAAGAATAGCTCGACAGTGAAATGGTAAGTATAAAAAACAACGCAATTATAATGACTGATACCTCTAGATACCTTCTAGTTTTAAACTCAGAGTAAAATTCAACTCTTCTAACCTAAGTCAGAGCGCTTCCAAATCGTTCGTGGCTATAGGTTTTCGTAAAAGTGTCCCTTTTTTTCTCAAATATTACGACTTTGATTGTAGTATTTCGTCCGAAATAATGGAATTTTTTGAGTCAGTTTTTTTTTGGGTTGACGATGCATCCAAGTCATCTTTGCCTAAATTAGACTTTCGAAATTAAAATGAGTAAATTCTATTCAAATTTTGATTCGAATTGAAATTTCAATGAAGTATGAAAATGAAAACTATGATAAATGTTTCATTGTTTTTTTTTAATTCATTCATATGAAACGTCACTATGTCACCCTGGAAGTACCAAAACCCAAAATAAAACTTCTGAATAAATTTAGAAAAGAACGAAGAAAACAGAGTGGTAATATCTATATACACAACAATTTAGGAAAGTCATCTTGAAGATTATTGGCATCATCTTGAAAGTATGGAATCTAAGCCTGATACTCGACAATCTTTTCTACCGTCTTCCGTAGATAGTTGCATCGAGGATGAAGATACATGGGGTAAACAAAGTATACTTCCCTGGAAGAAGAAAAAACTGCAGATTGATGTGCTCTCTGTGCTTCTCTATGACGCTTCTGTGCAAGGTTTCGATAAAGCTGGGACTTATTACACTAGCTTCTATCAAAATATTTTTTCTGATAATGAAATTTCAGTTTACTGCTTTAATAGAGAATCACGAAAGCTGGAGGCTAGCTTGATCAAGTTGAAAGCTAGATGCCAACGTTATGATCCTAAAACTACTCGCTGGCTCCAAATCACTATAACAAAGCCTAAGTCAGGGAAACCTGGTACATTAGAAATACGCAGCGATGTTTTAAAAGAGTATCTAGGGACTTCAGGCGAAATAAAATCTGAAGATGTGAGCGAAAGTAACATTGTTAAGTTACCTTTTGACCTTGAGTCGAATTTGGTTTACGAAGGTGATCATATCCATAAGTCTCAAGAAGATGGTGATTTCTATATCACATTGTTGCGAGATAAGAAAAACGGGAAACATTTTTTGTATTTATTTCGCTTTGATGAGAAAGAAATATCTCATTTTAAGACAATATCAATAACAGACCATGTTGCATATGAAGAATGTGTACAAAGATTGTTCATAAATCCTAATGCTGAGCAGTTTTACATCGTTTGTCAAAAACTTAAATATAACAAGCCAATGAACGGTGAATCTCTATTATACAAAGGATTTGGAGATTCAGGTTTGATGAGCGGTTTTGATTTTAAAGGGAAAAAACTATTCATGTTTCCAATTGTGAATGAAGAAAAAGAGTATCCTCATTATTGGGAATACTTTGCACAATGCAAAGGCTCCCAATTTCTTGTGGTTTGGCTCCACACAAAAGAGGTTGAAATTTTCAATGCCACTGTTGATGGGATGATTAGATTGAAAAAATTTCCACTAGCGATAAACGAATCCTTTGATCAATACCGATATCGATTATTCGAAGGAAATGGGAAGCATTTTTTGTCTGTGATAAACACGGATATTTGGTCAATAGATAAGGCAGGTGTGTTTGCACTTTATGATTTGGACAATGGAAAGTTGGTTTTTACATATGAGCATCCGCAGTACAAATCTATTTACGGTTATGACTTAAATTTTGAAACAAAAGAGTTGGCGACAACTACCTCTGGAGGATGGTTTCGAAATATTTTAGAAGTTAGCAAATTGGATGATAAATTTCAATTTTAAGTTGATTATTTGGACTGTCAACTTTGAACGAACATTACGAACATTAAAAAAAATGGTTCAATAAATGACATAAAGATCTGACAGAAATGATTTAAACCCCCCTTGAGTTTTTCTCTCCGGGATATATTTTTTTCTTTCAAAAAATTTACGTCTGAAGTATCTTTGTGTTATAAAGTGTTAATTTTCACCTTTTCACCCTAAAGTATCTCTGACGGTACAATATTCATTAAATTGGGTAGAATGAAATTTTTCTTTAATCTTATAATCTTGTAAAAATATTGTATTTTGATCATATTCTGAAAAACTTGTAAATACGATAAATTTGATTTTGCCTTACCCATAAAGGTTTATAAATTTTAACATTCCTATCTTATTAATTAAATGTAATCGAAAGGAATTTTAATCAACTTTCTCAAATTTGATGTCATGGAAAAAGTCAGCTTTATAAATTGACCAGTTTCGAATCAAAGTGCACAAATAGCGCATATTATGTTCGGTGACGATCCCTTTGCACTCTCCATCTGATATGTGTTTCATATTTGATAAATTTTGAAAGATAACTTCAACTTTGTATCTATCATTAGTCAAATTTATGGCTTCAAACGTTGCAGAAATTAAAAATGATGTTTTAGGGTCCAATGTTTTTCTAACCAATAGTGCAAGTTTATTAGGAACCAAGAAGTACATAACCTCGTCAATAACTCCCGGCCCAAATAATTTATAAACATCGCTTGTCCTTATCGGTGTTAAATCTTGAAATTGGCTCAGTTTCCTTGGCGAAGCTTTTGGATTTGAATCACACACGCAAAACCGAAATTTCGGATCTGTATCACTACACTTCCGATATTTCCCGAATATTGAGATACGGTCTTTAGAAACAAGTTTAGTTGAAAGAGTGTCCGAGCTCTCAGTCTTTTGATAACTGATCTCAAAACCCATTTTCTCTTCAAAATTTTTTGATCCTTTGCCAGGTGAAGCAGTTACTTCAAAACTCATTGTAACTTTCTCCTCTATTTTCCTCTGTAATATATTTTGAAAATTGGTCGGGACTATCTTTTTACATCGCCCCGTCGGGGAAGCTTCACTAATAATATTATTCAATGTCCCAATCGCAAAATCCACAAATGGCATTAGATCTGTTGTATTTTCTACTGGTGAATCCCAGCCCTGGCAAACACATAAATTCGGCATTGCCATTTCAATATCTCCACAGGTCCTTTCAGCTGGTATTAGATCTAAGAATCCTTTACGTGAATGCTCCTTATCGGCGATATGTTTTATAGTATGATGAACATCGATTAAATTTATCAACCTTTTTTGATTCTGTCTCATGTTCTGCATAACTTGATAACCTAATTGTTTCTTTACCTTATCAGGAACAAACACGAATAAAGTCGGGTGAAATTGCTCGTAACGACCTTCCAGCTCTGTATAAACATAATCGTTATACGTATTTCCATGATCAGCAAAAATGATGGTTAGTGTGTTATCCAGTTTTGGAATTTCTTTAACAAAATTACTTAGATTCTCATCAAAGCCTTGAATCCTCTTACCTGAAGGATCATGGGCTAAATTAAGATTCGAGTAACTGAACAGAGGTTTTTCCTTTGCCATCTTGAATTTTCTGGATAGATACTTTAGAAAATAAGCATCAATATCTAGCCCGTTGAAGCAAATGTTTTGATCAGTATTGAAGATGTGGTTAGTTTCTGGTGCATACATTTGGATAATTTTACATGTCGAAAACGTCAAACCTGAAAGAAAACATAAACGAGTAACTTATTACATTAAGAGTTTAAATATATACCTCGAAATACCCTTTTACGGTGTACAGTCAATGAAAATTAGAAGAAGGTTCACAAAGATTAAGGCCTCTTTTCAAAGTGCCATTTTCTTATTGATAACAGCTGTGTATCACAAAGAACGAGACTTGGGACATCAGAAAAGTCATTTCAAATTATTTTAGTCAAAAAAGACCCCAATTACAACTATTTTCTTTATATTGGTATCTGAAGTGTGCTGTTTTTAAGAATGCCTAATCAAAATTCCTCACACGCCAAAGAGCACCACAGCTGTATATTCAAACAAGGAACTTTATTCAAAAGATTAAATAAAATGAAAACTTGTCTCAAACCCCGACATACCGTAATCATCGATTGAAGACGACTTTTTCAATTCCTCATGAAACTGGTTCCAATCTTGAAAAGCTCCAAGATCAGCATTCAGTCCCCACATACCTTCCCAACACATATCCTCTTGATATAAATTCTGGTAACCTTTCATTTTCAACCATTTTAACATCTCAGGGAACCTGCTTGATTCTCTCTCCTTTTGATCATCCGTCATACCTTTAGGGAAGATCTTTCCAGTCCATAATCCAAGCATATTCTCCGTTGTATGTCCGTGAATCGATTGAAACAGCTCAAAGTCTAAAACTTCTACATTGCTATCAGACCTCCCATTCAAGGATTGGAAAGTTGATATTGTCCTTTTAAGTGACCGATAAAAATGTGCTCTTGAGATTGAATCCATAAACATAAGATTGATATTGATTTCCTTTGATTTCACTGGCTTATTATCAAGTATTAGTTCATTTGCTTCCTCTCTAACTGGAGGATCCAAAACAAATAATTGCGACTTCGAAGGATCGTCCTCACAACTCAGATACATAAACGGAAACTTAATTTGGTGCTCTTTATGGTACTCTATGTATTTTTCTAACATATCAACTGACTCAAATGGTTTAGATAGTGGTTCAATACGTCCAGTATTATCATTGAAAGTTTGAGCTATAATATTGCTAATACATTGAGAGCGAGTACACTTAATCGTTTGATCAGAGTCACCAACATATTGGCATATTTTGATTTTTTCATCATAGCCGCAGTTCCATTTATCAAAATCATACGCGAAAAAACTATTTACGTATTTACAGGAACTCAATGTCGGAAGATGCGGTTTGCATGTTGTATTTTGATCTGGCTGATATTCTGTTTTCTTTGGTAGAAAATTTTTTGGACAACCTTTTTCATCAGAGATAGTTCTTTCACGGCTCTTAACAAACACGTTTAACGAAGAAGAAAGTATATTGGTTCTAGTAGTAGCTGCTCTTGATTCTAAATAAATTACGGTCAGTAGTCCATACATGGCCAGACAGACCACCAATGTCCATCTGGTTTTGCAAGAAACTCGAATTGAAATCATAAGCGTTTGTCGTCACAGTGCAGTTGTTGCAGTTGTTAATCTTCTCTTGCTACTCTTCGAAATCTCTAAAGTAAATTTTAGTATCTTTAAAGTTAAGTAGTGTCTCTTTATAGATTTCTCAACGTTCAACCTTTTTGACACGTAAAATGTTTCACTCTTGTGCTAAACCAAAAAACTCTTTAGTGTCTTTGCAAATAATCATTGTTTTTATTAAAAATAACACTTTGATCCTTTCCTTAAATTCACTCCGCTTTCGTTTCTATGCAAGTTGTGAATTAAAAAAGCTGAGTAAATCACACATCAAAACACTAGTTTCATCCCAAAGCTACGATTTTTAATATCTAAATGCTAATAACACGAACTTCGTTATATGTTAATAAATATGTCAAAGGAATTAACTAAATTAATTCTTTTTGATTTAATGTGAGCTTTCATTTTAATATTGAAAAATTGTGGTCAACATTTTTTCCAGTAGGTTTTAATAAATTGTATAAATCCAATAGTGCATGCAAAAGCATTAGGAACGTTATCAAACACGAAATTGTAATAATGTTTGAGCCATTGAGTTTCAAGCCCGAAGGGCTAGAGGTCAATCTCTTTGGTAGGATTTGAAGCCAACAAATCCTACCAAAGTTGCGCGGCCTTGAGCGACCCGCCTGGTTTTTACACAAATGACAGATTAAAACTAAAATTTACCGCTTAATTTCAAAAAATATATCACTCGAAGACAAAGGAATTGCTAGATTCAATCCGTCATCAAAAATACGGCGCATATTTTAAGGCTTCAATTTTTCTTGCCTGAGAAAGGTTAGAGATTGACCTCTAGCCCTTCGGGCTTGAAACTCAATGGTTTGAGCCCCCTGTTTGAGCCTAGTAAATAGGAACCCTAATTTCTAAGAACATCGTGAGTACTCCGCATTCAAAACGTATTATTCATCTTATATGGCACTCCCCTAAAAAGGCTGCCTAGGTTTGCAGGTTGCTTATTGATATTTTTTATCCTAGTTTGTTAGGGTTAACAAAAGTTATGCCAGGGTGATGGGAACCCCCCCCAAAAAAGCCTTATAATAATAAGGTTAAAAAAATCGCTTTCGCAGGCAGAAAAAAACAAAACGTGTTATTTGACACCCCTGTCTCACAGCCCCGGTTGAAATCTTTCCCACAGGTGGGTAGTCTAGCAAGCTAGACGACTAATTCATACATAGTAGAAATAAAGCAAAAAGTAATAAAGGGAACAATTTTAGTCGTCTAGAAACCTTTGTGCACAAACTCCAAATAAAAGAAAAGTGTCAATATTTGCAATTATATTTTTTTGCCGCTCAAAATAATTCTTGAGAAAAACATGTGTGTGGATTTGTACGATGGCTCTGAGGGAGAATTTCTTCTCCATTTCAAATTCTCTTTTCCTTTTAAAACAAACAATAGGTTCTATTGTTTAACAAAAGGAGAAGTGAATTTCAAAAGGAGAATTATTTTCACCTTTTGTCAAAAGGAGAATTTTTTTCACCTTTTGTCAAATGGAGAATTTTTTCACCTTTTGTCAAATGGAGAATTTTTTTCACCTTTTGTCAAAGAGAGAATTTTTTCACCTTTTGTCAAAAGGAGAATTTTTTTATCGCCTGGATTTGGATTTTTAGACTAGTCATGATGCATTTTAACCTTGAATTTTAACCTTAACCTTAATCGTGAGTTGACGAGGAAAAGCTTAGTATTTCCTGTTGTCTTTGGACCATCTTTAATCTGGCGTTTGTATGAAAACCATGCGGCCCGTGCAACTATGTTACATAGGAGATTCACTCCAATCATTCGGCTTTACTTCATTTTCCCCTCCTCACTCTAAATACGGTCGTTTTGTTTCTGGGAAATCTAATAAAGGTTATCATGTCATGGCCTGGCTATTAGCCACACACGTGTGCATTCCCTTAGAATTCCCATTTCCATTTTGTCAAAAGGTGAAGTGAAAAAAATTCACCTTTTGTGTTAAATTTAAAAGGAGAAAAAAATTCACCTTTTATATTTCACTTCTCCTTTTCATTAAAAGGAATGGAGAAGTTTGAAAAAGAGAATAAAACCGCTTTCAGAGCCATCGTAGATTTGTGTATTGAAAGTTTTTCATTTGAGTTGATTTTGTTTTGAGAGTTTGTTATTGCTTGATAAATTGTTTTCTCGCTACGCAAGTTTCTATTGGAAAAGAAATATGTTTGTCCACTTTGCGGTTTGAGTTTGTGTTTGGTTTTAAAATGTCAGTTAATTCTAAATTTTGTGTTATTTTATCAAAATTCAAGGGAAATCACATGCGAGAGATCACGAGGTCCCACTTAAAATAGACCAGCTTTTATAAGAAATTAGATTAACTCAAAACAGAGTCTGATCATTGATGGCTTTGATGGCTCAGCTATTTATAAGGTAGATAATTCGTGAAGCGTCGGTTAAGGATTGCCAGTTGTTAAGCATTTATATTGGCACAACTTTAATCCGACCGTGTATATCGACGTTACTCAAATCTATCCCTCAGTATTGACAAGAAAAATTCGTAAAAGAGACGTGAAATGATAACAAACGGCAGTATTGGTACTTCAGATTTTAAACAACGAAACGAAAACAGGAGAGGCATGATGTATTAGAAATTTACTTTTATCTAAACATACATGGTTTTAAACACACATAAAGGGCAATATTTGGCTCGATTGTATGTATGTCTGTTGATTTTTGTATGGGTTGATTGTTGTCAACAAAAATAGATTAAGGAAAAGAATTCCTTGTGTTTCATTTTTTCTGTCTGTTCTATTTACGTATAGAAAGATAAGCCGTTCGCTTGCTGTTACTAATTTGGTTTTTACATGGTATTTTGTATGCAACCAGAGGTGCCTTTAGTCTAAGTTGGGGCCAAGCTTACACCCATGTGCCGCAGTGACCCGGTGAAGTTTTGAAATTCACCTTGATAGTTCTGAAAAAAATGAATTTCAATGGGTTTGAATTTTTGATCTCAAATACTCATTTGAGTTTTTACACGGTATTTCATATGGAATTCAACACAGGAGAGAGGTATTAAGGCTAGATTGCGACCATGTTTACACCCGTGTCCCAGCGACCCAGTAAATTTTTGAAATTCAACCATATAGTTATGGAAAAAGGGAATTTCACAAGGTTTATATTCGTGATTTCAAAACTCACTGGGGTACGAACTTTTGACTCAATTTTCATCGGGGTAGAAAAAATGTGTTTTCATTTTAAAGCATTGGCGAGTCTGGTTTTACTAGAATTCAATAATACATTTTATTTCTTCCATTTTGACCAGGTTGCCCTCGTTGATACGATTTTTGACCGAGTAGGGTAATAATTTCTAACTTTTGAGAGGGGTGGAGGATTTCAACAAATTTTGACCGGCTTCTTTCACTTGCCATTTTTTGGCAATTTTTATTCACCGGGTTATTCCGAATCAAATTTAGCTAATTTGGCTAAATTTTGTCTGCGCTGCGAGGGTCCAATTTTGTTCAATCAGTTGACTCTTGCTTAGTAGTAATGTTGACTCTTGCTTAGTAATATCTTAAAATTATCAGTCGATATTTATTTAGATTTTATAACAAATTTTATTAATTCATCAATCCAAAGCAACGTTTTTCCAAACGAACTAAAATTTGCTGACATCAGTCCCGTCTTTAAGAAAGAAGACGAGATGGATAAAGTGAATTACAGACCCATAAGCATACTGCCAGCAATCTCAAAAGTTTTTGAACGTGTGCTTTTCAATCAACTTAACACATTTATCGAACCTAAATTTAGCAAACTTCTCTGTGGATTTCGGAGAGGTCACAGCACACAACATGCTATGTTACGCCTTCTCAAAAGATGGCAAGCATGTTTAGATAAAAATGAGATTGTAGGCACTGTCCTTATGGATCTGTCAAAAGCTATGATTGTCTGAACCATGAGTTACTTATTGCAAAGTTACAAGCCTATGGAATCGGGGTCCAGCTTTGCTTCTTATCTATAATTACCTAAAAAAACGAAAGCAAAGGGTTAAAATTGGATCAATTTTCAGCGAATGGCTTGAGATCCTTTCAGGATACCACAGGGTTTCAATCTTAGGTCCTTTACTATTCAATATTTTTATCAATGATATAATTAAATTTGTAGAGCAATGCGACATTTGCAATTTTGCTGATGACAACACTATCGATAGTTGTGGAACCACTGAAAGTATCGTCTTGAAAAAATTGCAAAACGATTTAACTATTTTAATATCTTGGTTCGAATCCAACTATCTTGTTGCAAACCCAGGAAAATTCCAAATGATGCTATTAGGAAAACATATTGATACTCTCAAATATTTCAATCAAGTATAAGAATGTTACTATAAAAGCAAAAAATTCAGTTTTGCTACTAGGAATTATTTTTGATGAGAAAACTGAATTTTAACCAACATGTAGACAAAAAATATGTTCTACTGTAAGTAGGAATACTACAGCTCTTCAGAGGATAAGGAAATATTTGAATCCCGAAAAAGCCCTCACACTCTGTAACTCATACATCCTTTGTCACCTTTAAATATTGTCCCTCATTTGGATGTTTTCCTCAAGAGCATCCAACGATGAAATAAACAGAGTGCATAAACGGGCTTTACGTGTGGTACATTCAAACTTTTCTTTAGACTATGGAGTTTTATTAAACCGTACAAATACTGTAAAAATCCACATTCAAAATTTACAATATTTGATGGTGGAAATTTTTCAAATCAATCAAAGGTTTGAGTCCAGCTTCATGGCAGAAATTTTTCAAATAAAAACAGTGGTATACAAACTAAGATCCACAAAACTCTTAACTCTCCCCTGAAGCTACTCGCTATACCTTCGGTATTTACGGTTTATCCTTTAGAGCATCTTTATTGTGGAACCAATTACCTAAGAAGTTGAAATTACATGACATTCAAACTCTAGCCAAATTTAAAACAGAGATAAAACGTTGGAAAGGCTCTAAATGCTCATGTAACATCTGTAGGTAATTGGCCCTAAGGATCTCGTCGTTTTTACTTATTATTTTGATATTGTTGGATTTTATTAGTTATAAATTTACTTGATTTGTAATTACGGTACCCCAACATTAAAGAAAGATATTATTATTATTATTATTATTGCTAAGTCAAACTTCTATTATTCGAATCTTTCTCTAATGCGAGGTAATGCTCAGTCCCCGTCAAAGGGAAAGCCTCGTAAAAGGTTTTCTATAATTCGAATCTTTTCGTTCTTCGAACAAATTAGACTTCTCGTTTGAGTTCGAATTACTAAGAGTTAACTGTAAAACTGGTCAGGTGGTATATTGTAACACTCAGTGGAGTACCAGTCAAGGTGGCACATCACTCATTAGCTCTAAGGTTATTCTACTCCCGGCGAGGGGGTTCTTAGACAAATGGAGGGTACGGTATCTGCCGCCGTTAAGGGTACCTCTTTTGGATTTCAAAAGTCGCGCAAAGGGTCGGAAAGATCAGAAAATCAAATTTCAGTCCCGCTAAGGGTCGGAGAAATAGGAAAATTAAAACTTTTTACCCCCGGAAAGATGGAAATTTGGTCAAATTTGTCTCAAATAAGTCTCAAATAAGGGTCGTAGAATTCACAAAAGTTTCCTTTGTTTTCTCCTTTTTAGTCCCGGTAAGGGTCCAAGGGTTGAAAGCTGGGCGGCACCACCCTGTCAGCTCACGATCCTAGTACCCCCGGGATTCTATTAGAACTTTGTTTCGGTGAATATGATAATATCAAAGGGGTGAATGTCAAAGGACATATGGAATTTCCTACTTGAATGAACTGGGATTCAGAATGCTCGTTGTTAAAGGATGATTTCCTTTGCGAAGAGATTTTGTGATTGCGATACAATTTCAGGATAAATCTCTCACGTGTATTTTGCACGTGTCTTGGAATTATACGTGCATCGTTATGTCATATTTCGTTCCAAAGACATTCTTAAAGACAAAATTAAAATATTCTTTTAAGTACTTTTTTCCACTTTGGAAAAAATCGCAAATTCTTAATCTTTGGATAAATTTGTGTAATAACACTCTCGCCACGAGTTTTCCGCTTTTGAAGTATTTCACAATATCGATTAGAAAAATGTTAGAAATTGGCTTTCCATTTGCGTTTGACTTAGATTAAGGTTAGAAAACAATCAAGTAGTCAGACAGCTGAGAAATAAGTGAGAGTCGGTGGATATAGGTTTGGCGTAAAATTATGGCTACGTAATTATCCTTGAATAATAAGTTTTTAGGTTTGGCGTAAAATTATGGCTACGTAATTATCCTTGAATAATAAGTTTTTAGGTTTGGCGTAAAATTATGGCTACGTAATTATCCTTGAATAATAAGTTTTGGAGAAAATTTGTCGCGATAAAAACAATATTAGCAAATTGACTTTTTTAAATTTTTCATGGTTAAAGTAAATTTTTAGTGGGAACTGTATCGAACGAGGCCAAGCGTAATACTTAGCTGGGGAATTCGTTTCCTTTCTTTTTCCCTCGCTCTCTCTTTCTTGCATAAAATCTCACTTTAAATTTGTAGTCAGCTTTCCAAAATAAACATTTCAACACTTCAAATTTATCTTAAGTTTATTGATAACCGCTAAATAATAGGAGCTCTCTTTTGAATCGAAAAAGCGCTAAAGCAGCGTTTATTGCAAATGAATGATTAGTTTATGCCATATTTTTAAATATGTATGTTGGAGAGGGGGCGTACGGGATATCGGTACATCAGTGTTAGGGAAAAAATAAATCGGTAAGCGGTATTTCAGAGCATCTCGATATCAGTAAAATGTAAAAGATCCTTTTTTATGTTAGTATTTCGGTATTTTCGGTATCAACATTATGTGAAATCAAGAAATTATATTTTCATCATTGAAATTTTTAAGAGATAAAAGAGAAATGGAGTCTAGAAAATCTACATTTGAATGATGGTACAAAATATCGAACTTTTCAATGAGAAAGGGGACTCCATCTCCATATGAAAGCTGGTTGGTACACAATATTAAAATCAATTGGTATTGGTATTTGAGCGAAAAGTTATCGGTTTTTTCGGTAATGGGTGTATCGGTATTACGAAGTCCCGTACGCCCCCACTTTATTTTGTCAGAATTTAGATGTATCCAGCCGGATTATAAAAATTATAAAATTTTGAAATAGCAAATCAAATAAAATGGTAAGGAGGGTGCATTAAAATATATTCTTTATTAGTCTTCAATCAAATTCAAGAATATGGGTCAGAACATCGTTAGAAACTAAAATCATTATTCATGTTATAGTGTAAAGAAAAAAACAAACAATTCAAGATGACAACGACAAACGTTTTTGCAGTCACATTTGTGATATTTGTACTGGTGAGGAAATTCTCAAAATAATGGATTCATTCAAAATCTCGCTATTTTAATAAATTTTAACATCATACTTTCTAAAATTCGGAAAAGTATTGTTTGTGATTGATGTTGCAGAGTGATCAATGAAAACCAGAGCCAAGTAAAATATTAAAAGATATCTTTCATCACAAAAATTAAAAAAGTACACTACTCCGAGGTTCGTGCTACTGCACTTTTCAGTTCAAATGTACAAAATAAAATGAACCTATTTAGAAATTCTCTTCAATTTCTAAAATTCTAAAACTTTAAGATCTTTAGAAGTCTTTGAGACATTTGAATTTAATTGGCAGGGAGTTTTGTTCGGGGTTCGTTTCCATTTTTTCAACGTAAGGGCCTCTTTAACGGAGGCAAGAGAAGTTTTAAATTGAAATTTTTTAAAGAGCGTTTCATTTGATATGATGATTGGGCCGAATTTATTGAAAACAATTGATGCTTGAAGTCTACAAAATTGAAACAGAAATCTGTTAATGTCAGAGCTTATCAAATCTTACCAAATTTCTTCTCTTTTAGATTTTGCACAAAACTTCTGGGAATGACATTGCTAGAAACTTTTTCATAGGTTTGTCTTTTATATTTTTCTTAAATAAATAATTATTTTGTCTTTTCGTCTTTTGTCTAAAAAGTCCCCTGAAGTGAAACTAGCAGTGACGCCCTTCTCATAGCCCCTCTGGAAACCCTTCCCACTGGTAAAATTGGCCAAACATCGTCCCCAGTGGAAAATTATACTATTACAATTTTTGTCTCCGCTGAAAATAATTAGATAAGCAAACTCTCTTTGCCAAATATTGTGCTATTTTTTCCATCACCACCGAATTTTCTGGCTAGAAAACAAAAGAATTTAAATTCCCAGTCATTAAAAGACACGAGAATATCCCCATCGAGTTTTTGCCCGTTGTTTTATCGCCAATGGCTGATAAAACCCCACTGGGTCTATGAGAAGGGGGTGTACAGTGATGTTCCCGATAGAGGTTGGAAAATTGTTTACGAACAATGAGCCAGCTCCATTGGAAACAATTAATAATTAGAAATCCTCACTTATTATTATTATTATTATTTTTGCGCAAATAGATTGCGAAACACTTCTAGATAATTGAAGATTGCTGACCTCAAGGCATCAATATGTTAATAAATTATTGTTGTTTTGAATAAAATTCCTAAAGTCAAGTGGTGTTCCTTAGGACCCTCCTCAGTCCAACGTCAAATACAGTGAAAAAAGTTTAATAAATTCTGCTGTGTTATTATAATTATTGTAAATAAATACATGGACTGATCTTGGCCTTACTTTTATTGTTAACATCTAAATAAGTTTCATTTTAAGGTTTCGTTTCTTGACATAAATATTCCTATTTTTAGACCCGATTTTGCAACTAAATCTTTAAAACTGTTTCCGTGAAGTATAAGGTTCAGTATAAGATCTGAAAATTTAGTTCCGGGTAAAATGGGTGCCCGGTATGTGTGACCCATACGGCCATAGGGACCATTTTCACACCCTCGAATATCCCTCAAACGGGAAAAACTGTTTAAAAGCAATTGAGTTTCTGATAGTGTCCCAAAATTATCAAAATCGAAAATCGACTTCCTCAAAGGGTCATAGATTTTTAAAATTTGGTCTAAAATTTAAAAATCTTAGCTGAAATTATGGGGAATAATAGTGTGTCTCTAACTGTCGCAAAAACGTCAAAAAAAAGACTAAATTTTTGAAAGTCAGTCTCTCTAACGGTCGATTTCCGAGCTTTGGCTTGGACATACCCCTTATTTATCTCGCAAACCTAGCACCCCCTCCCCCCGGGATTAAGTCACTGTCAAAAAGATTATTTATTAACATTTTGTCGATTTCAGGTCCTTATGAGAACAACACCACATGCACTTTAGATTGGTTCAACAAGACTTTGATTGGAAAGGGTAATATTTTATTTATTGCTCTTGATATTTTGACTTGATTTCACTGACAATATTATTATTTAAGCCAATAAATAATTCGCTATTATGACTTGTTCCTGCGTAAAAAAAAATATAAATAATTTTTACGGATTATCCCTTAAAATGGGACCTAACTTTTTGCAAGTTCAGACGATAATTCAAACCTTTCAGGCGTTGAAATTTGTTCTGACTTTTAATGCCATTAATTGTTAAGTAGCTAGATTTCTGGAGCCAAAAACCCTCTGAGAGAGTGCCAGGAGCACACTTTCATTTGTTGAATTTTTAAATAATGTAATTTCACACAGATCTTGGAATGACGACTTCATTTTTCGATGATTACAAAAAACTGTGTTATGAGAAACAACATGGTGCGAAACAAAAAGCTTGTCGAACAGGGGATGCTTATATTACGTACGCGGAAGCTCAAAAGACATCACAGTTTTATTGGATTTTCGATGTATTCAATCTAAACCATACAAAAGACGGTATGTGCCTATAGATTTTCAAGTTGATTCAACAGCGCACCGCGCTGAATCTAAAAATATATTTTATTTTTGACATAATCATTGCTCTCGATGTGTTTGTACGAGTTCCAATCCCATCAACCTTTGCGTTAATCTCTCTGCACGTTAATTGCATCATTTGACAAAATATATACAGTATAACAACTTGCATGTATCTTTAATTGAGCCGCATTGAATTGTTGAATTTCAACGTGTACAAATATCAAAAAAGTGAAAAGTAATAATTATGCGTATGCGTTGGGGAGCACTATTCCAACTGGTATGGAGTGTAAAGACAACGGCTGCGTCAGATAATTTCTCGCAGAACAATTCCCCACTAAGTCCTATCTTTTCCCTATTGTGGTGTCATTACCAGTTCATTCGTGGTGATAAGTTTGATCCTTACAAAAATCATGAGTTATTAAACAGAAAAAGAGACATAAAAAACTCAAGCAAGAACATAACAAACTGTTAAAAATATTTAAATATCTTAACACGTTTCTGTCTCAGTGAACCGGTGAGAACCATTAAACCAGTGGAATAGAATGAAGGAGCTATTTGCGGGTTGAGTGTTGGGGAGGCGACTTTTAGTTTTTCCGATGCAAAATTTCCCACAGTATTCTATCACCGGGGATATTCGTGGCTAATTTTTCCATTGGGTGAGTGGTTCCACGTTGTCTGTAACACGTGCCTGTCTCATAATTTTAATTCACATTTCAGACTGTTGGGGTATGTATGCAGATATTCGTGCCGGAGACGGTCAATTGGTGGATATGAGATATG
The DNA here is from genome assembly GCF_902728285.1 of Clytia hemisphaerica. Taxonomy (NCBI): domain Eukaryota; kingdom Metazoa; phylum Cnidaria; class Hydrozoa; order Leptothecata; family Clytiidae; genus Clytia; species Clytia hemisphaerica. The sequence continues at coordinate 437,038 of NW_027103699.1, read as the reverse complement.
TGAACTTCTTTAACCCTGTATGTATATATGGTTTTTGTTTGAAATTAACATGCTGTTATTTCGTCCCGTGAGGATATCACACATTGAGTCATGCGCGATAAAACAACTCTCGCAGTCTTTCGTCGCAGGTTGAATTTAAGAGAAAGCTTGATTGCTTTTCTTATAGTATCGATATATACATTGGAGCCTCGCCAATTTAAACCTATTTTGCTTGATTTTTTCCAGATAATCTAAGCCAGTTCCAACCCCTGTCACCGATTCATGAAATCCTAACAAAATATTTTCTATATATCGAATCTTTGAACAAATTAGATTTCCCGTACATGAAGAGCTTAAGCATTGGGAGTTCCTGTCGATAGTAATAATTTAGTCTAATAAAAACCCTTGTTTTCCGATATTCCTGAAACAATAGTACGTACTGTAATTATCTTTGGTAATTACTTAAGTCAGACAGCCTGGGCAGAACCTTTAGTATCAATTTACTTTTTTTAAATCACTTTTTTCTCTTTAGGACACAGATAACCTTGCAATGTATACTAGAGCGAGAAAGAATGTCCATTACACGTTCAGTTTGTACCCAGTACCGTTCGGTGACAAACTTCAGATTAAAGTTCGAACACCAGGTACAAAAAAATAGGTTTACTGATTTAGTTCGTCATAGATTTATGTTTGACAAGATCTTAGCAAAATCTAGGCAAAATAAAATTTACTACCTTATCGGCCAAAACTTAGTTTGGCCTTAATTTTAGTGGGGCTTAATTATTGGCCGGCCCTAATTTTAGTCACCTCGTCAAAATTATAGTCACTAAGGGCCAACTAATTATTAAGACCGACTAAAAATTTGGGCCATTTCTAAATTTACAAGCAGATGGAAAATAGGAGAAAGCTTAATTATAGACTTTTAATTTGGCCCAAAATTTTTTACTCGGCCCTAATTTTAGTCACCAAGCCAAAATTTAGTCACTTAGGGCTGACTAAGTTTTGGTCGATAAAGTATTTGAGTTTATAATTCGCAACTTTTACTAACAAGGGATTAGAAATTATTCTTTTTTCTGGTTAGAAAGTCGATTTCAATAGGAACATTTTGACTTTTTTCGTAATATCAATGAAATTTAACCTTCCCCTATTTTTCAAATTATTCAAGTACATGAGTTTGGAATAATAGCTTTTGCTTTGATTCCGTATAACTTCAAAAAAAAAAATTATTCATTGGTTCATTACGCGATACACCATATTATTCAGGCAGATATTTTGTTTATTTGATATTGTTTCGTGCCGTTTCCACAAATTCAAACGTAAAATTAATTCGAAACCTTTGAACTGTAGATTCAAAATAGGATTAATGCTAAGATTTTTGTTTGTCAATTTTTAGGAGATTGCGAAAATGCAGCTCTTGAGACGATTTATGACAGTAAGTAAACATTCTCACATTGTAAATATTTCATAATTCTCACGCTCTCAGGGTTGCAATTATTATCACATGAAAGTGCAAGCGAAAGAATACGTCCCGTTTCGTCTACCTTCGAAGCTTATGGGGGATGAAAATCATTGCTAAGGGACGTAATTGATAGTAGGGGCTAATCCTTAGGATCCTTCACATCTTTCGTGGGACTCAAACAAGCACATGTGTTTCAAAAGTAGATAGGATTTTATGAGACTTTATTGAAAGATGGGCCCGCGATTTAGGCCTGGCAAAGGTTTTTCTAAGAAATTTCCAAGCAAAAAAGTATACTACAACAAGGCTTGTACTCAAATATATAACGGCTTTTGAAGCTCAAAATCCTGACAGTTTGAGTACGATTTCGACGTCAAATTTTATCTCAAACGTTACAGATTTCACAGGATTTCGAACTTTAATCCATCCTTCCGATGGTATCAATCATTTTCATTTAATTCGACTTTGAAAAATCGTAAATTTTTTACTCATTTTAGGGATTAAGAGTTTTGCCTACAACTTTAGTTTGTTGGCCATAAAATCTTTTGCCAGGCCTAAATCGCGGCCCCTTTCAAAAAGGTTTCAAAATACTATCTACTTTTGAACCAACCACATGCGGTTAAGTTCTACAAAATATGCTACGGATCCCTCCCTATACAATAAAGGTTTTATCCAAAAAATAATTAATTTTATTATTGATCTCATTTTCAGTGTTGATGATAATTCAAACAAGTCCATCAAATGAATGTAGTGGCAGTGATAGTATAGGTATATGAAAAATAATGGGACTGGTTTAATAGAGCCTAGTAACAACTGAAGGCTGTTTTAGACAGGGGGAAATCTTGGGGGAAAAAGATGAGAAAATCAGCTTCTACACTGAAAGTTTTAGCGGTTCATTTTAGTACCTTTAGAGGTTCTAATAATCGCGTTTACCTTTAGATAACAAATTTGTCCCTTTTCGGGAATAAATATAGTCCTTTAAGGATTAAAATGATACCTTCCGCGGTACGATTTTTTAAAAAACCGTTAAGGTAATTTTAAAACACCCTGTAGGAATTATTTAATACCTTTTGAGTGATTTTCGGAATTTCCAAAAATTCAAAAGTTAAGAAGGTATGATATAGTAACCGTAGGGGCAGGAAAAAAGCCTTCATAGGAATTCTGAAAATCCCCTTAACTCTAAAGGGGTCTTTATGTACCTCATAGGTACCTCATAAACAATTTTCAGTTTTTCCGAAATTTCAAAGTATATTAAAATACCATTCGACGGTATAAAGTAGAGTGTCATAATTCTCATTCACTCAGTAGAAATCCTTGGGATGTCATTTGAAAAAAACTTAAGATTGAACGGCAAGACCTTGAGGAGTCTAGTTTGGCATTAACGAGCACGCAAGACAGATCATAAAGGTCTCTAATTGAACATTTTATGCTCTGTGTTAGGGAATCGTTATAATCCAAGACTCTGAAAGTAATTTTTCTAACCGTATTTCCGCTTGAAACCCTTTAAAGCTAAGTTAATTTCACTTTTAAAAGCTATCTTTTAGCCTAAGGTTGTTCCATAGATGTTATCATGGGTTGGAGATATGCTGCCTTTGAAGCCTCGGGGATAAGACGACAAAATAATACCTTTAGAGGTATCTTTAATCGCGTCTATGATTCATGCCTAATCGTGTCTATGGAGTTTCGCTACTTTTGATACCTTAGAGATACAAATTCGAACCTTTTGAGGTATTTTTTAATGTTTTCTTGCGGGAAAACAGGCGGCAAAAAAAATACCTTTAGAGGTATTTTTAATCGCGTCTATGATTCTTGCCTAATCGTGTCTATGGAGCTTCGCTACCTTTGATACCTTAGAGATACAAATTCGAACCCTTTGAGGTATTTTTGAATGTTTTCTTGCGGGAAAACAGGCGGCAAAAAAATACCTTTAGAGGTATTTTTAATCGCGTCTATGATTCTTGCCTAATCGTGTCTATGGAGCTTCGCTACTTTTGATACCTTAGAGATACAAATTCGTACCCTTTCTGATAAAATCGATGCTCTTTGAGGTATCATTCCAAAGAGTCCTGGGACGGTGAGAACGACGGGACGTTGTGAGAAAATGAAAACAATCATATTTCCGCGGTATAATTCCAGCACTAGAAAGAGTAAATTCTCCTTAAAGTCCGAGAAAAACCCATAGCTCCCGCCTCTTTCAAAAATACACTTTTTGATTGTGCCGCTCATTTCCTCTTTGTCTGTCAATCTGACAGGTCGAAGCTCCCATTCGCAAATTATTTAAAGTCCGAATTTTAGCCGCTCGCTAGATTATCTAATAAATATTATTTTGTGATGCTGAAATTTTGGGGATTGATCAACTCTCCCAAATATCCCTCGCTGGAGAAGATCAACATTCGGTTCAAAAGCATATTGAAACTCTGAAATCACAAACCTATTGCTCTAAGCAAAAAGAACGACTCGTTTGGAGCTTATCCTGCACAATCGATGAGCAAAACTGATCAAGGATCACATATCCGTCAAAATTCTGATTGAAATATACCCAAACCTTGCGAATGGCGAACAGGTAAGCAAAATTCGGCTAATTGAATCAGGGGGGGGGGCAATTAGGTCAGAGTCCCCCTTAAAGGCTCTGAAGATATCTGACAGGGCCCAAATTATCTGGAAATGAGAAAAACCTCAATTTTTTGTTCTGATAGGGTCCCGATTTTACCAAAATTTCATATCTGACAGTGTCAACTTTGCAAACTACAGCGGCACGTCCCCGTCGGCTGTCAAGGTCAGTGCCCCCAGGCATCTAATATGTTACTTTGCAACAAGCGTATATAGGATCATTGAAATATCATTGAAAGTAAGAATATAACGAACAAAAGTTTTACAAAATGTAACTTTCTTTTTCAACAGATCGATGTGCTGTTGTGGGAGTATTAATAATAACGTTACCGGTACTATTTCGAGAAGATACCAAAAATTACTATGGAATCGAGAACCGCGCTTTCTCCTCGAATCGGCCATGCTAACCCTGACACTTTTTGAGGATTAAGATTTCTTCATTCACCTAGATGGCATCACCATAGGAAAGTCAAGAGATCCTCTGACGGCGTTGTGCTATGAAATTGCTCTGTCTTATACAGAAAAAAATCACGACAGTGAATAAATGAGAAAGATTGAATAATCTTACTGAATAGTAAATAGTGTATAATTATTAGCTGATATATAATCGGTTTACTAGTTTTTGTTAATTGTATGATACACCATTCCATTTATTGAATTATTTGGCTTTCTTCTATATTTATCAATATTGGAGCTTTGATCTCCCATAAACTTTATGAGTTTTTCGTTCATTTAGTATTCGCTTAGAAGAAATGATAGGAAATTTAAAATACCTAGGAGGTAAAAGGAAAATACCTTTTTCGCACCATCACATGTAAGTGATGAAAAACAACCCCGTGGGTAAAAACTAAAACCGCTTTATCGGCACTTTTGAATCCTTTTGGTGGTGTTTTTAAAGCACATTAATGGTATATCAGACTAATTTTACCTTAAAAGGGTCGTTTTGCGGTATCGCTTGAAAACTACCTTTTTGGTGACTTAGGAATACCTTTTCGGGGGCAAAAAAATTCTTTTGGAAGTATTATTTTCATACCTCAAAAGGTATCTAAAAGTAACTGTAAGGTACAAATGAAAAAATACCTTATAGGAATTTTTTTAATTTGTACCTTTAAAGGGTCGTTTTGCGGTATCGCTGAAATAAACCTTTAAAGGTACTAAAAAGAACCGCTAAAACTTTCAGTGAGAAAATCTTGGGGACATAATAAACGAGGTCTTATCATTTAATTGAAAACTTTATTTAGTTTTCAAAACACGGCTTTTTTACCCTCGTACCATCATGTTGAAATTCCAAAGTGGATACAATGGGCTTTTCCAGAAATTGTCCATACCCCCCCCTGTTGAGGATATCCATTTTTCGAGATTCAGAGCCCCCTGGATATCCGGCCTTAAAAAAAAGACCCCCTGGATATCCAGTCTAAGGATAACACAGACCCCCTGGATGTCCGATATCCTCAACACAGGGGGGGGGGGGCACGGACTATTTCTGGAAAAGCCCAATCAATCTGTCTGCCTTTTTGGCGCCCGTCACCTTTATGGCCTCCCTTAAGATAGCTTCACTTAGAAGCATAATGCTCCCCGCTATCGGACCCAACTGTTAGGCACTGTCCACTTCATATTTGAAAGATGGACCCTTCTGATCAAAATATTCCTATTTCAGACTTCACAACTCGGAATGAACTAGCAACTCTCATTTGCCGAATCTCACCTGATTCCGCTAAACAACGTAGAGATTTGATCCTAAATAAAGTACGGACCCGATTCAACAAAGTGAAAGGACGATGTGAATTTTATCTTAAAACTGACGATGGCAATTCTAAGCCACCAGAAACTCCTCAAGTAAATTATTTAACGCCGGCTAATATTTCACTGGCAGCGATTAGTATGGTCCTGGTTGTTGCCCTAATCATTATTGTGATAATGTATTTTCGATGCAAAAGACAAGAAATTGCCAGAGTAACATCAGTTGAGAGCACTAATGTACATTTAGATAACGTGGAAAGAGTGACTTATAAAGTTGCTGCCGAAGGTGACTATTTGATGGTTAGATAACAAAGCTATAAAAGATTACCGGTAATAAATCATGATAATATAATGATCGTCTTTAAACCTAAGATTTCATTTGATTTTGCGGAATGTTTCAATTCTTTTTACCGAGATCTTCGGCCAAAATTAATCGTTGCAATGCAATAAATAACTTTTGAATGTCAATTTTCAACTTGTGGTGGTTGTAGTCCGGGGAAAAGAATTATCATCCCAAACAAGGGTACCATTGAATTGGAGCTGTTAATAAATTTCATATTCATGAATAATCGGATAAAGTCGGACAATGTGTTTATAGTATTAAATTGTGTTTTTGGCTGATATTGACGAAGACGTTAAGGTTGGATAATTTGTATATTATAAGATACTTAGATATGAAAATGCAGAGCATTCGAAACTCATATCCACGGAGAAATTAATGAACTGCGGGTTATAGGCACACAATACCTAATCAATGCTGACTTATTCTCCAAACAAAAGAAGTCAAAAACTTTATTGGAAAAGTTTTAACCTATCATCAAAGTCTGTTGGCACTACTCTTTCCTATCGTGAAAATTACCTCTTTGTTGAACCCCCTTTGCATCCTCCAATGTTAAAAATGTTTATTTCATTATTTTTTATAAAATTTATCGTATTAAAAAGATTATTGTATATATTCAGGTAATTTTATATTATGTGTAAAAGACAAAACCCTGGTTGATTTTTATATACAGTGAATTGTATTCTCTGTTATCATTGTATTAGCAGCATATCCTGAAAAGAATAGCTTGAATTGTCAAATTCATAGTAACCATACGGAGTCATCTATATATTCGAAATGAAATCAAAACAGCATGAATTTTGTGTAACAAATTTTATCATAATTTGATATTGTAAGTTTTTTTTATCATTACCTTTGTTAAAAATATTATTAGTGAACTTGTGTAGAACCTTTAAGCAAACATTTGATGTTATCAGTAAGCTTTATGGGGAAACAATGAAGAAATCAACAATCTTGGCAGTGTTTAAAGTTATATTAGTTTTGGAAGAAACACTAGGGACAGAACCAGGTAAGAGCACATAAATATATGGACAGCACTGCAATACAGCATAAAAGACCCGATGAGTTCCCCTTTCATCTCGAAAATTAAAAAAATATCATCCTGCTATCGAAAATACCCTCAAAAGCCCATCCCTATAACAGTCTCCAATATCTCCAATCATCAAAACACCCCTGTGTCACATACCCGCTGGGACCCAAGCCCCACCGGAAAATCTGGCAAAAATTTCTTCCCCAGTAGAAAAATACCCTAGCATTTTAGCCCCACTGGTAAATTGACTTATATTTCATCCCCACTCGAAATTAAATGTTTAAAAATTGCACTCCAAAGCAATTCCCACTGGATTTTTTAACCTTTGAGTAAGTGAAATTTCTATCTCCATTGGGATTTCAATAGGAATTTTTATCCCCACTGAGGAAAAAAGCTCCACCGGGGCTGTACGAGACAGGGGTGTATCAAAAACAAGAGATTTGAGATCATAGCTCCTTGATTTTATCTTCAATACAATACGTTCTCACTCGTTTCCTGTTTTTTTTTTTAAGAAAGATTATATATTTAAGCGCTTACATATATAATCTTGCTTAAAAAAACAACAAGAAACGAGTGAGAAGGTATTGTATTGTGCTAGCACGTCAAATTAATTTTTATCAGTGATATATATCTCCTATGGACAGATTGAGTTAAAAGTAAAACCTTTATGCCATATACCCAAGAAGAAAAAAACTTTATTACTAGAAGGTTTATGAACGATTATTCTTTCATCATTTCAGATGACAGATCAAATGCCGGTTCACCATATGTTAAAGTAAGATTCACTTTAGATGTTTCCAATTACAACCATGGTAAATTCAATGGACGTCTATCTCTCATTCGTCAAGTTAGAGATGAGGTATGTAAACAATTTACCACGCGGTATAAAAGTCAAATTCGAACTCAGTTAAGGGACTTTCTTTATACTTTTTATAGTGTTCAAGAAACATTGTATCACGTCCATAAGTAAAATCGAAAAGTGATGCATGTGGCTCTGGCTACGAGATTGGCTAAAAATTTTAACATAACGTTTTATAATAATGAGTGTGTTCGATCGGTCACTTGGAAGACTGTAATATTGGCTTAAACTACTAACTATCTTAGAAGAAAGCTCCTATTGGAGGTAAATTTCGTGGAAGTGTTTTACGGCTGAAGTAAGTTTACGGCGGTAGTTTAACGGCACGTAATTTTATTTGATGAGATTGCAATTATTGGCTGTAAAACTGTGCGCATATTATTGTGTTTATTATTCTCAGTCCGAATCTAATCCTACAACTTTCATACCAGATGTTCCGGGTGATGCAGGACGTTGACCGACATGAGAAAATTGAATTTGATATCAAACAGTAAGCTATCCTTTATCGACTGGCCGGAGAATATTTCCTTACTCTACCCTAATATTTGAGATAGATTTGGTAATGAATCATATCAAAACATTATGAACAACGGACCTTTTTGTTACCCCTCTTGGTCCTTAGTACTTGTCCTGTACCTGTGCCCGGTACAATTAGATGAAAAGAATAAACACAATTAAAATTCAATTCCAATCACGTTGAGTTTCTATCCCTACTTTGCTAGGAGATTGTGAATCCCGCAAACTGTATTTACGATTTAAATCCTGCACCAATATAAAACTGGATATTCCATCCCTGTTAACAAGCTGAGAATGATTCATGTGAATCATTAGCTAGTCGGGTCACCAAGATTAAGACGGATAAACGTATAAAAAATTACATACGCTTATTATTAGTTTTACAAGATTTTACTCTGTATAGGCTAAATCTTAAAGAGTTGAAAATGGATTTTCGAATGTTACAAGAAAATGCAACAGTAGAGAAGTACCAAGCAGTCAAAGACAGATACCAACAAATTTTGAGCTCAATAGATACCATTTCTAAATATACGTTGAAAGAAAGGTCAACTGAAAACTTTGGTAAGTGAAAATACCATGAACATATAAACGACTGGACATCCATCTCCTTTGTTTTTTTGTAGAAAGGGCTGCCAGCTTCGTTGCCGCCTCGTTAAAAGCATAAAATGAAACAATAGATTTTGATGATATATCACTTGGGAATACCTTGCTAACAACGTCAAAACTTCGACAAAAGTCTCTGTTGTTCTACCCTTCTCAAGTCGTTTATCTATATCATAACAAAGATAACAGAGGCAAAATCATCGTCAGCTTGTCAAAACTCCGACTAATATTTCTAAATTTTGACTTAAAAGTGTCTAATAATTTTAGAGAGTGTCACATTCTAATTTTGATATTCTTATTACACAGGCTCTCAACTGTGGCAAGCTATTTTTTTCAAGTTATAAAAAGAATTATTGAAGTGACAAAAGGGATTCAAAAGTATACACGCAGTTGAAATTCTACATTTCAGAGTTGAAAATGTTGATAAAATATATTGCAAACTTGTAAAAAAATTCGAAAATAATTTTTTTGTACATTAGGAGTAATGTTCAAGCTCTATCAATTATTTTACCTAAATAATTCATAGAAATAAAATTATGACGGAATACTGTCAGATTTTTCATACCAATTTTGAAATACAGGCGGCAACGAAGCTCGCTTTAAAGAGACAATAAAAGATAGGCGTCCAGTCGTTTATATGTTCATGAAAATACTAAGCATTTTAATTTGGAACTAAGGGGAAGGCTTCAAGCCATAGGAATATTACATGGGCAGTTGAAGATTCTTCTCATACACATCTTCTTTCCTGAGTATCCCTTCATTACATTAAATACGTTTTACGGATAGCCGAAGTATCACAAATTCTTAGGAATAGTTGTGACGCAAGAAGTAGCTAAAGTATCCTCATCTCACATTTCTACATATGATAAGAACATCCCTGGTGGGAAATCCTACCAATCGAAAAAATTAGTCAGAAAATCATTTCCACTGACCATAATCTAATCCCATCGGGAACATGAGCTGAAATTTTGAGGATCTCCATTGGAATACGGAGCTGTGAATAATAAAGCTCTTTGACTTGAGAATTCTAACTAAGTCAGGGGTGTGACGCTGCAATAATCAGTTCCGTCCCGATGGACGTTAGCAAATCTTTGCTATAATGAAGAAACTGAAATATTCTAACTTTTTTCTTATTGATATTTTCAACAATCTCACCAAAGGATATTGCCCTGGTGTTACTGAAGGAAAGGAATCATTCAAAGGGCGATATATCTTCCCAAACTTAATTGTTGGAAGTCAAATCATGTTTCGCTGTGCTTATGGAAAGTCTTCATTTTCAAGATCTTGTTATCTGGGAGCAAATGGTCCCGTGTGGTCCCCGCTTGATTTGAAAAAGTGCGATGCGAAGAGTGCAACTACTCAATCCTTACTTGAATTGAATCAGGTACGACTTTGCACTACTTGGTAGCTTATTGATCTAGTTTGATCGTTCTGTAATAAAGAGTAATCAAGAAATGAACAGCATAACTTATTTGCATAAACTTTAAAACAAGTCTATCCTGGTGATTATCGAAACTTTATGGTAATTGCTTCGGGAAAGTCATCCCTACGAAATTGCTCTTTGGTACCTCATAGGACAGTTGCCAACCACATAATCTAAACAACCTGATGAAAGAAAAAATAATTTCACTGGCAATGAGAGAGAAGAGAAGCTGACCCTCCGATATCATCGGACCGGGCCCTATCCCGGGAGATAGTTTCCTACCCCTAGATAGGGAAATCACAGCGCGTACCAGACATTATACTCTGTGCTCGCGAAAAATCAGAGCCGTGCTATATCGATGATGATACTCGAACATTACGGGATAACCATGCGTTCTCGCAGGTATTGAGCCATATGAGCCCGATGACCACTACACTACTGCGCCTTTACTGGAAATTCTGAAATAAGAATGAAATCATAGAATTTTCCTCTTAGACATTGGCAAAATGTGGAGTGGGTAAAGATTGCAGGTTGACTGCATTTAACACATCTGAACAACTGGATAGAGATATTGCAAGTGCGAATAATCTAACAACTGAGGAAGACATCAACTTGGTGACTGAAATTTTGGGAAATATTGTCAATCAAGCGAATCAACAAAATCAGACAAACGAAGACATGAAAAAGGTAAGCTGTCTCTTCTATTCATATTCAATTATGTTCTGATGTTAATGTATCTAAGGGTAATGAAAACATATTGTGGGGTTAAACCTGTTAATTTCTAAGCTACATGTTCTTATTAATCTGGGTGATATCGTTCTCCTGTTAACAGAAAACCCAAGGGAGGGTACTTTTCAAATAGGGGTACAGGGATTTATCACCTCCACGAGTCCCAGATATGTTCGCAAAACACCAAAATATAAAAATCAGTCCCTTGTAGGGTGCCTTTTTAGGGGAATTATGGAAAATTGTTTAGAGAACATTTAGGAATTTCAGTCCCATTCTAGGTCACTTTAAAAAGAAAAACAAGTCCCTTTTTAAATGCTAAATTGACTAATACGATTAAAAAACTCCCAATCTACTTTCTACTTTTTTCAATCTTCAGATCATGAATAATACAGTCTCAGTCGTTGAGAAAATCTTAGAAGCATCAGATAACATCAAAATAACAGACCAAGAAACTTCACGTCAAAACAGTCAATCAATGCTTCAAAGTTTTGAGAAACTTGCTGAGAAAACATCGAAAGGATTGAAACCTAACGAGTCTACTAGTTTTGAAAGTCAAAACATCGCTGTTGTCACTTCGAATCCATCTTCAGACTTGGATTTAGAGGTATCATCTTTCGATTCAACTGAAAACTCTGGCGAAATCAGAATCCAACAATCTCAAACAACTACAACTGGTAATGTATCAGACCCTAGTCTACAGGAAGCTTTTTTAGGGTCAGTCAAAGTTCCTCGGGAAGTGTTACAAGAGTCTGTAGGCTGCCAAGATGGATTCTATTCTTATCTTATCAAGAATGCAGGATTTCTTTTTCAACCAGAATTGTCAAACTTTGAATTGAAAGGCAACGTCTTGGGTGCTTCTTGTGGCAGCCAGAAGATAGAGAATTTAAGAAGACCAGTTGTTTTGAAATTTCCAAGACAACCTGTGGTTGCAGTAATTAGCGAAGACGAAAAAGAAGAGGAAATACCTTTAAATCAATGCGGATATTGGGATACATTGACAGGTATTTCTTCTTTTCAAATTTGACTTTTTACTCAAAAAGTGCTTGTCAAGTACTGAGACGTGAAAACCTTTTCTCTGGATTGTCGATGTATAACAATATGGAAATATCTTTACTTGTGTGTGTTTAATTATGAGTCTGAAAATGAGGGGATGAAGCCTCGGAAGGTATGATGCAATCCCTGACATTATTCCTTGGTATTTCAGGTTCTTGGTCTACCAGAGGAGTTTCCACATCATTAACAAATGATCAAAGCATTGTCGAATGTTCTACTGATCATTTGACAAATTTCGCGATGCTATTGGATGTTTCCCAGACCGGAAGCAATCCGTTGGCTCTTCAAATTATCACGTGGATAGGATGTGGAATCTCATTGGCTGGTTTATTGTTGACAATTGTCTCCTTTGCGATTTTCCGGTAAGGCAGTGTCTTTCTTTTTGATAATCCCATTTGTTGGTGCTTGAATTCGTATTGAAGTTTGATATAAACAATAGAAATAGATACTTGCAAAGATTTCTCTTTATTCTTAAAAACTTAGTATGCTCTAAAGGTCTATAAAGCAAGTTTTGACGTAAAGTAGCTCTACTAATTTGTTCAAACACTCTAAAGGTCTATGAAGCAAGTTTTGACGTAAAGTAGCTCTAGTAATTTGTTCAAATGATCTAGTTACGATGGCCCTTTATACAACATTTCAGGAAAGTTCGAAGGAAATTGGTACCCAAACTACTCATATGTCTAAGCACATCTTTAGCAATGACGTTGATCATATTTCTGGCGGCTGCAGAGAAAACAGAACCTCGCTATCTATGTCAAACAACTGCTGGATTAATACAATATTTCCTGTTATCCATGTTTTGTTGGTCCTCAGTGGAAGCTTTCCATTTGTATTATTCGTTCGTTAAAATCTTTGCTACTGGTAGTGATAGCAGATTCTTCAGAAAGGCTTTACTTTTTGCATATGGTAAGTTAACTAAAAGAGTAGGTGGATCTCGACATTCAATTCAGATTTTTTCATAGACTGTGTGCATCTACCTGCAGCGTTCTATTTTCTTTCTAGTTTATATGATTTGAATCCTGGAACGCAAATTTTCAATTAAGAAATAGTTTAGCTAAGAATCATTTTTTTCCTTGACGATAAAGAAGCGATGGTGTCGATTTATTTATGCAATAAATATCCACGTCCCACTCCGTAATTAACAACAGGTCTTGTGAACAGCTAAGTGATCAATTTTTCAATTTAGTATGTAATCTTTTCCTAGGATCGCCAGCAGTAATTGTCGCAGTTACAGCTTCCTTGAGACCTGAAAATTATGGAAATGACAAATTGTAAGTTAACACCATTAAAAAGCAATTTAGTTTTATTTCCAATACTCCTGCATCCTAAAGAACTGTAAGTAATTCAAAGTAAACGCGCATACCCGTTTGTCAATGGCTGGTTAGGGCCCTCGTCTGTCCAATCAAAAAATTGCCCAAAAATAATTTCGTAAATTTTTTAGAGAAAGAACCTTTGGGAAAACTGAACTTTCCTGGATCTTGGAAATTCGCTTTTTAGAGAATTACGACGACGATCTCATAATACTTTTTTATTTTTTTTGTTTCAGTTGTGTGGTGAATGGGCTACCATTTTTCTTGTCGATGCTACTTCCAATCTGTTTGATTCTCAGTGCTAATATGGTGGTTCTCGTATTAGTTGTCAGGGCAATAACAAAATCGGGTACAATGGCAGCCAATAAAAATAAACAAGATGGTAACGAAGCTATGAAAAAAGCCAAAATTGCATTTGCTTGTTCAGTCTTATTGGGATTGACTTATATTTTTGGTGTTCTGGCCGTTGGTGCCCTGACGTCTTTTTTCCAATGGTTGTTTTGCATTTTCAATTCCCTTCAAGGATTCTTTATCTTCTTCTTCTACACTTTCAATAACCAAGAATTGAAAACAGAATGGATGGATTTCTTGAATATCCAAAAGAAACAAAACATTGGATCAAGTAAGTATCCCAGCTGACTCTCAACGTTGTCTGAACGAAAAATTACGTTATGGTAAACACATAGACTAGTTTTTTTAACTAAATGATAATTCTAAGTAGCATTTGCCTTATAGTAAAATCAAATATTGAACAGAACGACACACTTTGCTATTTCACGATTATATTTTAAGAATAATACCCGTCAATACTGTAATTTTACCTCCACCACAGAGCGCCCATCTACTTCCATACATATCTATACCATTTCTGTAATATTAGTTTAATTATACACAATGTTTAAGCAGACTTATTCATTTATAATAGAGATTTTGATTGGTCTGCATTATTACCTTGAGAATCTGAAACAGAACCAATTTTGAACGCTAATTCCTAAGTTATGTGGTCATTGAAAAATGCTGAGAACTTTGCGCAATCATGTCAATACCTCGATGTTACACATTTTTAATGCTTATGGGCCCAGCGCGCAGCGCAATGGGCCTTTAAAACACAACTGGTCGAAAAAAATTGACTTTGTCGCCTATGCGCACAATCATCAATCGACGATTCCAGGTCAAAATCGAACTACCTGACTTTCTATTGTGTGCATGCGTAAGAAAATACCACATATAATTAATACCTTCAACTTATATGGTCACATCCTTCTTAATTAGTAGAAAAAAGTTTAACTTAATTAAATCTTTATTGCTCGCCCGACTCGAGTCTATACATTGAAAAAAATCGCTCCTGTTGTATGGCAATTCTGCAGCGGAAAAATATGCTGACAGTGCCAACAACTGCTGGACCTTTACGCCGCATAGGCTTTCTTGTATAACTAGCCATAACTTTCATTAAAGTGCCACCGCAGCAAAACGAACACATAGAGTTAAATTTGCTTTCAAAAGGAATGGTATTAGCCCTACAGTAATTTTTGACTTTTCATCTAATCTGAGACAAATTCAGTCTTCAAATGCTAACAAATGTGTCAAGAAAGTATATCACATAAAGTAGATGTTTATAAGGGAAATAAGTATGCTTATATTGTGCACCATTCATTCTTTAATTTGTAGAATATGTTGATATTGTGCGCCATTATATTCATTCACTTGATATTTTGTCGATCACGTTCGAAAGTGAATCTATTTTTAGAATATTATATAATTTTCTAGACGTATTTTACACCGTATCTACACTTGCTTTCTAAACTTCATTCCGCATCGACCACCGCTGCTGATGATATAAAAGTTACACTATCTTTTTGTTTAGGTACTGGGGCACCAACTATTCCAATGCGATCAAAGATATCCACTGCTACTCTTGATGGACGTTGAACACATTAAGCTAGAACTGAAGAAAAAATTCTAATGCAACAAGCATTGTTATGAGCTTAAAGAAAGAGAACTGGAAATTATTCGGGGTCACACAGCTTTCAACTCTCCTACAGCTTAGTCAAAGTCACCTGATGCACTTTTAACTATATACCTCCATTTTTATCTTTATAATAGTAACCGTACGTGTCTGAAACCTCTCTCTGTAGCATCTTGATTTTCGATAGCAATTCTAAGTCTTTTTCCGGGGCTGATGTTTAATTTTTGTTGTAACAGCATTGACAATTTTCATGAAAAAGAATTTAAATTAGTTCACCCTGATTAGTGTCCAAGAATAACTTGAAAAAGAAAAATGGAGAATTGAAGTCATAGAAGCATTCCCTCAGCCCCCCCTTGAGTGATTCTTACATTTTAACAATTATAAATCATTCAATTTTTGCTGGGATAAAACAATTCTCGAAAAACTCTTCATAGAATTAATTATTCAGCGGTCACTCATTCCGCCAGCATTGGCTCGATGGCTCCTATATCGATGGTAGTGTGTGAATTTGCTACTTCGAGGAATCAACTAATGTTTAATAAGGCAATGCAAGTAGTGAGGTCACTTTCGTTTACACCGTCTACTAGCTTCCCTTGCAATACAGAAACAATGCCATCGATTAGGGCCGCCATACAGACACCTCAATGTTTGCATTGTATTACAGATTACTCAAAAACGGAAACTACTAAAGTGCCTTGAAATTGTATATTATTTCACTTTTGCCAAAAAATTCACTTGTGCTTTTTGAGGAAATTTCCAGACGGTGATAGAAAGTTTTGTGATTCTACAAACGCATTTATTGACAATTAAAGTTTCCCTTGGGAAATGCCTTTAAATCGGCTTTAAATCTAAGGATGAGTTTACAACCGTGAAAGAGGGTGTTTTTCCACTGACGTCTTAATAAAACGCTGAATAGCCCAAAACTATTCATATTATGGGGAGGAAAAGAGATAATTACACTTGGTTTATGTTTTCTTTTCGAAAATAAATTTCATTTCCCACAGCAAAACAAGAGAAAATCGAAAAATCTTTTATTTTTTTTCTTATCTTATATTTTTTGAAATGAAAAAGCTCTCTCGCTTCTTTGTACTCTAAAAAATGACCTCTATCAAGTGGATTAGAATATACGTGCAAAATACAAAAGGTTTAACCATTTTTCTCCTGTTTTACTTTGAGAAATAGAATACATTTTCATGAAAAAGAAAAAATCTCCGTACAACCATCTCGTTTCATCCAAAAATTAAATGAATAGTTTTGGGCTATTCATCCTTTTACCATAAGTTATATTAATCCTGTCGCCTAACGTTGCGTCTACCCAATATGGCTATTTCACTGTAGTATTATCCTGATCTTTGTTTAGTCTCTTTTACTAAAAAGAATCACTTTCTAATACTTCTTAAAAGATTTTTTCAGTTAATTTGCATTCATTAAAGTTACTCTTAGCTGGATAATATGCCAGTGTCTATATATTTGTTTCGTCTAACCGATATGGCCATTTTAGTTTAAATTTTCCAAATCATTGTTTAGTTGCTTTTGTTGAAAATAAATACTTCTTGGAAGATTGTTTCAATTAATTTACACTCATTAAACTCACTCTTAGCTGGATGACATGCCAGTGTCCATATTGGTTGCATCTTACCGATATGGCCATTTTAGTTTTCTTAATCAATGTTTACTTACTTTTATTGAAAAAAAATACTTCTTGAAAGATTGTTTCAGTTAATTTGTAATTATTAAAATCACACTTTGTTTTATCGAAAAGAAATACTTTTTGGAAAATTTTCCTAATTATTGTTAACTTGCTTTTATAGAAAAGAAATATTTCTTGGAAGATTAATTAATTAATTTACATTCATCAAACTCACTCTGAGCTGGATGACATGACAGTGTCCATATCAGTCGCATCTGACCGATATTGCCATTATGGTTTAACATTTTCTAATCATTATTTACTTGCTTTTATTAAAACAAAATACTTCTTGGAAGATTGTTTCAGTTAATCTACATTCATTTAACTCACTCTGAGCTGGATGACATACCATTGCCCATATTGGATGCTTTTAGCCGATATGGCAATTTTCTTTAAATTTTTCCTAATCATTTTTTACTTGCTTTTATTGAAAAGAAATACTGCTTGGAAGATTGTTTTAGATAATTTACATTCATTGAACTCACTCTGATCTGAATGATATGTCGGTGTCCATATCGGTTTCGTCTAACCAATATGGCCATTTTAGTTTAAATTTTCCTAATCATTGTTTATTTGCTTTTATTGAAAATAAATATTTCTTGGAAGATTGTTTCAGTTAATTTACATTCATTTAACTCACTCTGAGCTGGATGACATACCAGTGTCCATATTGGTTGCTTTTAACCGAAATGGCAATTTTGGTTGAACTTTTCCAAATCATTGTTTACTTGCTTATTATTGAAAAGAAGACTTCTTGGAAAATTGTTTCAGTTCATTTACAATCATTACACTCACTCTGAGCTGGATGACTTAACAGTGTCCATATTGGTTGCGTCTAACAGATATGGCCATTATAGTTTAACTTTTCCTAATCATTGTTTGTTGGCTTTTATTTGAAAAAATACTTCTTGGAAGATTGTTTCTGTTAATATACATTCATTTTACTCACTTTAAGCTGGATGACATCCCGGTGTCCATATTAGTCGTGTCTGACCATATTCATTGTACTTTTTGATTATTTTATTTGTTTTTTGAAAAAATTATTCTGAAATGTCGTATATACTTTTTTACTGATACATGCGTTCCCATGACTCAAATTTGTTTATCAGGCCTTCTGACCCCTACTACAGGCCTTAGAACACCGGTCAATCGCTCATTTTGCTATCCGATCACCGCGTTTAGCCTGCCAAGCCAAACGCGGTGACTCAAATTTGTTTATCAGGCCTTCTGACCCCTACTACAGGCCTTAGAACACCGGTCAATCGCTCAATTTTGCTATCCGATCACCGCGTTTAGCCTGCCAAGCCAAACGCGGTGACTCAAATTTGTTTATCAGGCCTTCTGACCCCTACTACAGGCCTTAGAACACCGGTCAATCGCTCATTTTGCTATCCGATCACCGCGTTTAGCCTGCCAAGCCAAACGCGGTGACTCAAATTTGTTTATCAGGCCTTCTGACCCCTACTACAGGCCTTAGAACACCGGTCAATCGCTCATTTTGCTATCCGATCACCGCGTTTAGCCTGCCAAGCCAAACGCGGTGACTCAAATTTGTTTATCAGGCCTTCTGACCCCTACTACAGGCCTTAGAACACCGGTCAATCGCTCATTTTGCTATCCGATCACCGCGTTTAGCCTGCCAAGCCAAACGCGGTGACTCAAATTTGATTTATCAGGCCTTCTGACCCCTACTACAGGCCTTAGAACACCGGTCAATCGCTCAATTTTGCTATCCGATCACCGCGTTTAGCCTGCCAAGCCAAACGCGGTGACTCAAATTTGTTTATCAGGCCTTCTGACCCCTACTACAGGCCTTAGAACACCGGTCAATCGCTCATTTTGCTATCCGATCACCGCGTTTAGCCTGCCAAGCCAAACGCGGTGACTCAAATTTGTTTATCAGGCCTTCTGACCCCTACTACAGGCCTTAGAACACCGGTCAATCGCTCATTTTGCTATCCGATCACCGCGTTTAGCCTGCCAAGCCAAACGCGGTGACTCAAATTTGTTTATCAGGCCTTCTGACCCCTACTACAGGCCTTAGAACACCGGTCAATCGCTCATTTTGCTATCCGATCACCGCGTTTAGCCTGCCAAGCCAAACGCGGTGACTCAAATTTGTTTATCAGGCCTTCTGACCCCTACTACAGGCCTTAGAACACCGGTCAATCGCTCATTTTGCTATCCGATCACCGCGTTTAGCCTGCCAAGCCAAACGCGGTGACTCAAATTTGTTTATCAGGCCTTCTGACCCCTACTACAGGCCTTAGAACACCGGTCAATCGCTCATTTTGCTATCCGATCACCGCGTTTAGCCTGCCAAGCCAAACGCGGTGACTCAAATTTGATTTATCAGGCCTTCTGACCCCTACTACAGGCCTTAGAACACCGGTCAATCGCTCATTTTGCTATCCGATCACCGCGTTTAGCCTGCCAAGCCAAACGCGGTGACTCAAATTTGTTTATCAGGCCTTCTGACCCCTACTACAGGCCTTAGAACACCGGTCAATCGCTCAATTTTGCTATCCGATCACCGCGTTTAGCCTGCCAAGCCAAACGCGGTGACTCAAATTTGTTTATCAGGCCTTCTGACCCCTACTACAGGCCTTAGAACACCGGTCAATCGCTCATTTTGCTATCCGATCACCGCGTTTAGCCTGCCAAGCCAAACGCGGTGACTCAAATTTGTTTATCAGGCCTTCTGACCCCTACTACAGGCCTTAGAACACCGGTCAATCGCTCATTTTGCTATCCGATCACCGCGTTTAGCCTGCCAAGCCAAACGCGGTGACTCAAATTTGTTTATCAGGCCTTCTGACCCCTACTACAGGCCTTAGAACACCGGTCAATCGCTCATTTTGCTATCCGATCACCGCGTTTAGCCTGCCAAGCCAAACGCGGTGACTCAAATTTGTTTATCAGGCCTTCTGACCCCTACTACAGGCCTTAGAACACCGTTCAATCGCTCATTTTGCTATCCGATCACCGCGTTTAGCCTGCCAAGCCAAACGCGGTGACTCAAATTTGTTTATCAGGCCTTCTGACCCCTACTACAGGCCTTAGAACACCGGTCAATCGCTCATTTTGCTATCCGATCACCGCGTTTAGCCTGCCAAGCCAAACGCGGTGACTCAAATTTGTTTATCAGGCCTTCTGACCCCTACTACAGGCCTTAGAACACCGGTCAATCGCTCATTTTGCTATCCGATCACCGCGTTTAGCCTGCCAAGCCAAACGCGGTGACTCAAATTTGTTTATCAGGCCTTCTGACCCCTACTACAGGCCTTAGAACACCGGTCAATCGCTCATTTTGCTATCCGATCACCGCGTTTAGCCTGCCAAGCCAAACGCGGTGACTCAAATTTGTTTATCAGGCCTTCTGACCCCTACTACAGGCCTTAGAACACCGGTCAATCGCTCATTTTGCTATCCGATCACCGCGTTTAGCCTGCCAAGCCAAACGCGGTGACTCAAATTTGTTTATCAGGCCTTCTGACCCCTACTACAGGCCTTAGAACACCGGTCAATCGCTCATTTTGCTATCCGATCACCGCGTTTAGCCTGCCAAGCCAAACGCGGTGACTCAAATTTGTTTATCAGGCCTTCTGACCCCTACTACAGGCCTTAGAACACCGGTCAATCGCTCATTTTGCTATCCGATCACCGCGTTTAGCCTGCCAAGCCAAACGCGGTGACTCAAATTTGTTTATCAGGCCTTCTGACCCCTACTACAGGCCTTAGAACACCGGTCAATCGCTCATTTTGCTATCCGATCACCGCGTTTAGCCTACCAAGCCAAACGCGGTGACTCAAATTTGTTTATCAGGCCTTCTGACCCCTACTACAGGCCTTATGAACACCGGTCCAATCGCTCAATTTTGCTATCCGATCACCGCGTTTAGCCTGCCAAGCCAAACGCGGTGACTCAAATTTGTTTATCAGGCCTTCTGACCCCTACTACAGGCCTTAGAACACCGGTCAATCGCTCATTTTGCTATCCGATCACCGCGTTTAGCCTACCAAGCCAAACGCGGTGACTCAAATTTGTTTATCAGGCCTTCTGACCCCTACTACAGGCCTTAGAACACCGGTCAATCGCTCATTTTGCTATCCGATCACCGCGTTTAGCCTGCCAAGCCAAACGCGGTGACTCAAATTTGTTTATCAGGCCTTCTGACCCCTACTACAGGCCTTAGAACACCGGTCAATCGCTCATTTTGCTATCCGATCACCGCGTTTAGCCTGCCAAGCCAAACGCGGTGACTCAAATTTGTTTATCAGGCCTTCTGACCCCTACTACAGGCCTTATGAACACCGGTCAATCGCTCAATTTTGCTATCCGATCACCGCGTTTAGCCTGCCAAGCCAAACGCGGTGACTC
The DNA here is from genome assembly GCF_902728285.1 of Clytia hemisphaerica. Classification (NCBI taxonomy): domain Eukaryota; kingdom Metazoa; phylum Cnidaria; class Hydrozoa; order Leptothecata; family Clytiidae; genus Clytia; species Clytia hemisphaerica. The sequence goes on along the minus strand of NW_027103699.1, from coordinate 415,356 downwards.
AAATTTGTTTATCAGGCCTTCTGACCCCTACTACAGGCCTTAGAACACCGGTCAATCGCTCATTTTGCTATCCGATCACCGCGTTTAGCCTACCAAGCCAAACGCGGTGACTCAAATTTGTTTATCAGGCCTTCTGACCCCTACTACAGGCCTTAGAACACCGGTCAATCGCTCATTTTGCTATCCGATCACCGCGTTTAGCCTACCAAGCCAAACGCGGTGACTCAAATTTGTTTATCAGGCCTTCTGACCCCTACTACAGGCCTTAGAACACCGGTCAATCGCTCATTTTGCTATCCGATCACCGCGTTTAGCCTGCCAAGCCAAACGCGGTGACTCAAATTTGTTTATCAGGCCTTCTGACCCCTACTACAGGCCTTAGAACACCGGTCAATCGCTCATTTTGCTATCCGATCACCGCGTTTAGCCTGCCAAGCCAAACGCGGTGACTCAAATTTGTTTATCAGGCCTTCTGACCCCTACTACAGGCCTTAGAACACCGGTCAATCGCTCATTTTGCTATCCGATCACCGCGTTTAGCCTGCCAAGCCAAACGCGGTGACTCAAATTTGTTTATCAGGCCTTCTGACCCCTACTACAGGCCTTAGAACACCGGTCAATCGCTCATTTTGCTATCCGATCACCGCGTTTAGCCTACCAAGCCAAACGCGGTGACTCAAATTTGTTTATCAGGCCTTCTGACCCCTACTACAGGCCTTAGAACACCGGTCAATCGCTCATTTTGCTATCCGATCACCGCGTTTAGCCTGCCAAGCCAAACGCGGTGACTCAAATTTGTTTATCAGGCCTTCTGACCCCTACTACAGGCCTTAGAACACCGGTCAATCGCTCATTTTGCTATCCGATCACCGCGTTTAGCCTGCCAAGCCAAACGCGGTGACTCAAATTTGTTTATCAGGCCTTCTGACCCCTACTACAGGCCTTAGAACACCGGTCAATCGCTCATTTTGCTATCCGATCACCGCGTTTAGCCTGCCAAGCCAAACGCGGTGACTCAAATTTGTTTATCAGGCCTTCTGACCCCTACTACAGGCCTTAGAACACCGGTCAATCGCTCAATTTTGCTATCCGATCACCGCGTTTAGCCTGCCAAGCCAAACGCGGTGACTCAAATTTGTTTATCAGGCCTTCTGACCCCTACTACAGGCCTTAGAACACCGGTCAATCGCTCATTTTGCTATCCGATCACCGCGTTTAGCCTGCCAAGCCAAACGCGGTGACTCAAATTTGTTTATCAGGCCTTCTGACCCCTACTACAGGCCTTAGAACACCGGTCAATCGCTCATTTTGCTATCCGATCACCGCGTTTAGCCTGCCAAGCCAAACGCGGTGACTCAAATTTGTTTATCAGGCCTTCTGACCCCTACTACAGGCCTTAGAACACCGGTCAATCGCTCATTTTGCTATCCGATCACCGCGTTTAGCCTGCCAAGCCAAACGCGGTGACTCAAATTTGTTTATCAGGCCTTCTGACCCCTACTACAGGCCTTATGAACACCGGTCAATCGCTCAATTTTGCTATCCGATCACCGCGTTTAGCCTGCCAAGCCAAACGCGGTGACTCAAATTTGTTTATCAGGCCTTCTGACCCCTACTACAGGCCTTAGAACACCGGTCAATCGCTCATTTTGCTATCCGATCACCGCGTTTAGCCTGCCAAGCCAAACGCGGTGACTCAAATTTGTTTATCAGGCCTTCTGACCCCTACTACAGGCCTTAGAACACCGGTCAATCGCTCATTTTGCTATCCGATCACCGCGTTTAGCCTGCCAAGCCAAACGCGGTGACTCAAATTTGTTTATCAGGCCTTCTGACCCCTACTACAGGCCTTAGAACACCGGTCAATCGCTCATTTTGCTATCCGATCACCGCGTTTAGCCTGCCAAGCCAAACGCGGTGACTCAAATTTGTTTATCAGGCCTTCTGACCCCTACTACAGGCCTTAGAACACCGGTCAATCGCTCATTTTGCTATCCGATCACCGCGTTTAGCCTGCCAAGCCAAACGCGGTGACTCAAATTTGTTTATCAGGCCTTCTGACCCCTACTACAGGCCTTAGAACACCGGTCAATCGCTCATTTTGCTATCCGATCACCGCGTTTAGCCTGCCAAGCCAAACGCGGTGACTCAAATTTGTTTATCAGGCCTTCTGACCCCTACTACAGGCCTTAGAACACCGGTCAATCGCTCATTTTGCTATCCGATCACCGCGTTTAGCCTGCCAAGCCAAACGCGGTGACTCAAATTTGTTTATCAGGCCTTCTGACCCCTACTACAGGCCTTAGAACACCGGTCAATCGCTCATTTTGCTATCCGATCACCGCGTTTAGCCTGCCAAGCCAAACGCGGTGACTCAAATTTGTTTATCAGGCCTTCTGACCCCTACTACAGGCCTTAGAACACCGGTCAATCGCTCATTTTGCTATCCGATCACCGCGTTTAGCCTGCCAAGCCAAACGCGGTGACTCAAATTTGTTTATCAGGCCTTCTGACCCCTACTACAGGCCTTAGAACACCGGTCAATCGCTCATTTTGCTATCCGATCACCGCGTTTAGCCTGCCAAGCCAAACGCGGTGACTCAAATTTGTTTATCAGGCCTTCTGACCCCTACTACAGGCCTTAGAACACCGGTCAATCGCTCATTTTGCTATCCGATCACCGCGTTTAGCCTGCCAAGCCAAACGCGGTGACTCAAATTTGTTTATCAGGCCTTCTGACCCCTACTACAGGCCTTAGAACACCGGTCAATCGCTCATTTTGCTATCCGATCACCGCGTTTAGCCTGCCAAGCCAAACGCGGTGACTCAAATTTGTTTATCCCTTAAGAGAGAAGAGTGTGTTGCTCAATTAGTTTGGAAACTGCATGAAACAGCAATCCCAACTCCACCTTAGCCTGGTTAACCAAGCCAGTTTTTACAAGGCCAAGATACGGCTGATGGCAATATAGCGTTATCGGTGCTGTAATGATTTTTATGATGTACGGAATTTTAGGTCTGCCTTGAAAAACGACTATACCTTTGATATGATGCAGAAATACTTGAATGAAAAACCTCAGATTGAAATTGTTATATAACGCAAGAGTGTCCAGTGATGAAAACGAAACTCAGTAGCGAAACTCCTAAACATGTTTACAAGTTTCTTTACGAGATATAATTAGTTGTGGTTCCTCACTTTTTTATGAAAAATTAGTTGATACTTATACTATTATAACTGGAATATTAAAATTGGAGCTTTATCCGAACAAAGACACTAATGATACTACTGATCGAAATATTATAATATCATGCCGATTTTATGCTTTAGACACTTGTATTTTATTTTAAATTTAGGTTGAGTTATTGGATCCTAACCAGAAAATACTGTAAGAATATTTTAGGATGATTTTCCCCAAAATGTTAAGAAGAGCCATGATGGAATTGAAAAACACCATGTTTTCAGTATAGTCGACGTTCTTTAAATCTGTTTCAAGGAAATTTGTTTTTTTTTATCATATACGAATGGAAGAAAGCCATATAAATAGGAGAGGTGACGTAACCAAGCAAAGAAAAAGTTTTTGAAAATGTGTGGATTCCCCATAAGGAAAATTGCAAAATTTGCAAAACACCCTTTGAAAAATTCTTCTCATACCTTTAAAGATGTGGGCGAACTAAAACCCGTCTTTTAACCAATGGAAGTTATAAAATAATGGAAACCCCTGGAAAAATATAAAACCTTTACTTAAACCCCCTTGAAATTATTTTGCGGATTTACCCCCTGGAAAAGTTCGTCCATCCCTCTGTATATGGATATAAAAAGGGATTGGCCCAAAAAAAATTTCAATATAGAGCTCAGAGAAATGTTTTTTTGCACTATCGAGTTTCAATATTTTTATTTTAATGCGCGAAATTTGAAAATCTTGTTATCCTAAAAAAGGTACCGTGAAAAGCACAGCTCAAAATCATATATTTACGCTGTGCCGACGAATCGAGATTCTATTCATCGCGCAATCAGCGAAGACAAAAGTAACCATGACGACCATCCAAGATCTTGGATGAGCGTCATAGTCGATATTTTTATTCCCGTCGTTGAAAACACAACTTACAAAAAGTCATCAATGCTTTGTAAAAAGAGTCAGTGATAGAGAATCATAACATAAAGTCTGTCTATTATTTCGATTCAATTAAAGTGACATTTCCATAATTAAAAGTTTAGTAATTACTGTTATACATTTGGGGATCATGTAAAAGATTTCTTTTGAAATAAACTCATCATTTCAACTACACTTGGAGGTTTCTGGGGAATTCGTAAATAGTAAACTGCATACTGATACAGTCTGCTAGACATTAATATGGTAATATTTGCTCTTCATCTTTGATTTTTTCTACAGTGATTAGATTGACACATGCGCGATAAAATTTCTATTATTTGTCTTCAGAGGTTACTATTTTCTTTGAAAACTTAACCTCTGATACTCAGGGTATAAAAAAGGCGCTTTTTCAAATTAGATATCGAAGTGGAAGGCAGAAAGCCTTTACGTCCTTTACAGTATATGACCCCCAAAACGTCCTTGCAAATTGAAATATTTCTAGTAAAATCAGAAAACAGGGATCGCTAAAAAATGTACCTATAAATTATGCTATGACATGTCTAGTTTCTTTCCCAAAAGATAATTTTGCACGGACCTGCCTGAATGATGGAAAGGTGCCCAGTGGTAAAACTTCAAATTAATTCGCTGGAGGACAGAATCAAGTAATGCAGGGCCAAATCTGGAGGTTCTTGGATCACTTGTTGACCAAAAATGATCAAAAAACGGTCGAAATCTTAAAAAAAGTGTCAAAATTTTGCATTTTTTTTTTACTTTTTGGCTTAAAATCTCACAGGAAAGACTCACTTTTGATTTTTTTTTTGCTTGACTATGAAGCCCAATTCAATTCCTTCGAGTTAGACCAAAACTGACGATTTCTAACTCAAACTGGGCATTAGAGGAGGGCTTCGCCCTGCTACAAAGCCCATGTCTGATATATACGACATTGGCACTTAAAGGGTTAAAATCCGTAAATATGGAAAATCTTTAAAGCGCCGAAAATGCTATATTGCCATTAGCCGTGTGAATACAGGCTTATCAAACTAGCCTATCTATAATTGTTTGAGATTTGAGAAGAGAAAATAGCTGAGAATTGTCAGAAAGTTGATACAATGTCTTCAGCGAGATGCCAAAATGTCGTGACAAAGAGAAGCTATCAAAGTTTCGGAATTTCTATGGCACTAATAGACCTTTTCATAAATTATGTCACGAACACCACTTGCCTCGTATCCAAACAATTACCATGGTGATTATATCCCTTAAGACATTAAATGATTTTTTTAATCCACTGGGAGTTAATCACCATAACAATAATTTCAAAACGAGTTTTTTGCCCACCCTGTAGTAATAAGAAAGCTTGCCAAGCAAAGCGACTGCGAAAAATTAGCATGATTTTTCCTATTTTCGGCTAAAAACAGCTATTTTGTTGCGGTAAAATAATGAAAGGGCCGTCGAAATAAGTGGTGTGAAAAGGATTTTAACATCCTCATCCAAATACATGCAATAAAAGGTCGTCGCTGGGAGGGGCTACACTAAACTCCCGCTGTCACCACGCTGTGGTGAGAAAATGATGCTTTTATCTCGGGAAATTTTATTTCTATCCATGTTTTCCTATAATAAAAACATGGAATAAATGTTTGAATATTCTAAAATAAACGAAGTCATTGAAAAATAGGCTTAAAATATCTTAAAATCCAAAATGGGTAGAAGAAAAGTTGACCACATAATTTGTGGAAAATCCATGAAAACATCTTTTAAAAATGACAATATATGATAAATATATAAAAATTCCACTGAAATATTCCTGGTCATATATAAATATTTTGTAATTTTTCCAAAAAAATTATAGTATCCATAAAATGAATAGAATGAAGGTTATAGAAGGGATGAATCAAAAGCTTCACATCATCTTCAAGTAGAAATACGAAAAAACACTAATATTATGGTTCTTTTTTGAAGAAAAAAAACGAAGAAAAGAAAACTTTCAAATGTCTATTTGCAAAAGTATTACATTTCTAATCTCAAAATTCTGTCGTGAAAGCAATTGACTACTGTAGTGAGCTTACTACTCGTGTAGGCCCTAAAAACCCCTGAAGGTGTATTGAAAATATAAATGATTAAAAAGTTCGGCAAGACGATAAACATTGAACTGGAACTGATACACAAACAACGAACAAAGAAATTGAAAATGTGTAAAATATCATGAATGGTTTTCTCGTGTATTGTTATTGTTTGTGCCACCTTCTTTCGAAGTCGAAGGGAAACTAAACAGAGACGGTTTAATGTCTGCTAAACTTGGTGAGAAATTTGGATGAAAAGCGTGCGGATTGAAAGGTGAAGGATTTTGTCCACTGGTAGTGTGGCTTTCTGCAGAAAAGGGGACGATGTCATTGAAATCCATAGAAGTGTTTTTGATGCTTGATTTTTGTGGTTGCTGATGATATGCGTGCAAATTGTTCGTTTGTTGATGTGAAAGGTGTGATGAATTGTCGTACCTGAATAACGAACAAGGTAAAATTTTTCTAAACAAAATTTTCATCAGCGATTTTATCATTGAACAAAAGCATTTTGAAGACATTATATGGCCCCTTATATGAACAGCAAAACAACACTGACCGTTAGTTCTTCTAACTGCGAATGAACAAATGTAAACTAAGTTTAAAATAGTGTGATTTCGTCATGGTTTACCTTGAAGGGGGGTTAGGTATCGCTTTGCTTCTTGAGTGACCGCTTTGGAGTAATTGTTGACGTTTTTGTTCGTCGACTGTCATCCAGGAGGAGCGTTGATTGTTAATTGGTGAGTGGCCATCATCGCTCATGTAAGAAGATGAAGAAACTTTCGCAAGCATCTGGCTCGAGTAATGTTCTAATGGTTTATGTTGCATTTTGGTGGTTCGGTGACTTATGTGTTGCGAGGTGGGTTGCCTTTGAATCACTTCGTGATGAGCAAGTGTTCTTTGTGGTCCTGCCTGTGTTACTGTCATTCGTTGAGGAGCCTTGTGATTGACAACTGTACGCGGGGACATGTCTTGATGTATTAAGGATTGAGACGATTTTTGTGGAGAAGTCGGTATTCTTTGCTGTGATTCTTTCAGTGAAGTAGCAGACCTTTGTTGCTGAGAAGCTTCCCTGAATTGTTCTTTGGTTAAAGCCATTCGTTTGTACTGCAACAATTTTTGATGCTGTTGTTGTTCAAAAGAACTCATGGATGCTTGTTGTTGCTTTTGAGGTGATGTCATTGCGGCTCGATGAGGAACAGCATTTCTCGGGTGTTGTAAGGGTGTGTCGTTCGCTCGTTGCTGTCGTGGTTGATGTTGTTGCTGGGATGTTTTGAGCATTGCTGCAGGATGTTGTGGTGATAACTTGGTTATTGAGGATTGTTGCTGAGGTGACGCCTTGAGAGCAGCTGAAGGGTGTTGAGGCGATACCCTCACTCTGGTGGATTGCTGTTGTGGTGATACTGAACGTGTTGTAGATTGATGATGCGTTGTCGTCTTGTTTATAGTTACTTGTTGCTGAGGCTCAGAACTCAATCTTGATTTTTGTGCAGTTTCAAGTTGGTTTCGAGGGTGGTTCTCAAAATGCATTAAACTTTTTTGTGGCGATAGTTCTTGATGTAGGTTCGTACGACCTTGTTTTGAACGAATCTCCTCCTTTTGTCCACCGAGGATGATTGTTCGTTGTGTTACTCCTTGGTTCGTGGTTGACTTTGGAGTTACAACGTCCGGCGTAGGTGACCTTTGATTAAAGATGTTTCGTTGAGATGAAGTGCTACTACTACTGTTCCTACTAGCAGGTTCTTTGTGTATCAAAGTTTGTGGTAAAGATTCTTGTTTAGAATTTGAGTTTCTCTGCAAAGCATCTTGACGAAACTCTGTCCGCTGAACTTTTATCCCTTCGTCGTAAACGCTTTTATTGTCTTTCAGTCCTCTAGCAACTGAGATAATTTTCTCATCGATATTAATATGATTTTTAGGTCGGGAAAACACCTCTTGTCTTGAATGACTCATTACAGAGGAAGACGGTTTCGCGTTCGAAAAAATAGTCTGTGGTTTAGAAAATATTTTGGTTGGCGTTGAGCGTGGAATGTTATTATCATTTTGCGAGGAAGTAGCGGGTAAACTTGAAGACACTAGAGTCGGTTTGGAGTTAGAAATTGTCCGCGTGAATATGACAGTCGTTTGTTGTTCAGGTGAGTCAATGTGATTTCGAGGTTCGGGCTGATGGTATATCGGACTAGAATATTGTATTTTCTCTTTACTATCTTTTGTTGTTAGCACGTTCGATGTTGCAGCACTTTTAGAGGAAGCGGGAAGTTTTCGTAACGGTGGCACAGTTATAGTTTTTGAAGTATTTGCGGTCAAAGGTTTAGTTTGCGATGATGGTGAGGTTATTGTGAAAATACTAGAGCTCGCTTTATTGGCATCGTTCACAGTTGAAGCTTTCAGCGTTACTTTTTGATTGGATGAGTTGGCTTTTAGGACGGATGAAGTTGGTACAGTAATGTTCTTGATGCCTGTTATGATAACTTTAGACGTTGTGTTTGGTTTTGTTAATGACAAAACTGCGGTAGAAGCCTTCGTCCCTGTGGCAGTCGTGCTGGTAGTTTTAGCGGGTAATTTGACGGACACACTTGCCGCTGTTATGGATTTCGGCGCCACCTTTGATGTCGTTGTAATGGTTGTGGTTGTGGAACTTGGGGCGGTTAATGCGCCTCCTTGCTTCTTGTCAACTTTTACGCTGCAGAAAGAGAGAGAGTGAATTCCTTATTATAAAACCTCATTAATCTTCAATTTTGGTTCAGGGGGTAATTTATTTTTTGATATACTGTTTTCCGCATTATCAGGACGGACAAGGAGTGAATTTTCAAACCAAAGTGACCAATGAGAAAAATAAGAAAATAATTGGCTTCACATACGTTTTAGTTTTGTTTTGCGTGATTTCCAAGTGTCCTTGCCGACTTTCTTTGTAAAGTATGCTATGGAATAATACAAGAAACAAGTAATAACTGCGTATAAAGGTACAACTATTTTCTTCAAGTAAATGAAATGAAAGTTTTGATCTTGTTCGTTAGATTGTAAGGAATAAAATCATTTCGAACTTATGACATATCTACATCATTGGTTGATTAATATCATTTTACTTAGAGGTTACAAAGATTGGTGCTACCTACCGACTAGTCATCCAACCTTTCGGCCATATTTTGCGAATCTCATTTTCAAGAAAGTCCTGAAATGAATTAAAATATTATAGCAATATAGAGCCTGTGAAAAATATAATTGCGGTTGACTGGAAGATTAGGTAAATCATCCCATCGTTAAGAAGTTGTGGCTAAATAGCTCAAAACCATTATAGATAGAATTAGAATGTTGCAGTTATGAAAAGAGATAATCCAAGGTCTACATTTTATAGTTCAAATGAGTCCTTAAATTATACCTTAATGTATTCTTCACCAGTCATATAACGTGATTTCGAGATTTTGAATAACGATACTCGGTTGTGCACAACTTCACATAACAATTTCCTGAAGAAGAAAAAGCTCGGATACAAATCGACCAAGTTTCAGGTAAAAGCAACACAGACGGTGTTAAGTACTTTCGACGTAGAAACTTTCGCGAGCAGAAACTTTTGCGGGAAAAATATTTTTCGCGAGCATAAGCTTTCGCGAATCAAGACGTAAAATTGAGAATTTTCACACGAAAAAATGGCTTAGAGGGACAAATACTTCTTGGATTGGCTTGAAACACTTGTCCTTTGACTTAATAGTCTTTTAGCGGGCTAAAAAGTACCATAAAAGTTACATTTTATTCAAAGTTTAAGATTTTCTATTTTGTCAAGATTTTTTCGTGAGCATAAACTTTCGCGAATGGCCCTTCTTAGAATTTTTAAAGACATTTACCTTCGCGAAAAGGGCCAACATTTGCGAAAATCGCGAAAGTTTCTGCTCGCGAAAGTTTGTACGCCTAAAGTATATAGGAAGAATTTGCTGCCTAAACAGCACCCTTGACAATATCAAAAGTCTACATAATAATAATAATAATTATCAGATTGATGAAGAGATTTGCATAAAAGAACTCTGATCATAAAGGGACTCATTCCGGGTTTAAGGGCTCTGGACATTTCGATTTTACACCAACTTAAATGGCAATTTCTGCATTTTAAAAAGATTAATGTATAATTTTTTTTATGTCGTGTTAAACCTACCTTTTTAGAATTTAAAAATCGAAAAATTAAAATGAAAAAATTAAATGAAGAAGAAAACGAACAGTTTTTCGAAGAAGAGTATTTCACCTTTCCAAGCCCTAATCTCGGTAAAAATCAAACATTTTGGAATTTTTTTTTGGTTCAGGTGATCTATTTAGTATCTAAAAATACAATTTCGGAAAATTTTTGTGGAAGTGTCTTTCCTTTAAAATCTCCAAAAAACCTCATTTTTGGCAATTTTCTCTACTAAATTTCCATACGAAAACAGCTATAACTTGGGATGCAGCCAAATAGAAAATTTTTCCAAAAAAATCTAAATTAGGAAATTATTTGTCATTAACTTAAAAAAAGTTTGAAACAATAAAATGATTTCCCCAATGAGATTAGGCTTTTTTGTGAAAAGTATATGAATAGCGTCGTTATGACGTTTTATTAAGGTCCATGTCACACTTATTCCTTAATTACTCATGATGTAATTACTTAAATTCATTTTTTCAAAAGCAGTTTGTTCTTAAACATGTCAAAGAAGCGAAAACATAAGGTTTTATCTTCAAATTCTGAAATTGATTTTTCACTATGACCAGAGCCCTTAAATGAGCATGTCTCTTCATTTTCGTCTTGAAATCTAATGATCAGTTTACCTTGTAATGATTTCTTTTTGTGAATTTTAAATGTTTTTAAATTGAAAATTGATCTGAATTTTCATTCATTGGGACCACACAGAAGAGAGAACCCCGAAACGCCAAGATGAATTAAATTACAGACTTTCATTATTCAATCCATCCAGCTCAGTAAGAAAAGCTTTAAACAGGCCTTGTCAGGTACCTCAATTCATCACTCCAATTGAATTTTCGTTTAGGCATCGGTTTCTTTGCTTTTTCTTCCGCATTTGGTTCATTTTCCTTAAATAAAATTGAAACAATAAAGCTTGCGATTAAATCATACTGCAAAAAACAGCCGATTTCATAGATGAATGAGAAAATCAAAGGATATGAAGGCGAATATATGGAGGAAATACCTGTTTTGTTTCGTCTTTAGAAGATTGTTGGATTCTGTGAAGGGAAAACAATTTTGATAGTTTAAAAAAACTTAAGATAAAATGGTATCGAGGGACAAATAGTTCTTTTATAGGGAATCAATTTGGATAAAATTTCATCTTTTCCTTAAATGGAAATTATGTGATTTCAACTAAAAATAAACTCACTGCTCTCGGGCTTGATCTTGTAGTGCTTTGGCGACTTCGGCGTCATATCCTGCTTTTTGTAGTGTCATCGCTTTTGCAACTTCTACAAAATAGAAATTTTTGAGAATTTGTGCAAGTAAAATTTGTAAGAATTCATTTGGACAGCCAAAAACTTTTGATAAATTCTTCTATTCATTCCTTTGGAAAAAATGGAGAAGATTCCTTCCTTTGATAAAACTCAAATCAAATTATACAAAAGTGACATCTTAAAATTTAGCAAACTGAGTATCGTGTTAACCCTTAGACCCCGAAGGACGCCTATATGCGTCCAAAACAAGCCAAAATACCGAGTCTCAGACTTGAGGCCATAGCTCCTGACCACTTAATTTAAAGGGGCATAAACCCAATGCTTTAAGAAAGAGTAGGAAAATAGCTTTCCAATGGTACCAAAATCATCTCAAAATCAAGCTTTTATGGCACTTTAAAGTTTTGAGTTACAAAAAAAATTAGAAAAATTTCAACTTTTTCAAAAAAAACAGTGCGCACTAAGATAAATATATTTAAAGGAATTTTTATAAGAAAACGGGTACAGGAGCTATCTTACCTTCTTTCAATTTCTTTATGGGTCCGTCTTCGAGGTCTCGTTGGTTCTGAAGCAACAATGCTCGACATCGCTTCAATAGTGTATCCCTCGCACATGGCGTGAATATAGTAACGTGGTCGTACACAGCCTGAAAGGTACAAAGGACTGTTCTTCGAAAAAGCTGTTTTAACAAACTAAACAAGACCTAATGCCAAAATGTTTAAATGCCAACAGACCTGTCGTTCTATTCTATTGCGTTCTAAGCACACCAGCACCACTATAATAGACCCCTCCATTTCAAAAAATATATACTTTCCTGACCCTAAAAAGAGGGAGGAACCATGAAAATGTGCTGTTGTCGCAGAGGGTTTGTTTTTGTTTTGAGAAAAATTACGAATAAAATGAAACTTACATTTCGATCTTTGGGTGAGAACATTTTGCACATCTTTGCAAATCTGAAATTCCAAAAATATCTTAATCAAATTAGGCATGCACAGTAGTATTTCTAGAATTTTCAGAGGTAGATTCCATTCGTTTTAAATTGAGTTGCCGCCATAATGTTTTCATTTCTCGGAATAGATTGTAAAGCACGGAGACTCACAACTTACCGTAAAAGAACTTGGTTGATTTCAGGTGTGAAGAATTTGCCTTTGATGCATGCTTCAGCCAATTTCTTCAATTCTTCGATCAATTTGCGATCTTCTTCTGAAAGGTTGGTTGGTAGAGGCGGTGGAACTTTTGGAGGTTGTGGAACGTCTTTATTGGGGACTGGTTTTGAGTTTCCCTCTCCACTCTCGGATGTTGAAGATTTCTGTTTATCAAGGATTTTGGATAAAGGAACATTATCGTTGTTTTCGTCTTCGTCTTTAGATGAAGAGGAGCTGGATGATTTTGATGCAAGTTTGGCAAGCGGTAGATCATCTTCGAATGATTTGTTGGCGTCTTTTGGTGCCTTGGTAACAGCGCTCGTTGTTGTTGATGGGGCTGATGTCTTTGCTTTCTTCTTGTTAAGTATCCTAAGAAAAGCGTGAAAAGTATAATTTTCAAGTCCCTACTTCTATGGACAAGCAAGGCAGAGAAACAATACATGAGTTATCGAATTAGTTTTTAGCTTTGATTATGTGTAAAAAGTCTCATTGAAATAATGAGCACAAACAAAGAATTTTTGATATGTTTTCGTGCTAATTAGAAGGAATTAATAAAGAGAGAGCTAATTCAAACCCGAATATCATGAGAAGAGGGCATTGTTCCTTACTTTTGGGCCTTGAGTAATGTTTCATGGCGTTTCCGATTTTTCTCTTGGTTGATCAATACTTTCTTTTTCGGAGTTTTACTCTGCTTCCCCATCTTGGATAACTTGTCATTCTTAACTGCCGCTAACTATGAATTAAAAATGAACTGTCTTCAACTATACATCGATATAAATTCGATTAGGAGATTTAAAACGCGTTTAACAAGAGGTGGAAAAGCTTCTTTGCTTTTAAGCGTTAAAATGTTCTTACGCTGTTCTTAAATTTTTATACTGCTTTTTTCTATGGAAAACAGGTAAGGGTAAGGGCCAAGTTCTAACACCGTTCCTGGGACGCAACCAAATTTTGGTTAGTTAGAAAGTCGAAAGAATTTTGTGACTTTCTGAAAAGACTCCTTGCGAAAGTCTTTATAGCCTTAGAACTAAGGTTCTCGACAAAACTACTCGACACTTTGAAGGTTAACTTAAGCGGAAATGAATTATACCGGCTAGAGCTTGATAGGTTTTGCACCTACTAGTATACTATTACATACCTGAAAGAATGAGAAATTGAAATTCAAAATATTGGAAAGTCCAAGTTACCTTTCTTTTGATAGTCGCTTTGGAGGGTTTTCTGTAACAGGATTAATAATTATTCTATATAAATCAAGGAGAGTTGAGTATTGATTTAAAAAAACTCCGCCACACTCGTAATACAAAACACTGGAACGATGAGATAAACACTCCATCAGTATTGGTAGTTATGCTTAATCTGGAAAATTCTACTCCCGTAGCTGACTTCTGTACAATAAGTTGACAGGTTAAAAAGTATTGTTCTTACTTGCTTTTGGTGAAGTCCAATTCTCCTTGGTTTATATAGAATCCACCATGTTTTGTGGTCCAGTCTACCGGCACATTCTCATCATACTAAAAGTTGAAAGGAAACAAACTTATCATAAATCTTTTTACCGATATTATCTTTTTCCGATTTACCATGACTCATTTCGACCGTGAAAAGCTCTATTTAAAAGAAGATTTAAGTCGTGTAGTGAGGTCTGGTAGGACATAAAAACGTAAGAATACTTCAGATGGTGATATTCCTTCTGATGCTTGAGTCTAAACGACATAGGAAGGCGTAAAACATCCAAAAAAAATTAGTCCGTTGTACACTGTGTTCCTGAAGGGGGGACGCTGTGTTGATTTGCCTTGTAAACCTCAAAATCTAAGTTTTAGTATTCTGTAGGATTTAAAGCTTTTAATTCAATTTCCGCATCAGAATCAGAAAAAGCAATTAATTTTGATATGAATTCATGTATAAAACATAAAATTTGGTCAATTTGTTCCAAAATTACAAGGTTTTTAAGTTTTGCCTGGAAAGGCTTGTGATGACGTCATCACAAAACTTTCAACCTCCATAACTTTTGATAGGAAAATTTTCAAGGTATTCTTTATACCTCAATTTTCATCAGCATTTCATGCTCTTTCCGCTGGAACCATTAGATTTTAAATATTTCCAAAAATATAAATTTTTGCCCAGCCACCTGATGACGTCATCTGACAGGTGGCCAGGTGGCAAAATGTGGTGTTACTGTTTAAAGTTTTAGACCCTCTAAGGATTATCTGTGCCAAATTTCATGCTTTTATTTCGTCTGAAGTAATTTTGTGCTAACCTCACGGCGTTCTGAATATAAGTTCTAGCAAACGTGAATTTACATTAAAATCAGAGGCATCTCGTCATTCCACGTTTGCTAGGCCTTAGATTTAACAAGCTATATGCTGAATGGACCTACCCGATGATGAAAGTTGGATAGCAAAGGAGAAAAATGAAAACAATCAGTCAGATAATATAGCATTTAGCGAAAATGCATAACGCATTATATTTCATCATTGATTGTTGATGGGGGTAGAGGGAAGGGGAGTAGGGAAAAAAGAATATAATACAAAGTTCCGGTTGCAAAAATAACTTTATATTGACAATTGAATCATGCTTGATGATGGCCATTGTTATCAATAATGCTTTTGTGTGAGAAGACATAAAGAAATATAACGAAAAAGCCAAATAAAAATCTGCAAAAACGGCGATTTCCAGTCCGCAATCAGAATATTTCTTAGAGAAAATTTCATGAAGTTATGTTACCAAGTTCTTGAGATATTAATTTTTTGTTGCTTTATGACGTCATCGCAAAAGGCCTGAAAAACAGGTTTTTAGCCAAAATCGCAAAAAAGGCAAAAATTAAAATGATATAACAGCAATCTTCATTTTCTACATCGAAATATGCTTCTTTTCATGTATAATTCATCATACAAAAAGGGGTGGAACTACTTCCGAAAAATTGCCCAAAATTTGGACATTCGTTAATTTACCTGAGTTATGTTTTTGTGTGAGAAGACAAAAAAAATCTGCAAAAACGGCGATTTCCGTCATTTTCGGCCGGAATGCATCCTGGAGCAAAAAATCGGAAAAAACTAATGATGAAATCTCGAGAAAATGCCCAAAAACCGGTTTATCCGGCATATTTCCAGCATTTTCGACCGGAAAATTACGTTTATAGAAAATCGGGCTATGTCACACTTTAGGTATTGCAATTTTGCATCAGTGTGCAAAATTTCATGAAAAAGTATAAAGTAAAGCTCGAGAAATTCAAGAAATACCGTTTTTCCGGCGATTCTCGGCTGTTCCGGCGATTTTTAGAAAAGTCCGGCTGCAAAACCCAGTTTTATTTTTTGCAAAGTATTCATGATATGCACCATTGCAATGTCTTCCGTTCCACCCAATAGCCGATTGGTTGAAAGTGACGTATTGACTGATTTTACGTCACTTCCAACCAATCAGCTATTGGTTCCGTGACGTAATGTCAGAAGACATTGCAGTGGTGCATATCATGAATAGGAGAAAAATAACTTTAAAGCTTAATATTTTCAGTTTCAGTTGAACTGTTTTTCTGAAATATTCACAGCATATTCCACACATGAATATGGAACCATTTAAAAAAAATTGGTTTTCAAAAACGAAAATAATGTTCATAGTTTCTCCCTCTATTACCACTGGGCTTCAAAAAGAGGGCGCCAGCTCCTGATTTTAGCCAGGTTGTGCCAGCTGATGTAGGAGTCACCCAGTTTTTCAAACTACATCTAGAGGCTGACTCCTTTAGGTATAGTTTTTTAGATATTTAATGCTGTGTAAAACAAACAATATTTACTAGTCTTTGTAAAAGGTCTAGATTTTTTATCTTGCCACCTCAATTATGCAAATTCGCAACTTGTTGGCTTTGTTAATGTTAATGTTAATGTATATATTCTTTAAAGTCGAAAAAATTGTACAAATCTGTACTAGCTTTAAAGCTAATATAGTTCGACTGATGGCTTTAAAGGCTTTAACAGAAATACTTTTCGACTAGGGGTCACTTATAAAATTCGAAGAGTTCACCTACTAAAGCTTGTATGTAAGTATTAGCAGAACATGAGAATCTATTCGAAGCTAAGAGGATGAGTTTCGAAGAAGTAATTGCACTAAAATCTATTTACATTTAATCCATTTTGAAAAACTAGACTAATTTAATTAACATAACGACCGTCTATTTTACTTTGAATTTTTTATGTAATTCGTTCGTGAAAATTCATATTAATTAGAAAAATATCAATTTGAATAAATGCACCTGCAGATGTGTGATATGAAGGTAGGTTTTATATTTGGCTTTTTGTTTCAAAAATCTGTTCATTGGTCAGCCTAAGCTGAGCATTCAAATAGGTAAAATTTTCTTCCAGTTCCATAAGACGGCAAAAAAAAATCCGATTTCCCGATCGATCTCACTTTGATTTCTAAACTTTCTTCCGATCGGGTTAACTTTTTGGGTACTTTTAGCGTGCGTTGTTTATCATAATGTGGTGTTTCAAGATGGCGGCTCAAGCGATAAGTCAGATGTGATAAGTCAGTGTTGTACCAAAGTATTTCCAGTGTAAATCTGTTGCAAGCTTCAATTTCTGTCATTTATTTTTTTAACTCGGCAAATCAAACACATGATTTTCATCAAGGGGATTCTTTTTCTACATCTTTTGAAGGTTTAAAGCCGTTTGCTCAAGTTTTTGTTTATGTTGAATTTTCTGATACTTTTTATTGCTGCTTTTTATTAGTTTTTTGCAATAAAAACATATTTTTCTTGTTTCCTCTAGGTGGGATTGATGGTGTTATAATGTTATTGGAATTTGATAAAGTTTACAAAAGTACAGCTACTGTCTAAATTTGATAGAGCCTGGATGCAATCGTGCTTTTTTGGACTTGGTTTGGAAGTGTTTGATAAGGCGAATCGCAAAAAATTATTTGATTCCCGTCATTTTTTTTTTAAAGTGGGGGTCATTCGGTCGGTCGGTCGGTCGGTATACATCTTGTTGAAAGGGAATCCGTGTGGACTGATCCGAATTAAGAAATTGAGAAACCGTGGATAAACTGGTTTTCGGTTTACTCTCCATTAGCATGCGGCTCGCTACTTCGATTTGAAAACTTGTAAACACAGAGCGTGCAGAGCTCGACATTGGAAATCCAGCAAAGCAGCGGAAAAGCTTTCCGACTCTCCAACTCTACCTGCTGACCGTAAATCAGGGTCGGTCAGATGACGGGAACCAAATGATGACATCACATCTCCTATTATTGGACTTGCAGAATTATGACAAATGGTCTTTGAAATTTGATCAATTATATTAATATTAATGTATACAGTTCTTGTTGAAATTGATCTAACTATTTTTCACGCAGTTCCGGACGCAGATTGTGTTTTTCTAACCTTTTCTAACCTTGGCGCACGTTTTGACTGAATGATGGAATGGAATGAATGGCGATAACTTTTTATACATATCTCTTATCAGACTTGCAGAAAGCGGACTGCAGAAAGTTATGAAAAATGGTTTCTAGAATTTAATGAATTATACCGTCAAGTTACACAACATGCACACTCACGTCACAACTTGCACAGTCATAACAAACAGATCCATCTGGTCTTCATTTAACATTGTTTTAAAGTTTAAAAAACACTGCCAGTGCTTGGCACAGAAGAGAGGACTCCCAGTTGAAATTAATTGCTACTCCGCTGCCCTGTTGAATTTATTTATTATGGTTGTGTGTTTATTCTGTCAAGGCGGTAAAGCGATCGCCCAAATTCATAGACCAATCAAAAGGGAGTTTAAAGCAAAATAGGGGAAAAATGAGCTTCCCTGAATAGTTTTGCTTTCAATTATCATTTGCGACCAGCAAAGTCTTCAAGATGGTTGTGTGCATGTTGTGTAACTTGACGGTACTAAACTACAAAATTTATTTACGAAGACTGGATGTAAATTATGTTTTTCTGACCTTGCCAAATTATGGCTTTGACTGAATAGCAGTCAGTTTTTACGTACTCATTGGCCTTGCAGACAACTGACAAATGGTTTCTGTAATTTGACCAAGTCTACCAAAATACAGTTCCTGTTGAAATGTTATAAATATGAACTACGTTTTGCAAAGATTTTGATGCAAATTGTGTTTTTCTGGAGTTTGTGCTTTGTGACTTAAAGTTTGTAGCTTGTTAGTTTAAAGTGTTATTGGAGTTTTATCAACTAAAACAAAAAGTACAATTTCTATGTATATTTGATGGATATCTTTATTTTGGTTCTGACGTTTTGGCAATTTGCTAATTTATTTCTAGATAACACTTTGGTTAGATATGGATATTGTCTACATCCAACAGAAGAAAATGTATCATAACTGACTGGAATGAAATTAACAAAAAGTTTTAATTACACTATGTTTCTCTTTTATTTTATAGTAATGAACTATAGTTTAATTGTTTGATGTCGTAGAAACAGTGCTACAATGGATCATGGTCAAAAATAGTGTGACATTCGAAAATTGACAATATTTCAATTATTTTACACTTCAGGTGATAAATGTGGCTGACATTTGTTTTGACAGCTGAAAATTTACACACTTCAAGTTCAAAGCTTAACCTAGGCTTGTAGTAGTTTGAAAAGTTCTGTTAGGTGATGGTTTGGGGCTTACAACCATTTACAGTTGACTACTTGGAAATGTCAACCACATGTTTTCACGTCGAGTTTTAACCACGATCCATCACCCATTAATAAAAATTTTAATTCTCTATCGTTCCACTGTTTTTTTTACACATACCTGGTAAGCCACAATTGTTCTCCAAAAATTGTGACTGACGTAAGCCACATGACAATTTAAGCCACAAAAAATCACCTGATTTAGAGTGAAATTTAGGGATATCTAGAAGAGATATTGTAACCGTTTTTTCTGCACTTTGAAATTCGATCTTTTCCCCTTTTGAGGAATATATAAACTTAGTGTCAGCCACATTATATCACCTAAAAACCTTTGGTTAAAGATATCATATGTAAAATGTCACAAAACAGGGGTTTATTTTTGACCATGTTCAATGCTAAAGAGAAGTATACTTTGATCTTCTCGTGGGGGGGGGGGGGGTTGGAGGAGCTCTCAGGCTTGTTTTAAATAATTTTAAATCAAGTTATCAAATGTTTCACATTTTGTACATTATTCAACATTTTTGGTCTACTCTGTTTCAGTACATCTCTTACATCTGTTAACCCACTTATTAAAGCTATCTAGCTAAGCTCTATTGGCTGACCTTCCAGCCTCGGCTGGTTTATTTCTTCTACTTTAGGACGGAGCCAAAGTGGAAGAGATTTTAAATGATTAAAAATTCTCAATAATTCATGACTTTGTTTCTTAACTAACACCATCAAGTTACACAGATAAAACGTACGTTCATTCATATCTATTGCAAAACCATTTTATTTTACACCTTTTAACAACAGAAATCGAGAACTCAAACGAAGGGTTTTTAACTAGTCTTCTTTTTACAATATCGTTTTTTCAAGATTCACTTTAGATCGAGTTGTATATATTCATTATTGTTAACTTCCAGGGATAAAGAAAGACAAACTTGCAAGGACAACAACAGTTAACGGAACTGATCACCATAAAGTCCGGGCTATACAGCTATTGAAAATAAAAGAGGTGAATTGTACCTCTACAGCTTATGAATTTCTGGATCCATCAGATCGGGAACTATTTGCAACAATTCTATTCTTACAAGCTGTTGTCATAATTGCCATAAATGGTTTTGTTCTTTACATTATGTGGTCAAGAAGGATGCACAAGAAATTCGCCTTCAAGATATTGGTCATTGTGTCTATTTTATACATCTTTACTGCTGTAATCACTTTGATGGTCTATGCTGCAACAATGTTAGCTATCGACACACTGAGTTGCATACAGAGAAAAGTATTGTACACAGCTGGTCTTGTCATTAGCTACATTACTAATACTATGGCTCTGTTTTTGGCTTTTGATCGATATCTCAGAGTGCACTTTATGAAAATTTTTAATGGGAGAGTGGAAATAACAAGGACAAGATATTACATCATTTCTACTATTTATATTTTATCAGCTATCACCCAAGGAATAATCACCGGCTTAGGTAGCACCATCTTCAAGCAACGTCAAATTTTAAGATTAGGCTTGGCAGCAGGCGACACTTTTTTTATTTTAGTTTCCATATTTCTTTACTATCGATCCATCGTTAAATTACGAAAGCACCAACAAAACTCCAGACAGCTTTCATCAAAAGACCGTGATATAACAAGTCTGGCTAAAACCTATTTTTTAATTTTTCTATTCTGCTTCGTCCAGTGGGGTGCTTGTTACTTCCTATTAGGCCTTGCCAAAAGTGATAGGATGAGAGCACTCATTTCACTTTCCTCGTACATTGTGCTTTCCTGTGCTGGTATTGTAAATGGAATGGTGTTTATCAAATACGCAGGCAAAGGTAGAAAGATTGGAGATCTTTGCAAAAACATTGCGTAGTAGATCAAAGATTTCATTGCTGATAAGGTAGTGTTGAAGTGGCACACTGAAATAACTGTAAACTGCTGTAACTTGAAAACATTTTTAGCAGTGGAAAAATCTATTATTCATTTTTCAATTTAGCAAAATTAGAGAGCATTTTTTAGAATTAAGTTAGAATTTAAGAATGACAAGCAACATGCTGAATGGACCTAACTGATGATGAGAATCAAATAAAAACAAGACGACTTGAAGTCGAAAATTTCGCCTAGAATTTGAACTGCATGGGAAAAACAAGAAGTAGAGATTGAAGCTAATCTGAAATCTACTTTACATCGAGCCTTGATGAAACAATTTTACAAGAACAACGAGGCTTAAAATCGCTAAAAAAATTAAGACGGATTTAAGAAGAATTGTTGTTTAATTTTTAAGAACTCTTATAAAGTATATGCTTATAAAAGATAAATAGGCTCATATTGCACGCCATCCCTTGTTTATTTTGTAAGAACTAATTACGGAAAGGTATATCACCGTCTATCCAAGAGTTATTGATTTGATTCTTATAAAGTAAAATGCTTATAAGAAAATGAATATGCTCATATTGTGCGCCGTCCCTTGTTTACTTTGTAAGAACTAATTACCGAAAGGTATGTCACCGTCTATCAAAAGTAATTGATTTGATTCTTATAAAGTAAATGCTTATAAGAAAAATAAAAGGCTCAAATTGTACGCCATCCCTTGTTTATTTTGTAAGAACTAATTACCGAAAGGTATATCACCGTCTATCAAGAGTTATTGATTTGATCGATTTGATTCTTATAAAGTGAATGCTTATAAGAAAAATGAATATGCTCATATTGTGCGCCGTCCCTTGTTTACTTTGTAAGAACTTATTACCGAAAGGTATGTCACCATCTATCAAGAGTTATTGATTTGATTCTTATAAAGTAAATGCTTATAAGAAAAATAAATATGCTCATATTGTGCGCCATCTGTTGTTTACTTTGTAAAAACTAATTACCGAAAGATATATGGCTGTTTATCAAGAGTTATTGATTTGATTCTTATAAAGTAAATGCTTATAAGAAAAATAAATATCCTCATATTGTGCGCCATTCCCTGTTTACTTTGTAAGAACTAATTACCGAAAGGTATATATATCACCGTCTATCAAGAGTTATTGAATATCGCGGTAAAGTGTCGGATAGCTTTGAAAGTTCGCTAAAGAAATTGAAAGTTCCGTGTAAAATCATTTTTACCTCGAAAAAACTTAAAATGGATTTACCAAGTCTGAAACCTCCAGTTGAAAAGTGTTTCAAAAGTCACGTGATAAAATTTGTTGTTCACGATGCCAATCGTGCTATGTCGGTCAAACGATCCGTCATTTAATCACACGACTTAAAGAACACAAAAGATCTGGCCCCGTGGGGAATCATTTTAAGGATTGTTGTATCGAGCTATCAATTGAGAACGTATCAATTCTTTGTACTACGTCACGTTCAACATTTTATTTAATGACCCTTGAGGCATTAATGATTAATGAGCATAAGCCATCTCTTAATACAAAAGACGAGTATACAGGGTGTCCCTAATAAAAGTATCGAGTTTGAACATGCGATTGAGTAAAAAAGTTTGTGTGTGTTATCGCTAAAATATAAGAACGTTCTCCATCACATAGGCTCATTACAAAAGGTAGTTACAACGTACAAAGAAAAAAGAGGGAGAGCTTAAAATACAATTTTGTGAATACACACTTCAAACTTTCTACTCAATCGCATGTTCAAACTCGATACTTTTATTAGGGACACCCTGTAGAAGTAGGGCTTTGGTAATTAAAATTTAATTCCCAAAACGCTACGTCTATACTCCCTGAGCGATTTATATACTTGTATGTATTTTTTCTAATTTTTCCTTTTATTTTCTGTATCAATTCAATTTTGCTTATTCATTTATAGTGTCTTATGTGTATGTAGTGAAGGGATGCGTTGCATTATTTTGAAATTTACCTTATATAATTTTTAAATCTATGTAACTGTTTTTAACTGTTTTTATTCTTTTAGACCTGATGATGGATAAATATATCCGAAATATATCGTAAAAATAAATATTGATTGTTGTTGGTACCAGTTTATCACAATGTTATTGATTTGATTCTTATAAAGTATATGCTTATAAGAAAAATAAATATGCTCATATTGTGCGCCATCGAAAGGTATATCAACGTCTATCAAGAGTTATTGATTTGATTCTTATAAAGTATATGCTTATAAAAAATAAATATGCTCATTTTGTGCGCCATCCCTTGTTTACTTTGAAGAACTAATTACCGAAAGGTATATCACCGTCTATCAAGAGTTATTGGTTTGAATCTTATAAAGTATATGCTTATAAGAAAATAAAGAAAAAATCAAAACTGTGAAGCTAAAGACACAAAGATATATGACGTAATCCAAAGAAAACCCGCGAAAATTGTCCGTGGTTATACGAGCGTGTAATTTGTAAAGTAAATTTAGTGAGTTCGTCCACCGTATCAAGTACTTTCGTTTTCTAATTATTTTTCCGATGACACCAACACCGCGAAAGGCTATCGTAATACTTTCGCTAAGCGAAATTAATAAGACAAATAGCAAGCGAGTAGTAAGAAACTGTAGTGAGCAGTCCAAAAAAATGGAAAAAACTAATGAAGCAATTTCATACAAAGTCCAAAAAACCCCAATTTTTAAAAGCACTTTTTGGCCCAAATTCGCCCAAACAATTATTTTTTCAAAAATCGGGCTCCGTGACTTTTTGGGAATCACCATTTTTCATCACTGTGCAAAAAATCAGAAAAAACTAATGAGCCAATCCCGAGAGAAGCTGGCAACAGACGAACAGACGAACGGACGGACGGACGAACGAACGAACATCGGTTAATATAAGGACCTCCACCCACCGGGGTAAGTCCAAAAAGCCGTGGAGAGAAGGCTTATCGATTATTAAAGTTATGAGAAATGGGATTGATAAAGAGTAGTAACGATATGATGAATTAAATTATTCTCACAGCTTCGGAATTGTCGATGAAGCCATCGTCATCTTCATAACCATATCCATCCTGAAGAAAAAATAGCAGTTAAGTAAAAACAGATCAGTGGTCACGCTCCCTCGACACTGGAAATTTAAACAATACTTAGACTTCTTCACCCTTCTCTAGGGAAGGCAAAAAGTAAAAAGGTTGGAATCCTTGAAAGTAAAAATATATTTTTACTTAGTAGCTAGAGAAGAAAATGAACTTCTAAGCAGGTTTTAGGAGATCCCTTAAATTTCAGATGACCCCCAAGACTTATGAATACATGAATGATAATTTTAATTTTAACAATCAGCTTTGGTTAAAACTTGACTACAACTTCACGAAAATTCTGCTTTAAAAAGGCATTTTATTTTGACGGATATTCATTCATGTTAGAAAATTCAACTAGACAGATTGCCGTCCACAGTCGGAAAAGTTGCAACTTTGCCCCATGTTTAGCTGTAGCTTAAGTAACTAGTTTTCCCAATCCCCTTATTTAAGGAAATTCGAAAATTTGCTCTTTTTCAAAGCTGATTTTCAGGGCTCCCATATAGTAAAATTCACGCTCGCTAATTCGCTTTTCAAGGGAAATTGAATTTTCATTGAATACGGGGGCGTGGTAAAAAATAGTAGGAAATTTTTATACTACGATAAAAATGAGGAGAACATCAGATCA
Source organism: Clytia hemisphaerica (assembly GCF_902728285.1). NCBI lineage: Eukaryota > Metazoa > Cnidaria > Hydrozoa > Leptothecata > Clytiidae > Clytia > Clytia hemisphaerica. Next base: position 390,496 of record NW_027103699.1, on the reverse strand, counting down.
TACAACTCAAGAAGAAAAATTTAAGCGTGACTTTATAGGTTTGAACGTGATAGAACAAATAAAGGTAGGTTTAACTAAAAAACTAAGTTCTTGAGATGAAATCTCCGTTATATACCTGCTTTGAGGAATTATCATTTTGAGATTTGTAGATTTGTAGAATTGTAGAATTGTAGAATTCCATGGAGCATCAGTGTTATGTTATAAATTTACTTACTACATATTTTTCGGACGTGTATTTCAATAATTGTTCAGGGATGCCATCTAATGATTCAGATGTCTCTTCTGATGAATCTTTTCTCTGAAATTAAAATCATAAAAATGGACATGAAAAAACATGATTTTAAAGGGATTATAGCCGTAATTAGTGTCAAAGTCGAAGACGTTTTGGGGGGTTTTCTACGAAGAAAACTGACTTTATAGTTTAAATGAAGTCTTTGCAAAAAGTTTTCAAATCATTTCATATCTGGTTATTACTACGCCGTAACTAGTGTCAAAGTCGAAGACGTTTTGGGGGGTTTTCTACGAAGAAAACTGACTTTATAGTTTAAATGAAGTCTTTGCAAAAAGTTTTCAAATCATTTCATATCTGGTTATTACTACGCCGTAACTAGTGTCAAAGTCGAAGACGTTTTGGGGAGGTTTTCTACGAAGAAAACTGACTTTATAGTTTAAATGAAGTCTAGTTGCAAAAAGTTTTCAAATCATTTCATATCTGGTTATTACTACGATGAGGAGAAGTAAAATATCCATCATTGAATGAGAGAAGGGTCTTACACTTTTACGGAGAATCTGCAAATAGTCAATCTCACAGTACTCGTCTTTGTTGAGTTGATCAAGATCGAGGGTGTGTCGAAAGGCTGGTTCATTTTCATCAGAACTTTTACTGTTTTGATTGAACGTGAACGAAAGGTTCTCCATTTCACCTTCTTTTGCTTCTACAAAAAGGAAAAGACAATAATGTTTGACATGACTGGGGAACGCTATTGTTATGATATTAAATCACATGGCGGTGTTTATTTTTCCACATTGCGCCCTTGCATGCCCATTCCTAATGGCCTATTTTGTAGATTCGATGTTAATCGACTATTCGGTGGACGATAGGAGATTTTCAGTATACAGCTAGCAAAAAAAAGATCTTCATCTTTTCTACCCAGAAGACTGTGACTTTCTAAGAATAACATTATATAAATTAAAAGGAGTATTGCTTATAACCTTTTAGAAATGTAACCATTAATCAATTTTTATTATTTCATATCTGTCACGAAACACATTGAGCTTCGTTGATAAGCACTTAACGCAAACACACAAAAAGGTATCCACGATACTATTGTTGCCTTTCATAAGTAGCTAGAATAAAAAGAGAGACTTTTAATTAGCATATTATGACGAATCTATAACCCATTATCAAATAAGTTCACCCTGATAACTTAGTTTAGTTTTGAAAGTGCACTACATCTTTATCTTTTAAACCTTTTATACAGAAAACATGAGGACGTTTGCTATACTTTTTGTTTTGGTGAATATGCATCATTGCGAAGATGAAGTTACTTTGCTTGAATCAACTTTTGATTTCTCCATTTTGAGTTGCTCTCAGCAGAGAAACATCACTATTGTGATGGACCACTTGGAACTTTTTCGTTATTTTTTTGTCGATGCTCTTAATGAGTTGATAGTTAACGAACATTGCTTTGTTATTAACATTTATCTCAACAATGAGGACCGTGCAGTGCAGTTAAAGAAGGGCTACAATTTCAACACACTTGTCAGGAATGAAGTGGGACGTTATGATCATAAAATACTACCAACAAGAATATCAAATTTCATCAAACGAATACCGAAGGAAGAAAAAGAAGAAATAAAGCCAACTTTTGTGTACATCACCTCTCCAACTCACAATTTCGAAAAAACAGTTTTTGCCAATTTAAAACGTCTCCAAGAAGAGCATAACTGGGATGTTATCATATATAGGTATAGAACACGTTTTACCCCAATGGAATGGCTTCCATTGCATAGAGACATCCAATATGAACAAAGTCATGCTTATTTTGAAAAGTTCCACTTTCCAATCAAAGATTTGATGGACTTGATCAAAAACCCAGATTATGATCGTTTTCAAGCAGCATATAGATGGGTAGTTTTAAAAAATGAATTTTTCAATGAATCATGCATGAGAAAAACCAACACCATACATATCACTTCATATCATTGGTCAGATGCAAACCTTCCAATGATGCTGGCATTATTGAGAGACATCAACAACCGACGAGCAAAATTAAATAGAAAACCGTTGAAAATAGTTTATCGTATCTTTTTTCCATACATAGTGAAGCAACGCTTTCAAAATCGCAATGTACAGGGTGGTGAATATTTGAAATTTGCAAGCGATTGGGATGGGCATCCTCTTTATCGTTATAGAGCGAAAGGGGACCTTTACATTCACCTTCTGGATGGGAACCTGGCACCTTATACTTGTAAACAATACACTCCACTTATACAGCACCAACATTATCGTTATCGTGATGAACGTGCCAAGCTGAAAGATTCCTGTTTCGATGATCAAAGTATCAAATCTTTTCTTACGCCTGAAGAATTGTTTGAAGCAATAAATGAGGATTTTTGTTTAGCGAAATGATGCTCCTGGGACGTCAAATATTTATCATTATCAAATCATCATCTCTATTTCTATATTAATACTCTTATTTAAATTATTGTATCAGTTTAAAAATCTTGGAATATAAACTTTATCATATTAAAATGAAAAGGCTGGTCCATACATCCAAGTCACCATAGTGGGCATCACCCCTCCAACACCCACCGTGAATAAAGCCACTCCCCCACTGCATAGGGTAACCCCCATCTAAAATTTGCTACCATCAGAACCTCCACAATCTTGGGCCCAAATCCACCTAAATTCTTTTCAATCCTAACCTGAAAGAAGGTTTTTGAGCATTTTGACAATTTTGAGAATTTGGTAACTTTAACTCCTTTATTGGGAGCTTTGAAAATGCCAGTCAATAGCATAGATAGAAAGACTTTGAAACGAAAAAAAAACAGATTTGCCTATTGTTTTTGTATCATTTTATGAGATTTTGGTCAAAATAATTTGACAATTGACAGCCTTCAGAAACAGATTTCAATCAAATCGAACGAGCCAATCATCCAATACATAATTTTAGTCAACTTCACATTTTGGTCTGTAAAATACCAACCAGGCAGGTGGCTGTACACTAAAACTTTGCGAATCATGTCCAATTATCCATATCTACCACTGGTATAGATTTCAAGTTCGTTGCACTTGTCAACCTTGGGATTTGAGAGGAGCTAGAGTGCTCCCCCTGGAGGGGCGGCTCATGATTCAATAACTTTTGAAGTAAGAATGCTGGAAGTGCTTGACACCCCCTTCTGGGCCCATTATGGGGGATATACAGCTGCAGGGTACTGACCTATAGCTGGTTGGTGGTCAGTGTCTAATTTTAAATCTCAAAAAAGTTAGTACCCACTACTAAAGTCTGTCTCAAAATAATTTGCAGCTGGAGAAAAAAATGGCTGTAACTTTTGAAAGAATTCGAATCAAGTTGCGATTTTGTACTCGTTAAAAAGATATTTGTAAGTGGAATATTATCAAGTAAAAAATTTGAGAAAAAAAAAGGAAAATGAAAATGAAAAATGAAGAAGAAAAAAATCAACTTTTTGTAGAAATGTTGTATAATTAACATTTTCACAGGAGTGACTCTTCAATCTTAGATCATCATCACTGTGAAAAATTTTTCAAAAATATTCATTCAATCAAAAGATATCAAACAAAGTTTATTGCTGGTTGATCGACAAAAGGCTGTTTTTTGTCGTTTTTAACGTTTTTTACTACTTTATAGAGTCAATCAGCAATAAACTTTGTTTGATATCTTTTAATTGAATGAATATTTTTGAATTTTTTTTTGACAGTGATGATGATCTAAGATTGAAGAATCACTTTTGTGAAAATGGTAATTATACGACATTTCTACAAGAAATTGAATTTTTTCTTCTTCGTTTTTCATTTTCATTTTCCTTTTTTTTTCCAAATTTTTTACTTGATAATATTCAACTCACAAATATCTTTTTAACGAGCACAAAATCGCAACTTGATTCGAATTCTATCAAAAGTTACAGCCATTTTTGTCTCCAGGTGCAAATTATTTTGAGACAGACTTTACATATCTCTCAATTTTAGCTAGTACCTGGTACTGAACTTCGTTTTTTTGGTGGTAGTCAAGAAATTCCTAATTTTGACAAATCAGAGCGGAAAATTTCCTAATTTTTAAGGTTAAATTGACTGCCAGCATAGTGTGCAGAGGGGTCCAGACCCCAGCATTTTTCAGGGGGGCTAAGGAAAATAGCCCCCGGCTAAATTCTAGAAACATAGCCCCCAACTTCACAAGGCAAAGAAATTTTGCATGCAAAATCTTTTTCAATTTTTTTTCAAGGGGGATTTAAACCTTCCCCACAGCATGGATTTTTAACATAATTTAAAATATCTTCAACCTATCAGCTCTGCCCCCAGTTCTATTAAACAACACTCAGTCTCCCTTAACCTTAGCAAGCTATTCCCCAGTATTTTTTGAAAAATTCCCTTTTTGAAAAATAGCCAGAAATAGCCCTCAATCAAGCAAAAATGGTTTAGCCTCTGGGGTGCATTCTATGCTAGGTTTTGTAACGCATTCCCCCCTGAAAATACTTTAAAAACTTATGCCTTCAGGTGAACTTTAACGTGAACTCACAAACATCAATTTGTCAAATGTAACAAAATTAATTACAGCACTGTCATCATTACTTTGTTTGCTACATCGTCTAGGCTAAAAAAATGAGAAAAGACACGAACGCCATAATGAGTGAGGACCCTGTCGCAAACCGGACTGTCCGGTGTATTTGTCCGGTGGCAAAAAGTATCATTTCGCTACACCGGACGCAATAAGTCCGGTGTCAGTCCGGTGTTACATACAGCACAGGGAATTTTGGACGCCTGACATTTATGAAACAAAAAATTAAGAAACACCGAACGCACCGGACTGGTCACGTTCGGTGTGTTGATTGTCTGGTGGAAAAAATATCCTTCTCCGGCACCGGACATCCGACTTCCTTAAGTCCGGTGTAGAGATTGTCCGGCGGTAAAAAAATTCTCATTTTACACCGGACTTTCGCGTGTCCGGTGTTCGTTAAGTCTGGTGAGTCGGCAGGGTCCTAATGAGTGTTGTTATGATTTTTTTTATTGCATTTCGGCCGCATACAGGAACTTGCCAAATGATCCTAACTGAATTTACTATTCAAAAAGTTTTTTCATTTGAAAAGTCTCAATTTGGGAAATTCATCTTATTGCTTACTTAAAACGTAGTGGTCTAAAGAAACGACTATTCTTTTTTAGAATCAACCTTACAATCTAGTTTTTATATTTATAAAAACTAGATTGCTGACGTGTGAAAAGGAATGTCGGCGTGAATGATCCTTTTGTTTCGATAATAACATCAAAGCGGGAACTAATTTTCTTCTCGTTTCTTTCTTTCCTTTTTCTTTCTCATAACTTCAAGCTTTCCCTCAGACTCTCCCAAGCGTGGTTAGCTCAAGTGGTTAGAGCATCTGTCTCATAAGCATGGGTTTCTGAGTTCGATCCCTCTGGGTGTCAAATTTTTCAATTCTATGATTTTAACAAAATTCTGCTTTTGGTTACTGTAGGCGCCAAAGTTTGAGAAAAAACTACTTCAGAAAGTCCAAATACTTGTCCAGGCGGTGTCAACCGAACCCTATCGAACCGATTTTTGTTATTGAACCATTGAACTTTATCGAACAAAATCAAATGATAGCTGTTCGATTACCGACCTGATTGAACAGCTATCGAACTTTACGAAAATTTCTTGATATAAGTTTGATTTAGTTCGATGAGTGTTCTTTGTTCAATGAAGTTCGATTGATGTTCGATGAGTTCGATTTTTTGATTTCGATGATTGTGTCGGATTGATTTTACTTTTCTTTACCTTTCAGAAAATTATGAGGTTGTTTAATCAAAACACAGGCACCGTATGCTTCACTCATTGTTGCTCATTTAAAATTAATAGAGATGACACTTTCTTTAAAGAAAGTTATCAAAATTAGATCTCCTTTTTTTTACAAATTAAACGACCAAAGTAAAGACCAGACGATCTCAATCGAACGGAATTGAGAGCTTGGATGTTGGGAAGCTGCAAGAATAAAGCAAGACGATCTCAATCGAACGGAATCAACGATCAGTCAGGCACATCCTGGCAAATGAACGGGGTGAGCATTTGCATGGGGTATTCGTCACCCAGTGTAAATGAGATAGGACGTCTCAGGCTAAAAGCGTGAAAATGAATAAAACTTAATAGAACTTCAAACTGAAAACGGGAAAAAAGGAAGAAAAACTGGGAACTTTATTTTTTCGTTAAAAGTTTCTTCAATCTTCGAAGACAAAATCGACCCATTGAAAAAAAATTTCATCTATGCAGTTCTTTGAAATGAAGCAAAATATTTCCAGCCCGATTCAATAGACCTTTTTTCAAAGAGGACGTCCTGTTGAATAATTATGTAGTCCAGCCATAAAAACAATGATAGAGCCATGCATAATTTTACTGTATCATACATATTGTAATAATTATGCATGGTTTTATCATTGTTTTTCTGCTGGACTATATACATAATTATTCAACAGGGTGGCCTCTTTGAAAAAAGGTCTATTAAACTGGGTATTCGGCGCTATTACGTCACTTTCGTTTTCGACCCCGTTCATTTGCCAATGGTTGCAAGTGAAAAATACCCCGTTCATTTGCCAGGATGTGCCTGACTGACGATCGAACCAGTTGAACAACAAGCGAACCAATCGAATATTACCCAGAATTTTGACGTTCGATTGAGATTCGATTGAGATTCGACAATTGAATTTCAATCGGTCGATTGCGTTCGACAATCGAATTTCAATCGGTCGATTGCGTTCGACAATCGAATTTCAATCGGTTGATTGCGTTCGATTTGGTTCGACTGGTTCGATCGTCGATTCCGTTCGATTGAGATCGTCTGGTAAAGAGAGCTTGTCCCACCCGATGGGATAGATATAAGATGGCCCGCGAGAATGGTCCGTGGGCGGCCGCCAATACACCCTCGGAATATAAATAAAAAATTGAGCGGCAGGGTATAGATCGATTTAATCTTACCAATCCAACTTTATCGATCTTAAAATCGAACAACTGATCGAAACTGCTGATCGTATTCATCGAACTGCGATCAAACTATAATCGTATAATCGAACAGTCATCGAACTTTACGAAAGGTTTCCCGGTTCGATAGGTGTTTGATTGGGTTCGGTAATCGAACAGCTATCGCTCGATAGGGTTCGATTTTAAGTTCGATTAGTTTGATAATCGAACAGTTCGATTGACACTGCCTGGACTTGTTGGAAAATAAACAAATAAAACATTTTGAAAAAATAATTGGACTTAATAGAAGACTAGCACTTTTTGAAACAATAGAAGTTAGTTCGATAAGAGTTACATTGGTCTGATGACAGACAGAAGTACAGCATGTACAACAAAAAGCTAAAAAACGGGGAATATGTATTTATAATTACCTTCTAAATCTATAGTACAGTATGTGTATAATGGTTACATTGTTTTGAATTCCCTTTGTATATTTTATATTTTCTTCTATATGAATACTTGTCACTTGGATGACTCTCTAATTTACTTAATAAATGTAAAAACTATAAAATCACTTAAAAACACAGTGGAATAAAAAAAGACTTTATTCAGATCTTTATACCAATTTTCCCTCGCTTCAAATCTACCATTTTTGTTCTGAGTACGAACAAAGCTCTTATTCTATATCAAGCTGTATGCTACCGGATTATTTACAGAGTTTTGCTTCAGAAGCAAGGCAAAAATTCAACAGCGGATATTGAAACCTTGAGCTTTGATAAAGTCCAACATAGTTTAGAAGACTTCTTACTGGACTCGGCTAGACTAAGCCTTCACCAGACTAAGCCAAGCTGCTTTGCTGGTTTTGGACTGTTGGAGTCTCAGAGTTTTATAGTCTTTAGAGTTCTTTTATCATTTATTGATCTTTCATGTTTTCATGGTAAGTTGACTATGTGTATATTTTACTTCTCCGCATGGGTTTCCAAAGTTTTGAGGTCAGTCAGGCAGTCCAGTAAAATATTTCTACTTTTCTTGTATTGTACACTGTTGTCGTAGTGGTGGAACCTGCTGTGCTGGTGATACTGCAGTGAGGCTGGAACTTCGATTTTTGAGGATTACGATTTTACCAGTTTTTTGGTCATTTTTGCGTGCCTCGCTAGCCCAAATCTCACAACCTCTAATACCTTAAGGACCCTTAAGGCGGTCATCGAAAAAATGCTCTGTTCGCGTCGCAACGGGTGTTAAAAATGCATGCGGGCGGACGGGCGGTCAAAAACATTCCCGGGTTTCTTTAATCATGCCAGTAACACAGGGGCGGGTGGTAACGCGAGCAAAACAATTTTTGGATGGTCGTCGTCAGAGCAATTGAGAAAAAAGCTATGCTGTAAAAAGAACAAATTGCTTTTCCCAGATTTTTTTCCGCATCTCCGCACCGGAAAATCAGCAGAAAATTTGATGCGGGCAGGTGACGCGAATACAACAATTTTTCGATGACCGCCTAAGCTTGATCGAAATTACAGTTTTTCAGCGTTCCGAAAAAAACGCATAGCAGAAATTTTTTCATCTTCACAGGATCGATTCTCAACAACAAAATACATCTTTTGGTCTTTGGGTTTGTTTCTGACATTTTTTCTTCAAAGAATATCGATCACTTTCCTTTTCCCCTTGAGCTCGCGAGAAAAAAGATGACTAGCTTCGTTTTCGTGCGGGCGAATAAAGATGAGGCGGCAATCTTGCACTGAGGGTGCTACTTAGTTGGGAGGTCGTCAGTAGTCCGACACTTTCTAGTCCGACAGTATAAATGTCCGACGTTGGGTTTGACGAATGCGTCAGTATTCCGACAACAATTTTGTCCGACAACGAATAAAAAAAAACATATAAAAAACGTAATATGAATCGCGGAAGAGGAGTCACATCTTTTATAAAAATCCAAAGTTCCGATTTTGAGGTTAGGCCCCTATACCCGACTTTTCTTAAATTTTGGTAAGCTTGTTAGGATTAGGCTTTCAAGAGTCAAGAAATTGGATTTAGCTGTTTTTACGACCCTTCTTTAGTGATTTACAACCCTGATTGTTCCTTTATTTCTAATTATGTCAAAATTTTGCCAAAATCAACTTTTATTAATATTACCTCAGTGAAAAACCCTTATTCAACATTTGACACCCAAAAATCTTTCGTTTTCGGACAAAAGTGACGTCGGAAAAAAAGACTTCCAAATTTTAGATTTATTTTATAGATTCGGACTATTTTACTGTCGGACTAGAAAGTGTCTGACTAGTGACATGCACCCACTTAGTTTCCGCCCTATTTCTTGCCCACGATAGAATGGTCCAAACACGGGTATAGTCTAAATGATAAACTATGTTGTTCTGTAAGTGTTTATTTTCTGAGAGATACAAATAGTATATTTGAATATTAATAACTTATTCATTAAAGTATTTTTGAGCGCAAATTTAAATATAGGGTTAAATAAAAAACGAATGATAACAGTTCTGTTTATTCCTCAACCCCCCAGGGAAAAGTTTTTTTGCTGACTTAGCTATTTTACAAATCTCGGAAAAGAACTCCCATAGGAATTCCGATACCTAACCCTATTGGTTAATTTCGGAACGACTTCAAGAAAGTCATAATGGCAGATAATTTTAAAAGTTTCTGAAGGAATGTGTGTAATTTATCGATGTTGATGGCTTGTTGATTCTTTAAAGAAAAAAGATAACAGGTAGAGCTTTTTCTAATCCTGGAATATGGAGGTTCCAGCTACACTGTACTGTCACACAACACGACATCATCCTCGCTTAGCTATAAAAAATGCTTGGGTCATTCCGGGTCAAAATAACCAAACATTCTTAAGCCTTAAAAGTTAAGGCCAGAACATTGACAGTTTATCACAATAGCGTCTCGCCAAAATGCGTTTCAAAGATATTAATGCCGCGAAAGCCCTAGTAGGACCTACTGTCGTCAACTGCTCCAACTTGGGGCGATTGGTCGAAACATGGGACTGTATGATATCTGGCCTGTATTTTCACTTACTGTTAAATCTCTTTGACTACAAGTTTGTTTTGATAACTCCACCAAGTTTATCTAGATCATACTTTTCTGTCATAACATTATATCATGATAACTTTCACTGATAGTGTGTGCCCTTTTTAAGTTAGCCATTCCAGGGTCAAATTGAAACTATTCTGGTGGCAATCAAACCTAGTTCATCTTGTAGAGCTTCAAAAAAGAAAAAAAATGAGGGGTCATACACCTCCTAATGATAAGCAGTTCCAGAGATATTGAGATTTTGGTTCCGCTAAAATAGCACCTTTTTAGACATTTGAGGTTGAAAATCTAGCCCAGAAATGGCATATAAAATGGCACCGAAATATACACTTTTTGATGGTTTTCCAATTTCAAAATCTAATTTCAAAATCCAGATATCTTAATTTTGATTGCAGACTTTTATCAAATTCTTTTTGTAATGGCTTGCCAACACTTCAAAGAAGAAATGAAAAGACATCTTTTTGAAAAAGAAGACATTGCATTGCAAAAAACAATAAAAACGTTATAAAGCGGAAGTTAAAATTGCTGAACCTACCTATCTTTGTAATCAAAGCGCTGTGGAGGAAAAATTCCCCATGGCATAAATAACTGTTTAAGGCTAAAAAAGGGTCAAATTTTTCAGTGGTACCAGTCTCTATAATTCTAGTCCTCATTTTCAGGCTGAAAATGCTTACCAAAGTATGAAAAGTAAAAAATAATAACTTTAATGAAAGAATTAATTTCAGAGAGTAGCACCATTGGATTTCTTTCAGGTATTTTCTGATAAATATCTTCGTGCATCCTCTGAAGTGATTTCAACCCTTCTGTTGTGGAAACCAAAGTTGATATCAAGAAAACGTATTCCAAAAGTTTCACTGTGTGAACATTTTTTCCTCCGCAGCTGTTTGAAATCAAAGATGACTTGTAAAATTTTTTGTGTCCCGCAGATCTAATTTTTCTAAAAATGGCCTTAGTTTGAATGAATTTTTAGACAAAAGTATAGAATATTACACCTTCACATTATATATGGTTGGAAAGCTAAAAGAAAGCTCTAAATTAAAACAAGCAAACCCGGAATGGCTATTTTTAAGTTTTTGTTTTCATTCAAAATGACCGGATGCCGATTAGAGAATTAGAGAACGCCCGTCGCCTAACCGCCTATCTTTATCCCCTGATGGGATTAGCCAATAACAAATGTGTAACTAACTTGTCGCGCAAGTGATGTCAAACGCTCCATCGTTTTGCCACTACGGATTTATTTATATTTTGATTTAAAAGCCTACTCTGTGCAAAAGAGAAATTGTGTATTTTTTTGATACCCCGTTCATTAACTCAAATAAAATGACTTTGGAGTTTTGGTGAAATGGTGGCCGAATTGCCGTCCCATGTTTTGTCAGATAGTCAGTTAGTCACACTAACTAGGAAATCAAGCTTTCAAAAAAACAACATCAGTCATCTACAGGATGTATTTGCAACAACAAGGATGAGAGTTACCTGAATCAAGTTCGCAAGGCCTTGTTTATACGCTAAAGTAAAAACAATTCCGCACATGTAAATGGGTCAGTGTTTGAGGTCCGGCAAAATTTCTGGGAATTAGCCTATCCGGCAGTGCACGGATCTAGGTGGGTTCCGCCTCCCCAGTAGATATTTTCTTGGGAAGTTGATCTTCAAATTAGTTCTCAAGGTTGGCTTGGCTCAAATTTTTTCATCTATGGCTCAAATTTTAGGCAATTTCTCAAAGTTTTTGAGAATGTTAATTTCATTAAAAAGCGCCAGGTTATTTTTTCATGAATCCCTTTAGGAGTAGTTTTGGGGCGCATTTTTTCGCTTGCGAGTCAGGTAAACGATATAGCGCTTTCGCAGCATTAATCTTTGATGCGCATTTCAGCGGGATGCTAGTGTGACTAACTGATAGTCCCAAGTTAGAGCAGTTGACAGTATATCGTTTATCGTTGACTTGCAAGCAAAAAAAATGAGGGATCTAGAGGGATTTATGAAAAAACAACCTGGCACTTTTTAATGAAATTAACATTTTCAAAAACTGTTATAAATTACCTAAAATTTGAGCCATAAATTAAAGAATTTGAGCCAAGCCAACCTTGAAAACTAAGGCCCTGTCTGGGTCACATCACCAATAAGTTTTGTTTGCGTCATTTCCAGCCCAAAAATGTGAGTCGGTCGCTCGCTCGGCATCTTAAACCATTGGAAAAATGCGCTCTGATCATAGGTTTGTTCAGGCGACAACAAGAATCATTAGAATAATCATGATATAATCAGTGCGCGAGTTGCAATGTGATTATTTTTCATGTCGCAACCGCGCAAAAAGCAGTTGCATAGCGCTTTTCAATGCAAAGAATCTTTGAAAAATTGCGCATAGTGTCCTCCAGGGTTTGTTCCCCCACCATATTCTTGATTTTTCTAAATAAATCTCTTCCTCTTTTTTTTCCCCCTATGACTTTTCAGTTTTTTAGTTTCCCCCCTCTTTTTTGCTGTCCCCCAAGAAAATCCTGAAAATATCAGTCCCCCCCCCCATAATACCCATATAAATTTCTCAAATTTCAACCTGGCACAAACGTAAAATTTTGCTGCAAAAGGAATACTTGACAAAATAGAACGAAAATGGGTTAATGTAAACAAACATGCTTAGAAAAGCAGACTTTAAAACCAGTTAAAACAACAATAAAATGAAAAATTAAAATCCTAAATAAAATCAAAACAACTTTAAAAAATACTGAATATAATCACATGATATCATGTGGACTGACCTTAATTGGTTGCTGAGATAAATTTGAAGTGATTTCACACTTCCCCCACCAAATTTGCCAACTATCAATGTTTTCCCCGCTCTTTTTTCCTCCCTTTACTATTCAAATTTTAATTTTCGCCCCTCACCCATCCAAAATTGGAAAATTGGTTTATAAAGGGGGGGGGAGGACACTATGTTGCGGGTAAAAATCTTAAAAACACTCAATGATCACTGAGTCTACAAAATACTTTGAATAATATCACTAAAAAGTCTGACAAATTTTCCAACTTTTCGACTAGAAAAGGGTCGGATTTTTAATATAGAAAGTGAGTCCGCCGGAGGACGCGAACACAACTTATTTGTGACGACAGCCCAATTTGAAGACCAACTTCCCAAGAAAAAGATCTACGGGGTACGGGGGAGACAGAACCCACCACTATTTACATTACATGCGTGCATATTTAATTTTACTTGAGCGTATAAACAAGCAGCCCTTTCGATTGACTTCCAAATTTGCCATACTCACCAACTTTGCCAAATCCACAATTTCAATGTCAAAAGATCACAGCTTCATGGCAAATTTGTACATCGCTACTCTGCCATTATGATTTCCGTTTTGTGATGCTTAGTCAGCAGTTTTCTGTCGGCGTTTGTAAAGCGAACGATTTTTTAACCAATCAAATTGCCGATCGGCATTGTTTTGCTTTAGCATTGGAAGGTCTTCTATTTTTCAAAAACTTTGGCAAAAGTGGCAAAATTGGAGCCGAAAAGAACACAGGTCTCGTGGGAACAGTGTTTTGTTTGGAGACGTATGGAGGTAAGTTCCAAATTTGCCAAAAATGCCAGATTCACCACTTCTTTTTTATTTGGCATTTATGGCACTCCAATTTTGCCAACTTTGCCAAATTTCTGTCAATCGAATGTAAAATAATTGGCAAACAGGGCAAAATTGGCATATTTTGAAGTCAATCGAATTGGCTGAAGGCCTTTCAAATAAAGATTGAAGCACTGTCTCGGGAATTGAATCATAAAATTTGGTTGGTTGATATTCTGGCTGCTACACATCTGCAATCAATTCTTGATCAAACTTGATTCAGGTAACTCTCATCCTTATAGTTAAAGCCCTTTCGCAACATTAATTTTTGATACGCATTTTGGCTGGACGCTAGTATGTACTTGTAAAATGCAAAATCATCCTGTAGATAACTGATGTTGTTTTTCTGAAAGCTTAATTTCCTAGTGTGACTAACTGATTGATGTAAATTATCTTGTCCCTTGGCCTTGGTAACAGATTTATTGTAACAAAATCAATTATATAATATATGATGTCATCATTAACAAAATTTATGCTAGAGACTAATTTTAGCATTAGCTATTCAAGAGACTGTCACATTCTCCCAAACAAACGCTTGTACCTTTTCTGCTGATTTTCAGGTTGAATTTATGTCTAATGTTATGGTTTTTTGAAAGGCTTGTTCTTAGAGATGATAGGATATGTCTGGTTTTCAAGAAAAGCCAAATTAATTAAAATTCTTTTATATAAGAGTACACTTTAATATAATGTCATTAAAATTATGCATGTAAGTTTTATATTAGTACTATCTTTTCACATAGGTTTTACATTAAGGTTTTAGTACATTATTTTCCTATGAAATCTCATCACTGCAAATTATTTGTTGCCAGTTGTGAGGTAATTAAATAACCACCTAAAAATTAATTATTGAGGAAAATGTGATTTATGACGTAATCAGATTATGACGTCATAAATCGTAAAATATCTATATCTATGTCAAACTTTTGTCAAATTTGGACTATTCTTAATGCTTTTACTTTCTGGAAAGATGACGTCAGCAAAATATGTAAAAAGTTGAAAGCTGCTCCCTTATTTATTACACAAATATTACTAGTCATTTTATTAAGACGAATTGAAAATAAAAACCGCCTTTATTAAAACCAGCCGTGGTGTCCCAGGGATCGAATTAGCATACCGCATTTCGCAATTCGCAATGCGTTTTTGGATTACTTTACAAGCTAAAAATTGAAAATTGGTCCATTTTAGGATGCAAAATCATGCTTATCAGAAAATTTCGATGCACTTTCTATCCCTTATTTCGATGCCTGTGTCCTTGAAAAAGCAAATAAAATTTTTTGCGTGCTAATTTCAAGCCCATTGAATACTTGCCTAGTAATATTTGTGTAATAAGGTAATTTTTGTTGACGTCATCAAATATTTCAATAAACATTTTTCTTCAAATAGTTACACTTCAATTAGATGCATCTTTGGTCCAAATTTGGTGAAGTTTGGAAATGTATTTCTAATATTATAGCGATTTTATGATTCATGACGTCATCAAATTGGATCATATTTTGACGTCATAACAACAATTTCTTTGATTATTAATTTTTGGGGTTATATTTAATTAGGTCACAAGATTCATAAACTTCAAGGTATAACCTTTGAGCCCTGAGTGGATCCCTACTTTACATAATGGCTGCTTTTGATCGCAAAAACTTAGGGTAAATTGTTAGGTTTTCGAGTCAAAATTTGACTTTGCAGAGAAAACCTTAAAAACCTAATGCTTTTTATTAAACTTAGGGTTAAAACTTTCTTGTTTTGTCTATATCAAGTTCGAAGAAACTGAAGTGAAAGTATTTGATTTGAATCACATTCAAATGGCAGAAACAAAGCAGGGGCTAATCATACTTGCACAAAAGATAATAAGCAATGACAAAAGCAATCAGGTAAGGGCTTCTTAAAAGAATAATTGTTAAAATATAATTTTACTTAGTTGGTATTATGAAGTAAGGCTTCACGAGGCGAAGCTCCAGAATACAACAATCAGAAAACATGTCTCCTCTTTTGTAGGCAAATGACCTTGTGAAACATAACTTTAATTACGCGCTTTTTTTATAAGAATGTTAGTGTGAGATTTTGGGGTTAGAACAACATGTCTCCTCTTTTGTAGGCAAATGACCTCGTAAAACATAACTTTAATTACACGCTTTTTTTATAAAAATATCAGTGTGAGATTTTGGGGTTAGAACAATAGGAAAATAAGAATAATGCTTCTCACCCTCAGCCAAAGTACACTTTGAAAAAAAGTGTGTATTTACTATAATATTTACTGGGTTTTCAGTTGTTATCAATGATTTGTAAAAATCCGGAAGTGTTCCCACTTTAAGCAACTCAATCTTGGACTTAGGCTTTTCCTCATTTTGCTTTATCCACACTAAATGTGAAAATGAAATATATTCTATAAGGACAAAAGTTTGTGCTTCTATCTTCCTACATTCCCTTACTAAAGTGTTTAGAATTTCTATTTGAGACCAGTATATTAATTGATTGTTTTTAGACAGGTGAGATGGTCTATCGTGTGCAGTGGTATGACAGTATCATTCCTGAAAGCAATTTGAGAAAGATGTTTCCTGATTTACTCAAAGAATATGAGTCAAAACAAAAGGTCAAGCCCAATCAAAAGGAGGGAGGTGGAACGAAAAGTAATCATAAGGAATCTCAAAAGCATACTACCTCAATTCCAAGTTCTCCTAAAAAAATTCTCCATAAAACATATTCTCAAGAACTTTCTGCAAAAGAAGTATTGGCAAAAAAATTGATTCAGAAACAAAAAAATGCATCTGGAACTGATGCGTTTCATTGTGATTTTTGTGAAAAGAAATTCAAGACATCAATTGATTTGAAATGTCATATTTATATTCATCAGTTTGCAAATGATCGAATTAAGGTTACAAAACCTGGAGTAAGAGAGGGCCCTTCTATAGCCCCAGTTAAGTCGAACAAATCAAAAAGAAAGCCAACAAGAAAATATACACCATTAGAAAAAACAAAATGTGATATATGTGGTAAAGAAGTAACTTCAAAGAGATTAGAGTCACATAAAATTACTTATCATTTGAAAAATGGAAAATTTCCTTGTTCTG
Organism: Clytia hemisphaerica; assembly: GCF_902728285.1. Lineage (NCBI taxonomy): Eukaryota > Metazoa > Cnidaria > Hydrozoa > Leptothecata > Clytiidae > Clytia > Clytia hemisphaerica. The sequence continues at coordinate 373,612 of NW_027103699.1, read as the reverse complement.
AGTGTGAAAAGCGTTTTCAATGTAACAGGGATCTTCAAAGGCATGCAGAAATACACAAAGATGGAAAGCTTGAGAAAACAAGCTGTGATATTTGTGGTAAAATTTTAACAAAGAGGCATTTGGAGAATCATAAGAATCGTTTTCATTCACAAGGGGAATATACTTGCAAGAAGTGTAATAAAATATTCAAGCATCTTCTTGACCTAGACTGGCATCTCAAGAAACCGTGCACTCAAACACCAAATGCTGAGGAAACAAGCACTAGAAAATAGTGTAACAAAATATCCAATAGTATAAATGATTGAACATTTAATTTTAATTTTGTTTGTAAAATTTTGTACATATTTAAGTATATAAGTAACCTTTGTATCAAAGCCAACTTGAGGGTAGGAAAAGGCCCACTTATTCTTTCCCTGGATTTCTCCACTTACCATATCTTAAATTGCTGAAAATTAAGCAGAGAGGCTACCATTTTATGAATCTCTTGTATGACCCCCCTTGGGCTTGAACCTACAGCCTTGCGCACTTTAATTGAATGCTCTTTTGGGCTGTTGTAGTATATCCTTCAATTCAGCTTTTCGTTCTCTCAGCCCTAACGGATAGTGATGACAATGTAACATAAGATTTTTAAACATAGTATTTATTGGGGGGGTTGTACTTTTACGGTGTGACGGGATTGGCCCTTTTTTAGTACGGTATTACGGGATTTGACGAAAAAAAAGACGGGAAAACAACGGTATTTTAAAATCAGACGGTGACGGTATTTAGGTACATTTTTGCCCTGTACAAGCCGATGTGACGGTGTTATTATTTTTTCAATTTTCGGGATTCTGGGATTCAGCAAAAGATTTGACGGGAAAACGGTATTTCAAACCCCTACAAACCGCCCCCCCCCCTTTATTGATATAGATTAAAATAGATCACATTATTTAGCATATTTTAGGTACATATTATTTTTAATTTTTGTGCATAGAATTAAAACATGATTTTCAGGCATGAAAAAAACTAAGTAAATAAGGCACAGACTATTTTAAACTATTTTTGTAGGTTTTTTGTTTTATTTCAAAATTCACTATGAATTAACTTTTGGGTACATCAGTATTACAAGTGTGTTCTATCCTTTTTTGTTTTGCTTGATAAAAATTATATTTTAAATCATTGTTAAGTGACTTTGCTTTCCTGTCATATTAAACATTCTATTTTTGTTTTTGGATATTTTATAGAAACAAAAAAAGATAATAATTTTAGACAAAATAATCACAATTTCTAATGGATGCATTTGGCACATCTAGTGGAGTACCTCATATTGTGGTGGAAAAGATCATCGATTTCAAGGTAGACAGTGAGGTAAGTTTTTTTTATAGTAACATCACCAATTCTATTTGGACCAATAGAATATCTTCTTCAGTAACACTATTCAAACACCTAGGTAATTTTTATATGTAATACCTCCTTAAATTTTACTATTTCTTTGTCTAATATCATGAAAGCTTCTCAAAAAGTTACAATATTCTCCTTAAAGGTGTTTTAAGCGAATAGATTTGTATTTTCTTTGATATATGTTTTCCCTTTTCAACTTCAGAGTAGCGAGCCTTCTTATCGTATCAAATGGGAAGACACGTGGGTCCCAGAGAATGTAATGCAATGTATGTTTCCTGATCTCCTTCAAGAATATAAAAACAAAATACTCCAGAAAGATATCATTATGGATGCTCCAGAACAAGTCCAATCCCTGCCTGGTGAGGAAGTGCAAGTAGCAATGCAAGATTCTATGGATTCATTTGCAAATGAGAATAATAGCATTATATTTAACACAGAGAATTCAAGACTTTTAAACGCACTCGATTTGATCGTTTTACAGACTCAAATTGTTGAAAAGATACCCGATAGCCTAGAGATACTTGACTTAAATTCCACTGATCTAGAATTGTGTCAATTGATAAAGTGGCGAGGAAGCCTGCCTTCCACAGATCTACCTCAATCATTAAATACAAGATCTAAAAGAACTAGAAAGCCATCTATGAAGATGTCAGAATGTGATTTTAAAAAACGTCGGGTCGGTAGTAAACGTTCAAAAACATGCACTGCTAACAAAACAAACAAAAAGAACAGCCAAGAAGTAGATTGTCCCATTTGTGGGAGAGTTATCCGTAGTAAACGTTTAGATTCACACATGTTACTTCATTCTAAGGATAGCAAATTCTCTTGTGAGACTTGTGGCAAAGTCTGTGGAACCAGGTCAGATTTGAGGAATCACATGCTTATTCATGGTGAATATAATTATGAGTGTCCATATTGTGACCAGAAGTTCAAACAACCAGCACCTTACCGTGTCCACATGAAAATGCACACAGTTGAGAATAATTGGATGTGTGATGTTTGTTTCGAAACATTCAAATTTCAAGGAGAGTTGAAACAGCACTGTATGTCTAAACATAAAGATATTAGCAAAGATCCTCAAAGATGTTGTGTTTGTAAAGAACTTTTGAAATCACCAATTTCTGTCTATAAACACAGTGTTGGGCATAGTGGAATCCGTAATTTTGTATGTGGTATTTGTTCTAAAAGATTCAAGCATAAAAGTCACTTAGAGGTAATTCTGATAGCTAATTAATAGTTAGATAGATAGATAGTTAATTGAGAATCTATTTTACAATCAAATGGTCGAGTCAGCTTTTTCAAAAATGATGATCTTTCCTTTTTTGATTTTTTACATTATGTAAAGTAGTGCGATAACTAAGGGGATGAGATTGATTTTATGGTTTCTTACTTGAAAGATTTACTCCATTTTTGTTGTTGATCGAAAGTTCCTCAATTACAAGTTTGTATTTTGAAGTACTAAAATTGTCATATTCCCTTTATTTTCTAGAAACACTTGAATATGCATGAAAGAATGGAAAAGGAGAAAACAGAACCGCCAATGGGAGGTCCTTTCAATTGTCAAATTTGTGGTCGTGAATTCCTTCAACTTCAATCGATGAAAATCCATCTCGGAAAACACAAAGCTAACCAAGAAACCAACCTTGAAGAGTATCTGCAGAAAAAAGCACAACGACTAGCAGCATCTAAAGAGAAAAATCGACAAAATGCCAGGATATATAAAGCTAAATACAAAGAAAAGAAAGCTACCAAAATGAGAATTTTACAAGACCTTGGTATCGAGCCTGATAATCCAATTGCGAAAACGGTTGATTTGACTGGTATTATAGACAATGAGGGAGGAACTGCAGAGCTGAAGATTGTGGAGGAAGCTGCAGATCAGCCAGAAGGAGAGCAAGCTGTTATTAGTGTCAATAAACAAGTAGAACCAATTACTGTTGGTAAGAATGTCGTATTAGGATCAGCACTTAATGAGACGTTGGAGTATGTTGTGGCGACAGATTCAACCTCAGTCGTCGTTGGAGATGATGTAGCTGGGATCAGTGTCGAAAATATGGCTCCTGGTTTTGCATTGCTTAGTTTCCTTAAACAATCCAAAACTGACTAATTCCGTATTTTGTAGTTAGATTTTTTCGCTACTGTTATATTCAAATTGAAGAATTTTTCTTGTAACTACAGTTGACGCTCTCTAATTCGATTTTCAAGGGGAATTGGATTTCATCGAATAAGGGAGCGCATCGAATAGTAGATCGTAGTTTATGAGAGTTCCTTGCTGACGGGGCCTTACAATATTATCGAATAATGGAGCGTATCGAATAGTAGAACGTCGAATTAGAGAGCGTCGACTGTATTTACATTCTTGATATATTATATCATTTTTTTCAGAATTAGGATAATTTGAAATTTTTGAAAGATTGGCGTGACTTGTTGTTCTGTATCTTCATCTCTAACTGATCATATACTAACAACTAACAAGACTCGAAATAACGACTTCAGACAAAACGTCTGTTCAGGGTATTATTTGGCTCAAAGATTATGAAATCTTTCTCGGACATGGAGCTATTCGGGTCGGACAATGTCCGATGTATGGCAATAATTTTGTTGAGTTTTGAGAATTTTCTGATACAATCCCATCTTCTGTTGCTTGCGAAATCTTTTTAAAACATCACGAAACTCAAAAAACATGTCTCATATCTTCTGTGATCTTTTAAACGGTGTAAATTATTTTTTTTAACGTGATCTGTTTTCTCTTTCTCTCAGACTATTAGTATATTAAAAAAATGGAAGACAATGCTAAATTACCAGTCGAGATTTCAATTGAAAATGAAAAATTGTTGAAGCTAGAATTGGAATTACAAAAAACGCTACAAATTGTTGAATTGAAGAGTCAAACATTGCTGGAATTCGAGAAAGGTATCCAAAGAGCTCGTACAGCATTAGCTTCACTTAGAGAAGCAAACGAGAAATTTTCAAACTCTATATTGGAATGGGATGATGAAAGGATATTCGAAGATAAATTACGGCCGTTGGTTGGTTCTCATGAATCCATATTACAATCTCATCAAAGTCACTTTCAAAAAGCTTGTTTGAGTGGCAGAGCTCGCATACAAAAATTAGAATCAGATCATTTATTAGCACGTTCTGATAAACCTACTGATGCTACCGGAAAATCAGAATTACGGAATCGTAAATTACAAAAAGCAGAAGCTGCTACTAAGTCTAAAGACGCTACACAAGATTTGAAACGTATTGCTTTACTGATGGCTTCCCAAGTTGAACAAAATGAAAAAAGTAATGTAATCTTGGGGACTTCTTCGCAACAAATTGAGAAAATGCATGATGAGTATAAGGGATTGACTGGAATTATTGCACTGTCCAGAAAACTATTGAACAAGTACAATCGAAGAGAATTGACGGATACTCTGCTTATTTTCTTTGGTCTCCTTCTCTTCTTTGCTACCGTTTTATACATCCTTTCCAAGAGACTTTGAAATTAGAATCTCTTGTCTTGCTGAAATACTTTTATTCTTTACTAGTCTTCGTTTGTAAAGAGGTTATATATTTTTATGGAATGGGATTTATTGGATTTATTTGTATTCATTTTGTTATAAATTTTTTGTCATGGGCTTTTCACTTTTTAAGAATTATACTATAACTGGTAGTAATAATTCGAAGATTGACACACTGAAATGAAATGGGAAATGGTCTACATTTTCTCAAAATATTAGAGGCTATTTCATGATATGTGGTTATATTATTTTAATAGTCAACCAATTTATTTAATTCCTTTTTTTTCCATTCTAAATGTCACAGATAGTAGATTTTTAGTAATAGTGGTGCTCTTAGTGTTCTAACAATGTGCAAAATATCTCGAAATTTGAAAGGCAGGCTGTATATAGGGTATATTTTATATCGTTAAAACAACGACTGACAATCCTCAAGTGAATTGCCGTTCGCTTTTTTCGACGAATTTCACAACTGTCGGTAGCAATTATTGTTAAGGTGTCATATTAAGTATCGGCTGTCTGTTAGTTGTTACCGATAATTATAGTCATTACAAGAAACACCTTTTTAAAAGCTTCAAAGCCATGCAAGTGTTTTCTTTTTTGTATGTGTAATCAATTTTTCCATAGCTGACAAATCTTATTTATTATTTTTAGCAGAAAAAAAAAGGAAAAGAAAGAAAAATAAGTTTTTCCAAAGCTCCTGGACATATTTTATACTGTAATTTTTTTCAAAGTTCAATATCGGTATTGGATTTTTATACACTACTAATATTATTACTAGGCATCTTTTCGGGTTTGATAGAATTATATTTTATTTTTCACTAAATTTACCCAATTGCGTTGCTAGGCCGAAATGCTTTGAACATTATTACTTCTCTAAACCTCCTTTAACTTAATTCCGATGTACTAAAAACCTATCTATTATTATATAAACTACATTGTATTCTTTTTTTAGGAAAAGAAAAATTATTTGGAATACACACTACTGTAATCAAACTAAAAGCCAACCAAGGCAACCTTCCAATAAGGACGGGGGTATGAAAAAGAAAAAATCTTCACAGCGTCAGTTTCGATCTTTTCAGAGTTTTTTCTTTTCTTTTCTCGATTCATTTATTTGACAGAAAATAAATTACTTTTATGAAACAAATAATTGTATTTACAAAAATGAAGGGAATTATAACAAATTAGGGGAATAGGTACTAATGATAGGGGTGAAATTTATCTACAAAAAAAAAAGAATTAAACATAATATTCTTTAAATTCTTAATATTTTTAGAGAATTTTTTTCGTTATATCGAAATCCTGCAATTTTTCACAATCACTGATGATGGATTGGAAAATCGATTCAAATATTGAAATAATGTTGTTGGTTGTTCTTCACAGAAGACAATGTTTTGATAGCTGATCCAAGTTTCGCAAAAGAAAACAAACAAAAATGTGGTCCAAATAACGTGGATGATGGCTTCGGTTGACAATCGAACGAAGGTACGCCAATTCGTTTCTTCATTAAATTTGTTGTTGAATCTGAAATGAGGGATAAAAAGTCTTGTTATAATTTCTGCATACAGAATACAATGTAAAGAACCATTTACTATGCCTTAGGAAATATTTTGAATGGGCTCGTGGTTGGTTAAGGTCCAGAGTAAGGCCTACAATATTAGTATTTAAATTTAGGACGGAACACTCAGATATATCAGTAAAGAGTAATGACGTACTTTGATTATACGTCATGAGGTCTAGACAACCATGTTTCTTAAAATCACATCTTGAAAAACCAGGAAATATAAATCTCGGATACACTTCGTTTTAAGCAAAAATACCTTTTATAGGAACTTCCTTGATGTTTATTTATAAGAATATATTTAGACTAATAAAAAGGGATGTTTACCTGTCCCGAGCGTCTCCTAGAGGGGCTTGATAAATCTTTCTTGAATTCCATCATATTTGTTCGAGGTTTCTTTTTCTTCATAAAGTCTGAATAAAGAAAGATACCAGAAAATAGAATAAAAATACTGGAATATTGAAATAGTAAAGAAACGGAATTTTAATTCTTCTTATGCCATTTTAAAACAATGCTAACAAAAGACACATTTGAACAGCAGACCCCCAGCAGTTCTAAACATGTTTTCCCTTTCATATTGTGGGTTTTTTGGTCCCAAAATATTAGTATATAATTTATAGATCAAATAAAAGTATTGGAAAACTTGTTTTTTAGAACCACTCTGAGTCATGTCGTGCTTTATCATACATAGTTGACCATGCTTTTCCAAATTAATAAAAACTACTTAACAAATCCAGGTAGCCTTTTATCAACTTCATTACAAAGAGGGTTATCAATAAATCTTAAGTTTATTTTCAGACATCATTTTTTAGACAATAACAATCTAGAACTTTCTCCCTTTCTTTATTTTGGACCCCTTAATCACCCTCATTAAGACTTCCCGTCAGTAAACAATGACATCGTGACAATTATAAGAAAAAGAGAAAGTTAAGAAATCAATTGTCTAAAAAAACGTATGATTTTTCGTCACTGGACAAAAAAACTGATCAATTTGTGAAAGATCGATGCAAATTTAACTATTAAGGAGTATAATACAGTAGGGGTAATTAGGCTCACTTTAGATTAAAATTACATTGATAGTATAATACATACCGTCTATTGTAGGCTGTGATCCTCGTTTCCGTTTTCGTGATAGACTCTTAGTGATATCGAGTTTGACTTTGCTTTCTTCGATGGGTACTTCGGAAATTTTTGGTGATGTAATATTTCGTATGGGAGATTCGTTAACGATCTTGATGCTTTCTTCGTCGGTGTTCGTAATGAACAAAGTACTCTGTTGTTTCGGTGATTGCTTCAAAGTGTCCTTTATTGTTTTATTTAACGTGACTTGGTATTATTTACACATGGTGATTTTGCAATTTTCTTGGGTAGGTTTGCATCAGCTGGTCTTTGAAATCGTGAAGTATAATCAATTGTTTGACAGCTTGTTGAGGATGTTATCAAACTACTTTGACTTTTAATCGAATGTTCTGTAACAGGAGATGAATAAGGAATCCATTTTAACTTTGATTCTGTATCCACTCTTGGTTGGTATCTTTCGAAATTAAAGTTCCATAATTTGGTTTTTTCATCCAGTAGTTCTTTGTATTCACGTTCCAAATCTCGTTTCACCTCATCATGGTCCACTTCACCAAATAAACTTCGACTCACTTTAGTCGTCGGTAAACCGAATAAACTTTTCCTGATTTTCTTCAAATCAACAGCTTCCATCTTTCCACCAAAAAAATATTATACTTCTCTACTTATTATTTCTTATATTTCGTTCTGTTTTTTTTCTGATCACTGAACTCGATCAGATCAAATATCTAAATGATAAACGTAACAAACACATATTAAAAAAACCCATTCACAAATTTACTCAACTCCGATTGGTTGTTATTAAAATGTAAACACGCTATGATTGGTTAAAAAGTTCTATTGTTTCGTATCCGCCAATCAGATCACAGATAATCCTTTCTTAATTGCTTAGCTTCAAAACAAGACCGAAACGCGGGAACACGTTTAAAAAATTTTGTTAAAAGAATCAGCTGCGCTTGTGAGAAAAAATAAATTTTCTTGTTGTAAGAAACAAAGTGTTTTCTTTTCTAACACAAAAACACTAAAATACACGAACCCGATATAATCTGAAACATGTCTCCAAACCGTTAAACTGAAAACGTGTTGTGAGGTTATTTCTGTATTATACAACTAGCGCAATAGACTACATTAACTTTTTTATCGATTTTTTTTGCGTGTGGAGTTTTTTGATACTATCTACAAACCATTCACTGATCAGGAAATTGACTTGTAAATATTTATCACAGAATATCATGATACGAATAGACAATAACATACTTCAATTAAAGCGGTCAGCAATGGGATATATATTCTTTCTAGACAACAAACCAAAACAATAAGTAGGATAACAAAATAACAACCTTCTCTCGCAGCTTCTGTCTCACAACATGAATTTCGCGAAAAGCAAATTGATTTCTAAGTTAGAGACAAAACATTTACTGTAGTCTCCTTAAATTATATGTATGAGTCGTGAAATGTTCGCAGATGTGATATATAGCACCTCGATAGCATATTGATCAAGTAGACAAAATAAAGTGAAATTTTACTAGCCAAAAAATATTTAAAATCATCGTTGTTGTTATACTGTGCAATTTTGTTGTACTTTTCTTTTAAGTTTCTTATCCTACCAGCTTGAGAAACGATTTTTGTTTATTGAAACAGACTAAGAATCTAGTGCTTCGCGAAAAAAGTTTGAGAAGACTGAGATGAATTCAGCGAGAATTATTTTATTCATTTTTTACTGTATATTCCTTACGAAGTCAAGATAACTTGTTGAAGATTGGAAAGCCTTTGTAAAAGCCATACACTTTTTTTTTATAAGAACAATTTTATAAGAACAATGAGGCTCAAAAATGCCAAAAAAATAAGAACGATTTAAGAACAGTGGAGAGGCTGAAGTTAGAGAGTTATAGCAAAAAGAATCACCGGTTTCTAAAATCCTCTAAATAGTAAAGTAAATAGCCAAAACTTTTTTACCTTAGAAAAAATAAGAACAAAATAAGAACAATTCAAGGCTCAAAGTGCCAAAAAAATAAGAACAGCCGAGCCTCAGCAAAAATTTACTGGTTCTTATAAAAAAAAGTGTATTCCGCCAATCTCACCTACAGTATTCTACTTTCACTGTAGAAGAGATCAATAGGCTAAACCATGACTCAGAGATACTCAAGGATACTATATCAAACAAATTTACAAAGTACAGTATGTATTAAAGTCTATTCGCGATAAGTGTGCACTCTTTTTTCATTTACCTATAACTTTTGAAAGAATTCTTTAATCTTTATAAATTTGGTATCATTGGAAAGATATTAGTGAGTGGAACAATTTGAAATAAAAAAATTTTCAAAAAAATTCTAAAAATGAAGATGAAAATGAAGATGAAAAAAATGAAGATTTTGTAGAAAAATGCTTTAACTTTCATTTTCACTGGAGAGATTTTTTGATCTTAGGAGATCATCACTGTAAAAAAATTTCATTAAAATATTTATTCAGTACAAAGTTATGATACAAAGTTAATAAGTGATTGACCCCAAAAAACAGCAAAAAACTGCAGAAAACAGCGTTTTTAGACGTCAATCAGCTTATAACTTTATTTGATATCTTTTGACTGAATGATTATTTTTGAGAATTTTTTTCACAGTGATGACGTTCGATGATTAAGGATTTACTTCAGTGAAAATAATAGTTATAGCACTTTTCTACAAGATCTTCATTTTTTTCTTCTTCATTTTCATCTTCATTTTTATCATCTTTTAAAAGTTTTTTTTATTTCAAATTGTTCCACTCACTAATATCTTTCCAATGATACCAAATTTATAAAGATTGAAGAATTCCTTCAAAAATTATAGGTAAATGAAAAAAGAGTGCACACTTATCGTGAATAGACTTTAATTTGTTACATTACATAAATACATGACAATATTCAAAATGCAACAAATTAGTTTGTAGAATGTAAGCAAATTTGAAAATATTTCTTGAAAACCTCTATACTTTTACATTTAGTATCAAGAAATGTGTGGCATCTCAAAAATCTATAACAAACAAATTAGAAAACTTTTTACATTTTTGCAAATTGTTTTAGATACAGTATAAATTTTGCGAATGCAATTTGAAAATTTTGTACCAAACAAATTTATTGTGAAAACTTCATATTCTTTATGCATCTGGCATTTAAAGAATCAAAATCAAACAAATTTATTTTGGATTTGGAAAACTATTGAAATTCTTTAAAAAATACATTTTGAATTTACCTTACAATAGTTACAAACATGGAGTACTAACATATACCTGACAGTAATCACAGAATATCAAAACCTAATCCCTTCCCCTCTTACTTTTTAATATCATCAAATTATCAGGATCATTCGATCACTATCTCTAAATTTCAATTAATAGTTAAGTTACATCTCATCTTTGTCATCGACTGTGTCAAAACTCTCTCCCATGCTGTTCTCGAGTTACGCCCGTTACCATGTATTTTCTCCCTAAACCGCAAAGTTTATTCAAAAGGGGTATTCTGTTTTCTCTTTAAAGAACTTCTACCTTTTCCAACAGGGTAAAGCCCTATCACATACTCAGTTGTATTTTCTTTTATCAAAGGGTGCATCGGTTTGAAAATATTGACAAAAAAGGTCGAATGGGTTGACATTGTAAATTAAAAGAAAGTTATCCTGATGGCTGAAGAAAAAGCAGTAATAAAGACCTTTTTAAGCGAGATGCCTTGGATTTTTTACAAGATACTTCACTAATTGGTCATTTAAAGTGATAGAGATTACGCGTTCTTTAGAAAAAGTAATAAGATTCTTTTATTACATCTTTAACGACCAACCAAATCAAATAAGAGCTTGTAAAAACTCTAGCTTGTCCCTTTTAAGCATGTTTTTCCATTCGTAAGATAAAAAAAATACTGGTCTTCATAGAAGCTCATGAACTTTTTTACCTTCGCTCTAGGTCATATCCTTATTCAAATAATATAATATTTGATTTTGTAGCTCTTGTTCCCACTATGTAGCTTTGAAGAACGAGTCACGGTCTCCAAGGCTAAACTTGCCTCAAAGAGACCTGTCTTGGCAAGATTTTTACCTAAAGGTATCTACTCTATCCCATGTCAAGAAAGATGACACGTAATTTTATGTCAATACAAACCGTTATCGCTAAATAAACAAAACAAGACACTCTTAACAATCTTAAAATCTGACATGGATTCCCATCCCTCTTTCTCTTCATCTATCATCTGTTTATAATGACTTTTGTCTAAATGAGGTTTCTCTCCTCTTTTCTTCTCCTGCTCACACACACAAACAAAAGAGGAATGTCAATATATTTTTGCCAAAAAAATTAAATTGCTTATGCAATCGAAAAATGTGCTGCAATTAAGAAAAACCCTGAAAAGAGGGCGTTGCGTTTCTTTGTCATTCTTTTTAATCATAATCGTCAACATATAAAATCAACATATCTAAAAACTTTTAGTATAACTTTAAATTAAGGATTGATACTTGTTGTCGATTTTTATTCAGCTTCAAAAAAAGAGATTTTAACTTTTTTTTCCCACCTCATTAAGAATTTCATTTCCCTTTTGCGGTGCTTTCCAATGATGCATTGACTTCCTTTAGAAGCACATCCTCGTAACTGGTAGTTTCGATCTTTTTATAACTTCCTCATCCTTTACCCTCCTTAGTTTTCCCTCATACATACATCAGCTGATCCTTGTCTCGATATGCCTGTTGTGGCATGTTTAGTGTAATGTTTTTTTATGAAAATTTTCTTATGCCATTCAAGTTTTTTATTTTCATTTTAATTTTTATTACACTTTTAAGAACATCCAAAAATTTTTAAGCCTTTGGATGTTCTTAATGTTTTGGCCATCGAAGCCTATGTTCTTATTATAGTTTGTTCTTATATAAGAAAACATGTAGGACACCTAACTTCTTTTCTTAGAGTTTACTTGATTATTATACTTTCCCAAAATTCCGAAGATAATTTCAGCTAAGAAAAAAATACAAATGTTCTTAACTTCCGAAGTGTACAATTCTTTGCTAGTCCCTGATTATACTTTGTTCTTATACTTTGTTCTTAAATTTAGCTCGAAAGAAATGACGAAAACGAGAAACTCACGAAAGCTACGTATAGATAACAAAAAATGTCATTTCAATGTCACTCATGACACTTAAATCTCATCATTTATCTTATCAGCACCAGTTTTAAGTGATATAATTATACTTGCCAATAAAATTTGAATGCTTACCCAATTTATTTGAATGTCTTTCTAATTGACATTATAAATTAATTGTGAATACAATCACTTTACTATGACTTACTATATTTTAACCACTTATCTTGCCTTTTTACCCTCAGCTCCTTTGGCCCCTAAGTAGCCCTTCTAAACAGTTATGGACTACCTAGATGTTGCCTTTCAACCTCTTGATGTACATTATACTACAATTCTAACTAAGGTTATTAAATATAGAAAAATAGATCTTATTACAATTATTAGTCCCAATGACTTGTCATATCCATCATTTAGAGTGAAATAACTTTGTTGATTTTCTGAGAACGATGAATATGTTGCTACCAACATCTTTAAAATACCTGCCTATGCATGTTCCAAACGTGTTCCTTTGCGCAAAAAGTCAATGCTTAAAACACTTATGTCAACAAAAACGATGACAAACGAAACCATTGATTGACATTCTTATAAATTTCATTCGTCATCTCACGCATATTGGCTTTTATGTCAAAAATTTGGTTTTCTCTCTTTCTCTTTTCTATATCTACACACACACACACTTAAAAATGAAAGGGATGTGTTAATTATCTTGCCAAATAAAAAATGACATCCTTATGCAATCAAAGTATGGTTTAATTATGAGAAAACATTACTCTAATAAAGCTTTTTGTTAGATTTTAATAATTTTGGTCAGTCTGAGGGTGGAATTGATGTCAACTTTTACACCAACACATCCTGCCTTTGGAAGTTACTCTTGTCATTTCTCTTTTTTACTAGACTGTAAAACACGTCAGCCGCCTGAGGCGGAATTTAGATTTTTTTTAAATGTGCCATGCGAAGACCTTAACGCATTACCTTTTCAACGAAAAATTTTTTTTTTGACTACATACCATTTTTTTAGGATTTCTTTTCACAATAGTTGGTGAATGGTATGATTTTTTTTATTACTCTCCGATGCCTTGGATTGCTTAATAATTCGGTCTGTAAAGTTTACACCCGTCACCAGGTTTTATTAATGATATATGATATCGATTACGGACTCCTCAAGTAAGATAACAATTCCAAATACTTTCACATAATATTTGGATAGTGGCCACTCTATTGCTTCTCAAAATAGTCTAAAACCATTTTGTGTGTTTTTGGAACACTATTTCTATAATGTACATGAAAAAGTCCTTGCCTCTTTTCAGATATATCTTGCCGAGACAAGTCTTGAAAATGAAACTAGAGAAGCTGCAATGCCATAATAGGAGAAATGTCAATAAAACGGTCAGCAACTTTTGCTATGATTGTCATGCATCCTGTTTTAATCCTTCTCTCTTTTTTGTAATGTCATTTATGCCTAGGCTACGTCATATCTTCCTTCTTTTCGAGCGTTAGCCTGAAACTGTCTATTTTGTAGACCAATTTTTGACTCGCTTTTTTTTTTGCCTTGTAGTACAAGTTGTCATTAGGCTTTCTAATCTTATGTAATTAATGACGTTTGAATTAGCTTGTGACAATTGCACGCCTCATTTTAATTCGGTTAACCTTTCGAATGTAAGTTAACCCTTTTTTCTATGGAAGCCAGTAATTTCTTGCTTGGGCTCAGCTGTACTTTTTTCGTCGGCACTTTACTTCTGAAATTGTTCTTATCATGTTCTTATTTTCAGAACAAAATTGATGGCTTTATTTTTTCCTACTTTGATCCTTAATTTTCTTCTGAGAATAAAGGAAATTCAGACTCGGCTTTGTTTTTAGATTGATCTAATTTCTTGGAAAATTAGTCAGATGCTAAAGTAATTCGGGCTAATTTATAATGATCGTTCTTTGACAGGTTGGTAATTATTCGCTTTCTTTGATTTTTCCTTCACTTAGAATAAGACATAATTTAGGATCACACCTTGAAAAAGACTAAAACAAAGTAATTACGGAATCTCTTTGAAGACGGTTTTAGTAAAAGGGTAGATTGGCTGACTTCAAATATCCCGATGTGTTATAATCAGGTGGAATGATCTTCCAGGTTAAAAATTTATTCGTAATTGTTTGCTTTTGATCTGATAGTGTAACATTTTTGTTATCCTTTTGGGTAAATCAAACATTTTGCTAGAATTTCGACCATATGGAGAAACCTTTGATTGTTAGCGCTTTCGATGAATAGAAGGAACGTCTGTTAGACGATTATTTAGTTTTGGTGCATGCCTATAATTTATGATATACAAATCTTAAATTCGAGTTCCTTTATTTCTGCCTTCAAGAATATCCAAAGAAAGAAGCCATGATGTTAGAACACCTCCAGATCGCGTCTGCTAGTTTAGACGATTCTGTCTAAATCTGCGGTCTGAAAAAAAGTTTTAATCTCGTTCTGTAAGCCTTGTGTTAAAAGTGTAGTCAAGATGGCTGGTTGGTCTTGTTGAAAGAAGGCGTGCACGCGCGCGCGGACTTCCATTTCTCTCTCACTAGCGAATGAAAAGTACAATCTTTGAAAAAGAAGATCAATCTATTCACATGTTTCGTAGATTAACTTCTTAATCGGGTTGATCCCTTTTAAATTCGGGTTTTGTTATAGTAGCCATATGGAAACCGATCTGCCTTTTTCTTGATATCTCAAAGTCTCTAATCCTGCCTTTACAGATTCGATCGCAAGACTACACACTTCCGAACCCAAAGACATGCGTGTTTGAGGTTTGAGAAAATCTACGAAATTAACCTCTCTTTAAATGACATTTACCCAAATAACCCTGAGTCTGGACTTTGTACGGACTTTTATATGATAAAGCTTAAAGATCTCTATGATCCTTCAAAGAACCAATCTACTAATTTCGAGTAGCCTTTGATGTAGCGTTAAGCCTAAATTTTCCCAAGAAATATTTTTCAAAATTTTTATGGTTTTAAAGGTCACCAAGCCAAGATTGTTTGGTTGAAATTTGAATTTCTTTCTTTAAGTTTTTTTGTCATATAACTATACACTAGAATTAAAATTTACAAAAAAATGAATAAAGCGCTGAACAATACAAATCAAAAGAATAAATGCTTTTTAATTACATCGTTGGATTAGAAAATTTTAGGGGTATCAGTTAAGCACTTAATCGCAATTTATTTAATGTTTTACCCATTTACATACCTCAATATTTCAAGACAAAAATTTTTCAAATAATCCCACTGGAAATCTTAAAGGGACGAAAAGTCAATATAACGCAAAATTCCTCTCTTTCCTGCTCACTAAGTTTAAACGGGTATTGAGAAAACTACCAAATTTTCCACGTTTGAAAATGTCCGGTTCAGTTAAGAGTTCAAGAAAAAATATATCTAGTTGCAAAGTTATGTGATAACTTCTTCTCGAGTCCTTTGTTTTATGAATTTTTTGATCCTCTGTACTTCCGTTGACACAACACAACTGACCTCCGATAGTCTCGTCGTTGCAGACAGATCTTTCAACCCAATACATGCAACATATACAACTTTCTCCTTCCCTTCCAACACAACACCTCAGTTGTCATCATCTTTTGGATCGTTTCCTTTAAAAGAAGCTGTATGAGCTTCAACCGTGATCGGTCCAAATCCCACATGTTCTTTTGTAAACACATAAGGGTGTGGTTGACTGGATGGCCTTTCCACTTTTGATTTATCAAAGTTTGTCTGATGTCCAAAATCACCATTAAACATTTTTGAAAATTGATTCGGTGATGATTCGTCGATTCTTGAGGCTCTGTCATCAGAATGATCGCCTCCATATCCTTTGTTGAACATTGTGTTGAAATCCTCAGCTGTTGATGAGCGAGACGAATCATCGCCGTAATAATTGTTTGGATGTGAAAGTGGTGTACCAAACTCGGTTGAATGTGTTTTAAGGTCAGGTTCTTTATGACTGTCACTGTAACCCTTTGTAAACATTGCATTGAAGTTATCAGCTATGTCACTTTGAGGGTTTCCGTGGTGGACTGAATCGCCATAGTAGTTGGTAGGATCACCAAGTGGATTGCCTAGTTTCGAAGTATCAGGAAAAGAGGTTGTATCATGATCAGATGGAGGGAGAGCTTGGTGGTGATATCCTGGATCCGATCCATAACCTTTTGCAAACATATCATTGAAATCATCTGCAACGTTGCTTGGATGGTTTGGACCGTGCATTGAATCGCCATAATAATTGGTTGGGTCACCGAGAGGATTTGACAGTCTTGAAGTATCAGGGAAGGCTGAATCGTGGTAGGTGGGCGAGTCATGATGGTAGTCAGACCCGTATCCTTTAGACAACATTGCGTCGAAGCTCTCAGCAATATTGCTTGGCGGGTTTGGGTGATGATATGGATCACCATAATACGCCGTTGTATCCCCGAACCGATTTCCTAATCTTGACACATCTGGAAAGTGCGTTGAATCGTCATAAATAGCTGGATGGTGATCATGAAAGCCGGGGTGATAGTCTTCACCATAACCTTTTGCGAACATAGAGTTAAATCCGTCTGCAATGTTGCTGGGGTGGTTAGGATGGAATGGTTCGCCATACAATGTTGGAAAAGGTCTGTAGCCTTCTCCCGGTGACACATGGTGTACGTCGTATTGATGGAAACTAGGAGGAACTGGTGTTCCGAAGTTTGATTCTTGATGTATAACTGGGTGGTTGAATGCTCCAAGATCTTCCCTTCTTGGATCTAGTGGCCCTTCGTGTACGTAACCTTCATTGTGAAATGGAAGAGGGCCGTTATCATGGAAATATCCAGGGCCGTTTTCAGGGAAAGGTGTTCTCGAAGCGTACGCTGTTGGAAGAGGATAGGAAATTTGTGGTGTCGCAAATGATGACATTGGTCCTAACGGTTCTCGGGAAACTACCGGAACAGCCATATACCCGTGAAATATACCACCCGTTGATTGACCACTGAATACGGGCATTCCGCTCATCGTCATAGAGGACCAGGGACCTTGCATTGCCGCTGGGAAGACACCGCGGGTGCCGAAGGACGGGAGGGCTGCCGGAGCTCCATTGATGAAGCTATTCGCGAGAGGAAGCTGAAATCCAGTGAAATGATCATCAACATTCGCAAATCCTTGGATTAGTGCTGGACTTTGAGGGTTGATTACTAAATAACGTTTGCCTTGCTTTTCAGTGATATAAACAGGAGGGATTTTTGATGCTTTACTGTTTCTTTTATCTCCTTTAGATTGTTTTGGTAGTGTTTTCAATGTCTTTTTAACTTGTTGTAAACGTTTTTTATTACAAAAGTAGGTACATAAACTAGGTTGTTATTATTGTGTTTCGATTTGTCGTCTTTGTTTGGAATTAGTGATGCCTTCTCGATCCTTTCTATGAGAAGAGAAGAGAGAAGTGACGATTACAAGTCTTCCTAAGATTTTAATAGCTTCTAAAAGACGATTTTGTGCGAGTTTTGAGTTATAGATCATTGTTGTCTCGGATATGCTCGGGGAACGCAAATTTTGTATGAAGTATTGGGGTTAGGAGCTAGGGAGACCTGCTCTTAAACGCGAGTAAAAAAGGTTCGAGTTATAGGGGATCCACTGCACAAGGGAATCTTAAATAAGGTAAAACACAAATAATAAAAATCGAAAAAATGATGGATGCATGCATGGTGAAACGAAATTGTGACGGTGTGATTTGTGTGGTAAAGAAAAGCTCACCTACGTTGGATCTACGATGGAGTTTGTTGTTTATGGTTGGCCTCCAAATTGATTGACGGCTGTTGGCTGATGGATCTTTCTCTCCGAGCAAACTTTGTGTTGATTGCATGTATGAGTTCCATAAGTTTGATAAAGCTGAGGTTAATGAGAAATAGTCGATAGGATTATTTTTGTAACCTCGAATTCTTACATTTTAGAAATAACACTACTTAATTCCCGACCAACGTAAGTAGCGAAATTATTTGTTTTTATAGCTTATTGTTTTATGGCAAGGTTCGAATCACAAAAGTCTGATAATTTTGTGCTTATAATATTGTACTTGTCCTTTTACCAAATGAATTTGTTGCGATATTTACTATTTTGGTGAAATTTTAATGCATTTTAACTTAATTAACATCAGGTTTGGGAAACATTTGTTGATTTTATACAGACTAACTTTTACCTGATTGAGGTACTTTGTAATCGGAATTTTGTTGGATCATTTGTCGTGTGTTATCTTGAACAAATTTGAAACTTGGTGGCATTCCAGGTGGTCCTAATTCTGCTGCATTCATTCCCAAACCAACATTGTTCAAAGTGGGAACCTGTTGAAGGAAGAGCAAAAGAAATTTTTTTAAACTCAGATTGAAGATCGGATCTGGTTGGATCTTATCAATACACCTATCAACTTTTATTGACGCCGGTCACCGTGAAATATAAAATGGGTTATTTTGATTCCGAACCTTAAAATAGCTTTCTAATGTTTTGAGTTATTTACTGTTTTTGAAATTGGTTTCAACATACCTCGGGTCCTCCTGGGGATACAGGGGAAGCGTTTGCTGGCTCAGGCCCAGGTGGACCAGGTGGTCCTCCATCAGAATTGGTATCGCCTCCCTCGTTATCAATGGAGGCTGAATTCGATCCTCCGAAATCAATGTTCGTCTTTCCTGGCATACCATCTTCTGATGGAGCTATAAATCAAATAAAAGATAACCAAACACAATTCAAATTTATTTTCTAATTTTTTTGGGACAATTTGACAAAGAAGATACTTCAATTGGACTAATTTTTGCAAAGTTAATGAATCTATGTATCTGAATGAATCTGAAATTGAATGAAGTATCCGTTTCTCACCATCATTAAATGCAGCTTCAGTGGAGACTGGCTTTTCAACATGGTTTGAATCTTTCAAAAAACTGCTGATTCCTTTCATCTCATTGGGTTGAATGTCTTCAGCTTTCAATAAATCATTTTCTGAGACACCTCCTGGCATACCATCTACAAAGAAAAGATGAAAAGAGAAGTTCGAAATATAAAACAAAACTCATATTTTATGAATGCTTCAAACTTGTTCACTCATAATTGAATGAGTTGTGTTCTATTTGTATGTCAATTGATCATACTAAATCTACCTTTAGTATCGGAGGTTGGTTGTGGTGCAGATAATTGTGACAATGGATCCATGACACCGGGTACTTGAGGTGCTGCTGGTGCTGCTCCTGGCATTTGTGGTGCTCCTGGCATTTGTGGCATGGCTGGCCCACCATTAGCTTTATCCATGAAACTCAATTTATCTTGGATCGCACTATCAATGACCTGAGAATTTTGTTGCTCACGGAGTTTCATTAATTCGTCATTCCCACCATGCATTCCTGGTTCCACTGGAGCGCCTGTTGCACCAGGGCCACCAGCTCCACCAGGACCACCAGCTCCACCAGGACCACCGCCTCCCATGCTAAATTGACCCATTCCTTCTCCTGCAGCTGCTTTCTCTTGGTCTGAAAGTTTAAGATCCATTTGTGGTTGTTGACCAAAAGATGCTGCATCTTTCTGTATGAAAGCATTGGCACCTGGGTTTCCAGCACCTCCACCCATCATGGCGCTTACATCCTCACCACCCATTGGATTTCCGCCACCACCCATAGCTTCAGCATTCATGGCCATTTGGTCTTGAAATTGAGCCTCACCAGCTCCTGGCATGCTATCATCAAACATGGATTTCTTAGAGATGAAACCACGCTTTGAACCAGCACAATTACCAGTAATCTTGCAATTGATTTCTTCACCAAGCTCTCGAATCTTTGCAAATTGCTGCTCATAAACGGGCATTTCTTCTGTCTTAATGAAATAACTTTTCTGTCCCGCAAACTTCTCTAAAGGAATATCATATTCAGCTTCCTTGAATCCTTTCGGTAGTGG
Source organism: Clytia hemisphaerica (assembly GCF_902728285.1). Classification (NCBI taxonomy): domain Eukaryota; kingdom Metazoa; phylum Cnidaria; class Hydrozoa; order Leptothecata; family Clytiidae; genus Clytia; species Clytia hemisphaerica. The sequence continues at coordinate 353,094 of NW_027103699.1, read as the reverse complement.
TGAACACATACATGTCCCCAGAACGAAGACAAAAACCACAGAAAACATCATGAATTAAAATATGACCCAACGAAATGTCCAAATAGATTTTTATCTCATTTTCTTGTAATATTTTTTAATTTTTTTGGATGAGCCACACTTTGCAACCAACTTTACAAACGTCTGCTGATTGGCTGAATATTTTTTCCACAGCTGGTGGCAAACCATTGGTTCAATGAGTTTGAGAATCATTTTAAATCTTCGTTTACTCATTTGCTGCAAAAAGAACTTTAGTTTGTAATCAAACTTTCGTCTGTTTCCGACAGTTTATTTTATAATCAAACTAATTCTAAATGCACTATTTTTTTCTTTTCTACCTCACCAAGTCTAAACGTGGTTTCTGCAGGCAATTTAGTGTCTGCAGCCACACGAGTAAGAATTGCTTCACTCGAATATGATTCGTTTTTAAATTCTTACTTTCCTTTCTTTTTCAATATGTCAACCTCATTTTATCATTGGACTGCATTAGGCGTGAAGTCAATTTGGTTAATTTGGTTTTTGTTTTCGATCTTTTATCTTTGGTCTATCCACTGATTATGTTCCTAAGCCAAAAGTTTGTGCCTTTTTGAGAGCGGAGTGACAAGATATAAGAATTTTTGATAAGGAAAGCCTAAATTGACCATCATATGGCCTAATTCTCTGTAGTAAATATTGTTCTAAACATTGAAGAAGATGTTAAATCTGATTCTGAAATATGTCAGTGCAGCTGACTTTTCTTTGGTTCAAGCAAAATAAAAATATGTTTACTTACTGTGCATATACTTATTCCCCTGTGATTTTCATTGAAATCTCATTATCATTTTCCTTCAAGTATGTTATTAATGAGAACGTAGCTTATCTCAACGCTGTCTCGATGAGTACAGTGTTGAGATGCACAATAGTACCCTGAGTATCAGAGGTTAAGTTTTCAAAGAAAATAGTAACCTCTGAAGACAAATAATAGAAATTTGTTCGCGCATGTGTCAATCTAATCAATGTAGAAAAAATCAAAGATGAAGAGCAAACATTACCATATTAATGTCTAGCAGACTGTATCAGTATGCAGTTTACTATTTACGAATTCCCCAGAAACATCCAAGTGTAGTTGAAATGAGTTTATTTCGAAAGAAATCTTTTACATGATCCCCAAATGTATATCAGTAATTACTAAACTTTTAATTATGGAAATGTCACTTTAATTGAATCGAAATAATAGACAGACTTTATGTTATGATTCTCTATCACTGACTCCTTTTACAAAGCATTGATGACTTTTTTTAAGTTGTATTTTCAACGACGGGAATAAAAATATCGACTATGACGCTCATCCAAGATCTTGGATGGTCGTCATGGTTACTTTTGTCTTCGCTGATTGCGCGATGAATAGAATCTCGATTCGTCGGCACAGCGTAAATATATGATTTTGAGCTGTGCTTTTCACGGTAATGATTTAGCTTGTCTTAAAATCGGAGAAAGTCATTAACTGATGAATGCAGGCCCACATCATTGATCATTTACAGTACCTAGACTCTCGCTCCTTCGAACTTATCGGAATTCAAATCTCTCTATATTTCAAACTTATTCTCCTTTCCCGTCAGGGAGAAACCCTCTTGAAATACTCTCTATAATTCGAATTTCTCTGCAATTCGAACAAATAATATTCCCCATTCGAGTTCAAATTAGCGAGAGTCAACTATAACCAAGCAGTCAGCGTAAACAACATGTTTACTTTGCTGTCTTGCGTGATGAATTTAGCACCATGGTCGGGCATTTAATCCTGATGCAGAAGTTGGCACGTATTTAATTGATAGTTGTATTGACAGCATTCAGTCCAACTCCCCTAATCTTCCACGATGCATAGTACTATTACAACAATCCCATGTAAACTTCTGCTTGTCAGCGAGCATGAAAATTTGATTACCAAACCAGAATACTTCGCACCTCAAGTCTTCTAAACAGTCCTTCTAATAACGATCGAACCACCAAGGAATCATGACGCACGTATTTTAGGTATAGCATCAAATGTTGTGTTTATGTTTCGTGTGAACTAATCATTACAATCAGCATAATTGAAATAACATTTTGATTCCACTGTTATATCATCAGCGTAGTTTTCACTTATCGTAAAATCTTTTTTTTGTGGTATCAGTGCTAGACGCATATTAAATGATACTAGCCGTATGCGCAGCGTCACACGCTGCGTGTCCCATTCCAGTGAATCACTACACATCTAAAAAGTTCTAACGGCAGAAAGATAGCCGCCGATTGATGATTTGATTTTTATTTTAAGAAATAAAGGAGAAAGAAGATAACATTGCATTGTAATTTTTAACCACAATTAAATAAATGGCTTAACAAAAGTATATTTTAGATTCTTTTGGCCATCGTGGCTAGCCATCGTGGTTGGACATTCGAGGGTGAATTCGAGGGTGACTTTGAAAGACTTTGAAAGACTTTGAAAGACTTTGAAAGACTTTGAAAGACTTTGAAAGACTTTGAAAGACTTTGAAAGACTTTGAAAGTTGAAAGACTTTCAAATTGAAAGACTTTGAAAAGTTTTGAAAGTGATAGGGAGCCGCTCCCGGGGGGGGGGGGTACTACCCTTGTCGACCGACGGGGGTGCTCCGCTGAGGTTCGAAAAATGGACCCTACGTGGGACTCGAAATTTGCGAAAAAAGTGACCCTGAATGGGACTGAAATTCCAAAATTTTCTACTTTTCCCCCAAATTTTCCAAAAATAGGCACCCTACGAGGGACTGATTTTTCTATTTTGGTGTTTTTGCGACCCTACCTGGGACTCGTGGAGGTTGAAAAAGATACCCTGACCAGCGGAGCATCCCCGTACCCCATTTTGCCCTAGTACCCCCCCCCCCGGGGAGCCGCTATTGTAAACAAAAAGTTTTAAGAATAAGAATTCTTTAAAATGACAAAAAAAAATTGGGAAGATGGTTGATTTTAACCCATCAAGCTCCAAAAACTTGGTGAATAGAAAATAGCATCTTGGGGTCTCAAAGTTAGTCTAGTGGTAGAAAATCTGCTTAAGGTGCAAAAAGATGATGGTTCAACGCCATGAAGAGGAGGCTTTGTAGAGCTTTGTTAGATTTTCGAAAACTTTTTACAAAATGTTGTAAACACACACGTTTAAGCGTATTAATATATAGATTACAGGGACAATTTCAAAGTGAAAGTTTGAAAGACACTCTTGCTATACCCATGAATGAAGTAACTAATTTTACGCAAGCGACAGTTGGCTAACCTGATAACAGATGTTCATAATTTTCTTACGCGCACGGTAAACCTCTAAAGGCACTTGAAAATTATACATCTGAGGAAAATAGTCCTCCCGCGGAAAATTCTACAACAAGAATCTTGTTGTGCGCCGGAAAAATAAAAACTAATACGGCGCCCTATTCATAAACACAATCGCGCAACTTTGTTGTCATTCCCAGTCCTTTTAGACGAACGCGGTCCTTACGATTTCGAGATTGCATATTCGTCAGATTGTTTGTTTTCACACATCCCTTTAGAGCTTCAGCGTGGTGTGCAGAAAACATTCACAATCTGATCTCAGGTTACAGTTGGCTTACTGGTTTAAAAGAATGCACATTCATAAAAAAGACCAAAGGTCAAACCGGGCGACAAAATATTATATAAAAATGTTTTGAAAAGTTTTGAAAGTGATAGGGAGCCTCTATTGTAAACAAAAAGTTTTAAGAATAAGAATTCTTTAAAATGACAAAAAAAATTGTGAAGATGGTTGATTTTAACCCATCAAGCTCCAAAAAGTTGGTGAATAGAAAATAGCATCTTGGGGTCTCAAAGTTAGTCTAGTGGTAGAAAATCTGCTTAAGGTGCAAAAAGATGATGGTTCAACGCCATGAAGAGGAGGCTTTGTAGAGCTTTGTTAGATTTTCGAAAACTTTTTACAAAATATTGTAAACACACACGTTTAAGCGTATTAATATATAGATAATTTCACGCCGGCATAAGTCATCGACTTTAAATCTCAAATGGCTAAAGCTATATAGTTTGTAACCTTCCAAGATTCCAAATCAATAAAATTTGAAACTTGACTTTCACCGTCTTTCTCGCACGACGAGTTGAATATGGCGCTTTCTTTGTTTCTACACTGGCAAAATTTTCTAATAGACACTTGCAATAAATACTGCTTTTAAAGGCATGGCGGCATGCTTTAGAGTTTAAAGTCCGAGAAAGGCTTGAGAAAAGCTCATCCTCTAGCGAAAAAGGTTGATATATAGGAGGTATATCTATAGAGGTCTGCGATTCAGACTAGTAATAGTAGAGAGGGGGGTTTCATGGTTGCCGGAGGAACAGAATCGACCTTTTTTTCGTCCGGAATTTCGGAATTCGACGAAAAAATGGACGGAATTCGAAATATAGGTCCATTGCCGGAGACGGAAAATTTGCTATTTTTCGGAATTTAGCTAAAAATTGGTCAGATTTTCGGAATTTTGATGAAATTTAAAAAATTTCCAGAATTTTCGGAATGGACGGAATCGGGGACCCCTTGAACCCCTCCCCCCCCTGTAGAGGAGCGCCTGTGCTTTTAGCCTTCTTGATCAGAAAAATAACCCAATTTATGTCCTCGGGAGTTCCCGCCCTACTCTCTAACTTCACCACCACGGATCATGGGCGGAGTGATTGTTGTTTTTGCCCGAATTATCATGCTGGATTACGATTTTTCGGGAAAATAACCCAGTATCGGTACAGTGCTGACTCCGCAAAAATCGAAAGTGAAAGTGATTTCATCAGTAACAACAAAAATCAGGAAAATCAAAAGTAAGTCGAAGAGCCTTTTTGTTATCGCACTCTTGTGAGTTGAATCCATCGGAAAATAAGCAAAGTTATCAGAAAAATAAATTGACAATTAGAAGAATAATGAGTGGATCAAAGGAACTAGGTAAAACAATTTTTTTTAACTCCAGCATCAGGATTCATGATGATAAATAACAATAGGGAGGTCAGGCCTTACCGCCGTGAGAGTGGGTAACTTGCATCAGTGGAGGCTAACATGCATAGCCCTAAAATGAGTGACCTGGCTGGTCATTAAAATAAACTATATTCAGCTCCGCTCGCAGCTCTAGTCTACCATTTTTGTTTTGATTTAACTTTGTATTTTAATGACCAGACGGGTCGAATTCATTTGAGGGCTATGCATGTTAGCCTCCACTGATGCAAGTTACCCACTCTCACCGTGTACGCGTGCGGCAGTAACAAAACATAGATTTTCGAAAAAAAATATTCAAGCTTACATATCTCAAGGAAGGAAACCTCTTTTAACATAAGTATTTTTTCCAAAGTGTAGAGAATTTATTCAGCTTTCTTTTGCAGAAAAAATCAGCACATCATGTCTTCATGTTCCTTCAAAATTTGAAAATGAGTACTCGCGGGTGAGTTTTTTTAAACTTCTTGTTCGCGGCACGGCAAAATTTTTTATCCGGGGGTTCTAAAATCCAAAGCGCTAGCCACCCGAAACAGCTATCGACCTGGAATTTTTTGCATCGTTCCCCACAATAGTTTAGCTTTTGAGACGTACCACGTTCGTTGGTTGGAGCAACGTATATTTTTCAGGAAGTCAAATTATGTACTTAAAATGCGTTTTTTTCATTGAAAAAATCAAATTTTTTTATCGAACGTGAATTTTTTAGAAAGAACAATGTTTTTTCTTTCGAAATGTGAAAAAAGTAAGAATCAAGCTGTTTCCGGTGGCAAGCGCTAAGGGAAAGATTATGGTGTAATTACCCCCGTTTCAGCTACATCTACGGAAAATAAAACTCGCACCAAACCTCCGGCGCGGAATTTTTCATAAAACACTTTCGCTTTTGGTGCCATAATGAAGGTACAAAATGGCTGGCGATGCGTGCACGAAAATGCTTGAAAAATTGAACTTCAAAATGTAATATCTTTGGAACTTTAAAGAATTGGAAGGTAAATGACCCCTCATTTTTCTTCTGATGGTTATGGCTTTCCATTAAACTTGGTTTGGTATTCTGCAAGTAAGTTTGAAATTTCCTCTGACCACCCTAATAACAAGAAGATATAGCTCTAAATTAAACACTCTGTCAGTTATTATAATCACACTAGGAAATCTAGCTTTCAGAAAAAACAACATCAGTCATCTACAGGATGTATTTGAACAACAAGGATGAGAGTTACCTGAATCAAGTTCGCAAGACATTTAATTAAAACTTGAAAGTTTGAAACAAAATAAAACGTGCAGCAGCCAAAATCAACCAACCAAAGTTTGTCATTCAATTCCCGAGACAGCGCTTCGATTTTTAAGGCCTTGTTTATACGCTAAAGTAAAAACAATTCTGCACGTGTAAATGGCAGTGTAGACCTAACTCTTCATACAAAAATTACAGGAAATGCATATATATTTGAACTTTGTACCCTATGTATGCTGCACTCAAGCACTTGAGCCAAAATCCCGCAAATGCAAAGGCGGGACAAAAATCAGTTTTTTAAAGTTTGCAAAAAAACGCCACATAAAAGATCTTTCAAATTCAGTATGTGAATAGAGCAGTAAAAAATACAACTTTTCCGGCAGTTCGAAATACGGGTCACGGGTCACGGGTCCGGGTCACGGGTCACGGGTCACGGGTCACAGGTTACGGGGCACGGGTCACGGGTCACGGGGTGACGGGGCAGCTCAGATCAAAGTAATTCAAACAGAAAATGTTTTAAAAACACTAATAGCTATCGAAAAAATCAATTTTAAGGTATTTTATCCACGTATGATTATATTTAAAACGCTAAAACCTAACCACGTGCTTTCCACGTGCTTTCAAAGTTTGCGTTGTGTATAATGCAGACCAGAAAACACAGCAACATATTACATACATATAATAAGCTTATATTATCAATAATACACTTTTAGTGTTATATGCATGTTATATCACTACTAGGTCAAAAAACATTGACTTGGCCCATGTTCAACGCTTTTAATTGACTGTCAGCAAGTTTTATTGACTGTTAAAATAAAATTATTGACAAAAAATACTTAACACTGACTGTCAATCAATTTTCTTGAAAACCAAAAGAATATATTGACTGTCAATATTGACAGTCAATTTTTTGCATTGACCATTCATTACTTACATTGACAGCTGGCAACAAAATAATTGACTGTCAATACAAATCATTGACTGTAATAAAGGAAATATTGATGGTCAATGCAAACAATTTCTTGTCAATAATTTACAATTGACAGTCAATAAAACTTGATGACAGTCGAGAAAATACATTGAACATGGGCCTAATCAATGTTTTTTGACCTAGTAGTGTATGTTATACGTAAGTAATATACATATTACAATTCCCATCGCCTGAAAAGCGAGCTTTCTCACTAAAATGATAGTACGGCGATTGTTAAATCATATATCATTATATCCCCTCCATCACCTTGAGTATGAATATAATTTTAATGGATAATAAAGTAAAATGATGGTATTTTATAAATGTGTCAATATTTTCCACTTACCATTAACGTAGTGGTCTAAAGAAACGACTATTCTTTTTTAGAATCAACCTTACAATCTAGTTTTTATATTTATAAAAACTAGATTGCTGACGTGTGAAAAGGAATGTCGGCGTGAATGATCCTTTTGTTTCGATAATAACATCAAAGTGGGAGCTAATTTTCTTCTCGTTTCTTTCTTTCCTTTTTCTTTCTCATAACTTCAAGCTTTCCCTCAGTCTCTCCCAAGTGCGGTTAGCTCGAATGGTTAGAGCGTTTGTCTCAGAAGCATGGGTTTCCGAGTTCGATCCCTCTGGGTGTCAAATTTTCCAATTCTTGATTTTGTTTTCGTGCTCATCACTTTAATTTTGAATCACATTTCATGGGAGTGAAGAGATATCGACGCGTTATGTAATGTTAATTGCTATTAGTAATTACGCGTTCAATTCGAATCTATGATCTGTTCCCTCTTAGTGAGGAATTTGATACCCTTATAACAACCGTATTTTATAAGCACTGAATACTGAAATTCAAATGACGACCACGCAAGAAAGATAAGCAAACGATTGGATCAAGAGTCAAACATTTTGACCCGGAAATCAATTATCATGCTCGCTCACTCGCTGGCTGAAAGTGAAAGTGAAAGTGAAAGTAGTGAAACTGAAACTGAAACTGTCAGTCACCAAACGCAGGCGCAAACGCCTATACCCGTTCTTCTATATCTCAGGCTTGAATAATCGCTTGTGGTAAAAAAAGATTGAAGAAAAAAAAAACTTAAAAAAGTTCTTATTAAGTGATGCTATCATAGCTTATCTAAACCTTACACAGAGAGCGGAGGTAATATATGCTAGTTACCTGTTTGATTGACCTTCATTTTAATAGAAAGAGAATTAAAATAAGAAATTTGAAGAGTTGAAAAATTTGACACCCAGAGGGATCGAACTCGGAAACCCATGCTTCTGAGACAACCGTCTAACCATTTGAACTAATCACGCTTGGAAGAGACTGAGGGAAAGCTTGAACTTATGAGAAAGAAAAAGGAATGAAAGAAACGAGAAGAAAATTAGTTCCCGCTTTGATGTTATTATCGAAACAAAAGGATCATTCACGCCGACATTCCTTTTCACACGTCAGCAATCTAGTTTTTATAAATATAAAAACTAGATTGTAAGGTTGATTCTAAAAAAGAATAGTCGTTTCTTTAGACCACTACGTTTATTATGAATTTTTAATAAAAATGACGTAATTATACTCATATCTCTAAAAGCACTATCTTGCAGCATTTAATCATTTTAAAACATGTCAATTTATATCCAGTCACATGATTAGCATCCTATTGACTATGAAAAAACATTTTGCTGTAAATTGGCTCAGAGGCCTTATATTTCATGATTTTGACAATATTTTTGGCAGTCAATATCATTTTGTCAAAATTTGTGGGTGACATATTATTGAAAAATTTTCATGATAATACTATTCGTATATAATTGTTTCAGACATACTATACTAGTAGCAGCCCTCGAAATTCAAGTAAAACAGGGTGGCCACGCATGCTGGAAAAACTGGAAAACCTGGAAAAACTGGAAAAATGGCCTTTTTCTGAAAACTAGCTGGAAAACCTGGAAATAGGTACATTTTCCAAACAGGAAAGCTGGAAAAACTGGAAAAACTTTTTTGAAATTTTAATTTCAACTTTATGTCAGGAATTGGTTAGAATTATTATGTGATTATACATAAATATAATTTTCATAAGATGTTATCTAGTATGAGTTTAGCCATTTTCAGTTTAGTTCATCAGACATTCTTTTGTCAAAGCATAGATCTCTATGACCGATTTGAAAGAAATGTCTTTTGAAAATCTAGAAGTACCAGTGGATACCCCTTAAAACCTACAAAGCTGCACTATGGGCTCTCTTAGCCACCAAATTTAATTCAATATTGTTTAGTTCACTTTTTTACAACCTCTTATAAATGTATGGGGTCCATGCCCCCCCCCCCACTTTTTGGTAGACCATGTCATACGTTTTTAAGAGTTACTATTTTAAGCTGGTTTGAGACCAAATCAAACCACAAAACTATTATTCTTCCCAATTTGATATCGTTTTAAGGTGTTTTGAGGGTGTAAAATGTGAAAAATTTTCTTCGTCGCCCAACCATGGTGGGCGACATTCTTTTTCCAAAATGTTGGCCCCCTCACTCAAAATGGCTCGCCGGGGCCCATGCGATGGCTAGCCACGATGGCCAAAAAGATCTATAGAATATCTATAAGATCTATAAGAATATAAAAATATAATTCTTCTAAGCCATTTACTTAATCGTGGTTAAAAATTGAAATGCATTGTTATCTTTTTTCTCATTTCTTTCATAAAATGAAATACCACAGACAGCGTACTTTCAACACAAAAAGTTTCAGCCTAAAATTCCACCTACGTTTTCTGATAGAGGGTACCTTTATTTTTTGTAGGTTTTGAGGGGTATCCGCTGGTAATAATTTTGCACTCGCTTATAGCTGGAAAAAAGTACAGATTTTTGGGTGAAGGCTGGAAAAAGGTACATTTTTCAGCTGAAAATACCTGGAAAAAAGGATGTTTTTGACCCAAAAAGCTGGATTTTTCATCTAAAATAAGTGTGGCCACCCTGTAAAAAAAGTAAGTCGGCACGTAAGTGCCGTCCAAATCCGGCCGAAGGCCGGCAAAATTTTGCCGACCTAAGCTTGTTTTTAGGTCGGCAATGCCGATCTGAGCTATATTTTAGGTCGGCAAAGTTGTTTAAAGGCTACGGCAATGTTTGTTTTTTTATTTGAGTGCGATATGGTTCTTATTAGAGACTTTCATTTTACAGTTACAGTGACCTAAAAGATGACTTATGGTCGGCTGCCGAGAGAATCAATGAATATGGTCGGCAATGAACTGCCGACCATACGCACTCTTTGGTCGGCTTTTAGGTCGGCACTGCCGAATGCCGACCTGAAATTCGAGGGCTGTAGTAGTATTAGTACTATTATATGTGTTATGTAGTACGTGTTATGAATTATACATCATGATATCGTTATATTTTTTCCGGTCTGTAAATTGTATGCCCCGTGCCCCGTGACCCGTACCCCGTTACCCTTAACCCGTGACCCGTGACCCGTGTTTCGAACTAGCCGCAACTTTTCCTTTTTTTTTGCAAAAGTTCTAGGAATGAAAATAAGGCTGATGGAATTTAATGTTATGTTTACCGTAAGCCGCCCGCATGTTCAAAAACCTGCTGCATCAAGTTGTCATTTGTCATTATTTGCCATTTTCTCGAAAAGTTGTCATTATTTTTCCTCCCACTTGAGCAGAGAATAAAAATTTTCGAAGTTGATATAAAAAAAAACGGCCCGTGGCTTTTTTAGATTGTTAACAACCCGAACGGCCCTCTAGTAGTCTTTACCGTGTGAATTTAATTTTGTCATATTGTGGAGATAACATTATATAATTCTCTAGCGGGAAGAAAAAGATTTATCTCTTTAAGCTCGTACAAACGGGAACCAAAAGAATCAATAAAAACACGAGGATTGTGTATCTATAAGGAAAAACAAAAAATCTGGTAAAAATAAATGTTTATGGGAAAATAATGAATAATGAATAATGAAAACTTGGCCGCATCGAATTCTGAAAATCGTCATTACGGTAAACATATCATTAATATTGATGTAACTGTTTGGCGGGACGCTAGTGTGACTAACTGACTGTAAACACTAAAGCTCTAAAAAGCAACAGCATCTTGCAGGCTAGCTCTAAAACAGCATCTAATCAGTGCAACACAAACGTTGATATTCAAAAAAATTAACATCTTTACAAAAGTTGTCATTTTGATTTCCCAAACATTTGTTTCAAATTCAAACGTTCACTTCCACAATAATTTACGTACTTTAATCCAGACCCCAGCGCTCGATAGGTTCAATCATCGGAACGGCTCGATGACGGATCGATATGTGATCGATGGATTACTTAACGATCCGGATAGGAGATCGATAGAGGATCAATACTCCCAGATGATGTCAATCAAACGGAATCGAACGAAAATTCCAATCGAATCAATCAAACGCAATCGAATATCAATCGAACGTAAAATTCTGGGTAAAATTCGATTGATTCGATTGATATTCGATTACGTTTGATTGATATTCGATTACGTTCGATTGATATTCGATTACGTTCGATTGATATTCGATTACGTTCGATTGATATTCGATTACGTTCGATTGATATTCGATTACGTTCGATTGATATTCGATTACGTTCGATTGATATTCGATTACGTTCGATTGATATTCGATTACGTTCGATTGATATTCGATTACGAACGCAATCGAATCAATCGAGAAAATCGCGGTAATATTCGATTGGCATTCGATTGCGTTCGCCAATCAAATTTCAATCATTCGATTGCGTTCGATTGCGTTCAATTGATTCGGCGTTCGATTCGTTCGATTGACATCGTCTGGATACTCAAGATTTTTTTAAGCTTATGATTAGTTATCAATTATTTATCGATCTATCATCCATCTTTCATCGATCTTAATCGACCCTATCGATGCATACTTGATTTACGATCGATAACAAATCGATTAACGATTGATGACGAATCGATTAACGATCGATGACGAATCGATATACTCGATTGAAATACTAGCTCGATAATGGATCAACGAAGGATCGATACTCAAGACTTTTTAATGGCTGAATCTTCCATCGATCTCCTATCCGGATCGTTATAAGTAATCCATCGATCACATATCGATCCGTCATCGAGTCGTTTCGATGATCAATCCTATCAAGCGCGGGGGTCTGGTTTAATGGATTAAACTTTCGCGAGGACTTAATTTTGCGGGTGGCACTATTGGGTGTCAATATTTTCACGAATGTTTGACAAATTCGACAAAAAACTCTGTTCGATAATGTTCGCAACAAGAAGTTCGACAAATTTGACAAAAAACTCTGTTCGAAAAAGTTTGACAACAAGAAATGTTCGACAAATTCGACAAAAAACTCCATTCCCTGAAATGAAAAGAACAGAAAAAAATAATGTCAAATCAATCAAATCAAAGTTTACTAAATATATTACCGAGTCTAATCAAACAATTTTCGAAATCAAAATAATTTTCAGACTATAATTTGCTCAAAGCGAATTTTGACCAAAAATCAGGTATATAAAAGTGAGCATAAGTAGGCTGTTATCAGCTCGGCAAAAGCGGGATGGGGGTAAAACCGCCGAAAGCGCCCTGAAAATAGTGGCCTATTTAGTCGCCACTTTCACAAGAGATTACGTAATCTTATGACAAGGGCTACATTCCTCAGACCTGCCGCTGCAAAATACTTGACGTGGTCTTGCAAAATTCCGCAGATCTCGACTTGCGAGAGCTGCAATCCCACCTTTTGCTTGGGCTTTACTCATTTTTGCTCTGAAAAAAGATTACATCATAAAAATGAAGCGCACGCTTGAAATGCTTCATTTTTCTTTTTTTCTTTTGACAAATAACGTGGAAGCTTTGCTCGAAAAAGTGCGATCGAATTACGCGCAAGTGGAGCGGCCTTCAGTTGCTCAGGTTTTCTCAAATTTTTGTTCCATTAAACTTGACAAAGTTTGATTAAGTTCGATTAATGTAATCAAACTAATCGAACTATCGAGGTCTCTTTAAAAAAAGTTCGATTAAGTTCAATTTCAGTACTCTTCGCTTGAGAAAATGATTGGCAGATTGAAGTTTTTCACCCGCGCGGGAGCTCGCGAGCGTTCTGCAAGCGTTCTCGGCTCAATCCTCGGATCGCGCTAAAAATGGTAGACTGAGCTGTGATAGATCATTTTGATGGAAGTTGTTGGAATGTTTACAAGGCTCTTGACAGAAAATCGTTTGTTTTATTGTCAATGATGACATTGCGGTTATTAATTTTGTTAGATCTGACAAATTGATGTTTGTACTGTGCACTTTATAGTTTTGATTCCCATTGAAGAATCATATGTTGGTTTTCATGTTATTAGATGCTGTTTTAGAGCTTTAGAGCTAGCCTGTCTTTGATGCAAGTAACCATTCAAAAAGCATTTATTTGACATATTTTGAGTTTTGTTTAGAAATATTTCAACTGCTCTAACTTGGGACTATCTGACAAAACATGGGACGGCAATTGGGCCACCATTTCACCGAACCTCAAAAAAGTCATTTGATTGAGTTAATGAACGGCGTATTAAAAAATACACGATTTCTCTTTCGCACCGAGTAGGCTTTTGAACCGAAATATGAAAAAAGTCCCTAGTGGAACACATGCAAATGTCTGAAACGAAGAAGACCATATTAGTGGCAAAACAATGGAGCATTTGACGTCACTCGCACGACAAGTTAAACACTCGTTATTTGTTAATCCTGTCGGGCGATAGGCAGTTAGGTGACGGGCGTTCTCTAATTCTCCAATCAGCGTCCAGTCATTTTGAATGAAAACAAAAAGTTAAAAGGGTGCGCTATCAGTGAAAGTTACCGGGTGTGCCACAAATAAGTTACCCTCTTTGATTTGATATTGTAGGCAATAGAGAAGAGATTTTTCAAAGATTGTTTCAGAATCTTTCATAGGAAAGCCTAATTTGGTGTATTACTTTTAAAAATTTTACTTCATTGGTTCAAAAGTTATGTTCAAAAACCTAAAATGCCAATTTTAAAAAAATGTCAAAAAAGGCGAAAAGCGAGAGTATTAAATTGATTGTAATGAATAGCACTTATTTCCAAAGTTAAGCATCCCTGTAAATACAGGGTGAATCAAAATGAGCTGCAACAGTTCAAACAAGGCATTTTTCTCAAAACTTTCACCTTCTCCACCTTTCTCAACGATGATGCACACATGGGGGTTGAAGCATTCATTCTGCATCTTGTTTATGCCCAAGGGGAAAACAGAAGTAAAAAAAACACAATAGAGATAAAGAAAACATAAGGAGTGTTACAAGGAGCAAGATTTTGTACTGTAATCTTTTGGTAAAAGAAGTCCTTTCTCTCATAAATTGATACCCTTGTTTTTAGCCTTTTCTTGACATTTTTTTTAAATTGACATTTTATTAGGTTTTTGAACATAACTTTTGAACCAATGAAGTAAAATTAAAAAGTAATACACCAAATTTTAAGTTAGGCTTTCCTTTGAATGATTCCAAAACAATCTTTGAAAAATCTTTCTGCTACTGCCTGCAAAATCATATAAAAGAGACAAACTTATTTGTGGCACACCCGGTATTATGACATGTTATGACAGAATGTATGATTGATAAACTTGATGGAGTTATCACAACAAATTTGTTGTCAAAGGAGATTTAACAGTAAGTGAAAATACAGGCCAGATTTGGAACAGTCCCATGTTTCGACCAATCGTCCCAAGTTAGAGCAGTTGACGGTATTTTCTTAGTTCAAAAATACAAAAAATCAATTTACAATTGTGAAAAATAAAATAAAGAAAATATGAATTAATATTACTAAAATGTACATCAGTATTATGTTTTATGTCAGTAAAATGTATTAGTATCGTCTAATTTCCAATCTCCAAACTTGCAAAACTCCTGTCTGCCCAATATCC
Organism: Clytia hemisphaerica; assembly: GCF_902728285.1. Taxonomy (NCBI): domain Eukaryota; kingdom Metazoa; phylum Cnidaria; class Hydrozoa; order Leptothecata; family Clytiidae; genus Clytia; species Clytia hemisphaerica. The sequence goes on along the minus strand of NW_027103699.1, from coordinate 338,022 downwards.
ACCCAATCATCTTAGATTTACTTAATTATTTGACTTTCAAAAAACAGTATTCAAAAACTATGAATTTATATTAAGGACAAAAAAACAAAATTTTGGTATTCAATTGGTGAAATATTTCAATAAATTCCTAGTTTCAATTTTCAGTGAGTGTTTTTCTAGCTGGTAAAATAACTAAAAACACAAGAAACCTAACAAAATTTAAGAAATCCAAATGCCATCATATGGATACTTTAACCCCATTCATCAGTTTTACGCGCCTTATTTGGATCTTCAGCCATTCTAATTTGTGTCGGCATTTGGCTAATTGCCGACATAAATTTGGCTTTTGCTGACGTAATAGTGCTTACTGTGCTTTAGAATCCAGAATTTTTTGCTGATGCAAATAAATCTGAATTAGAAACTAGGCTGGATCTTTTTTTTAAGGAAATGGTATTTTGGGATCTCAAAAAATACAACAACAATATTATTATACCATTATAAGATATCTCATTTTGATTAAATAATTACCTTCAATAATAGTGTTGATTCTTAATTCAAATTTTGATTAACTGTTTTTAATGAATTTTGTAATTTTGGGTAGGTCAAAATTTTCAGTTTCCTTAAAAACATAACGTTGATTTGATTGAACCAATGTTAGAGTTTTATAATTATACCAAAATTTAAGTTAGAGGCTTTTCTATATAGAATAAAAAAGAAATCAACAAGAAATCTTTAACCAAAAGCTCATAATATCTTGACAAAACTGACTTTATACTTTTTTTGCCGCACTTGAAATAAATAGCATAAATTCTAGAAATTTGAATATAAATTTCATAGTTTTTACTAAAAAGAAGTACAATAGAATGAAAAACCAACAATTTCAAATTATTGTTAATAACAGACAGCAATTTGTTTTAGGATTGTTTTGATTTGAAATTTGATAACAACAGCAGAGCAACTGTATTCACTTCATTACAACATGTAAAAGGCAAAACTCATGATTTACAGAAAGATTTTCTCAAACTTTTTAAATCCCAAAGTTCAATCAACAGTTGAAATGAACTTGTAACTTGAAATTTTCTTGTTTTTTAGAACTGGTTGAAAGAGTATTTTTCCGACTGGTTTTGGCAGAGTCTGATGATAAATTTCAATCAGAATTAAATGGATTTCTCCCTCCTGTGCTACTTAAAATTGCAACCACAGATGAAAAAGTGAAAAACAAGGTTGGAATATGTTGAAATATCTTAAGATTATTAGTTTTGATTTCAGATTTTTTTGATTATTTCTAGCAATAAGATGGTACCTCTTAAATCTAACCCTGTTTTAGTTTTTTAATACATTTCAGGTAATAATTTACTTAAATTTTCAGGTTCTTGAATTATTGACTCATGTGAACAAAAGACTGAAAAGCAGACCTACTATTGAACTTCCTTTGGGTACTTTACTGGTTCAGTACACTGTAAGAATATAATTTATTTTCTCTTTCAAACATTTATTCAAATGTCTTTTAAATAAAATCTTTTATTCAGTAAAGAATAAAACTGTTTGATGACTGGCTTCTCCTTACAGAAGATGTATGGTTCCGTACTGATTTGTTTAGGAGTAGCCTCACTAGAATGGTCTTGTTTATGTGAGACACTGACACACAGTTTTTCTGATTAATTAGATTTATCTGGCACGAACCAACCCCTGGGATTAAGGCCAGCCTACTCTCACCTCATTCACCATTTATTGTAAAAATCAATACCTTAGCACCTAGTCAGTGATAGGCTTCTTGAGTTTCTCTCCACCTAATTCTCCTTGCATATGGCATGTGTTGACCTTGATGAGGAAACATTCACTTACCAAGTGAATCACAGCACTAAGTGGGAATTTGTCCGATTTTTCCTGATTTCACAGATGGCAGTCAAGATTGATAAAAGCTACACTACTGCGCGAGTCAGTAAAGCATGAAATTTATATAATCTTTATGACTATTATTGTGATTAATCCTAATAGAATTTTATTAAATTTTCAATAGGATGCTGGAGTTCCATCATCCGTGAAGGTGAGAAAATTTGTATTGTTTTCTTTTTTCTTCTTTTTGCAATAAACCATTATAGAAGAATAGGATGTTTTTTATAAGATTTCATTTTTTGGATTTTACAAGTTACTATAAAAAAACTATATTCATATTAATTTATTTTAAATGCAGAACTTTACATTCATTTACATCAAGATGGGATATCAGAGATGTTCATTAGAAGAAAAGTTGAAATTAATGCCAAAGATGTTTAAATCTATTATTGGTAAAAACCCAGCCCACCAAAGCAAGTAAGTTTTCATTATATTGATTTATATATACTCTTTAAAATACAATCAATTATTGATTAAACAGTGAGAAATAATTTCTATTCAATTTTCAGACTGCTCGGAAGTATCTTATTTGATATGAACTCCTTGGTGTACCCAGAAAATCAAGCAGAAAAGAAAAAGCTCTTCCCTTTCCTAGAAGATCAAGCTACACGTGTTTTTGTTTTGGAATATTTCCTGGATTTTCTATTACTCCCCTATGAGTAAGTATTCTATTTGCTTAGTATAATAAAAATGATCAAGTAAAAAAAGGCACAATTTTCCCAATTTGTCGTAGCTAGCACTTGGATTATTAATCATCATCCTTTTTGTCCATAACTTACCCCCAAGCCAGAAAAGATTAATTTCTAAATACCTTTTGCTTCTGCTTTAGCATGAATCTTGATATGAAAGATCAGACTGTGTTACCTCCACCCTCATTCAGTCGAGCCTCCTTTCACAGGACTCAAACGGATCCAATCATGAACAGAGATCAAATTGAAACTGTAAGTCAATTTAATTTTTTGTACATAATTATTCAGGAGTAGAAAAGAATAGAAAATTTTATTACAGGAAACATATTTTCCAAATTTGAAAAAAATAATATCTAAATCTGGAGGAATTTCCTTTTCAATATTATAAATTGCAACTTAAAAAATTACCAATGAAATGAAAACTTGATCCATTTAAACAACAGGCATAAAACACTAATATTTATTTCTCGACTTTAAAGTTAATAAAAGTCTAAACGAATGTTGAAATTTTTTTGTTTTTTTTCTTTCACTGAAACGAAAATGTCTCTTTTTTCCGTACTATTTTTTATCTTCATTGTTTTACAGGCCAAACTGGCAATTTTGAAATTCTTGTCATCCGAATTGATTGATGCAGAGGATGTTATACCACATTTCATCATCTCATCAAGTGACACTAAACACACGTAAGTTGTTCTTTTTTTAAACTGATGTAGAGGTGTCTTGTCACAATTTAGATGATTTGGGATGGTTTATTATTTATTGTTCAAACCCTAAGAATTGGTTTGTTTTTGGTAGATAAGATAAGGTGTATCATTATAGCAATATTGAGTTATAAACCAAAAAATGTGATTGAAAAATCTGAAGAACTTAGAAATTTAAACACATCTTTATCACTTTGAATTATTTAAGTTTCAGTCTGAGAAATGAAACTAATCACAAAATGGCTCCAAATTATTTCAGTATTCTTCAAGATTTTAGTAACCTTTTTTGCTTAGCCCTTTCTCTATGATCTGCAATACTCCAGGGATAAGTTCTCTCTATTCTAACTTTCAGTGTTGCAGGTAAAGGAGAGAATGGGATCAAAACATATTCCAGGTAACATCTTTAAAGATATTATCAAGTTCTAAATTGTAAAGATTCCAAGAGATCAAATCAGGGTAATGCAAATGATATTTTACTTACCTCTATTGCTATGACCATACTGATGCACTTCCAAGTTCCCTCAAAGGTAACAAAGCCATTGCACTTCATTTACTTTCAGTGCCAACACATGGGAAGACAAGAAATTACTAAACAAAATATTACTGCTCTATCAAGGGACTGTACATAAACCTGGAAATATGGCAACAGTGAGAACATTTTTATCCCTTTTTTTTAAGGACAATTGACTTTTTCTTTACTTATTCAATTCCCCATTATTGTACAATTTAACATTCGCCTAACTTTGTCATCTCTATTTTTGGACCTACCTGGAGGTCCTATAATTTAACCTTTGTCCGTCCGTTCGTTCGTTCGTCTGTTACCAGCTTTTCTCGAGATTGGCTCATTAGTTTTTTCTGATTTTTTGCAGAAAGATGCATATTCGCAATGCTCAAAACATGACCGAGTTCGATTTCTTGAGAAAAAATTTTTTACGGCCGAAAATGCTGGAAATATGCCAGAAATCGCCGTTTTTGCAGATTTTCATTGGACTTTTTCCTAACTTTTCTTTGTTTTTTCTCAAAAAAAACAAAACATTGATAGCAATTCCCACCATCAAGCATGATTCGACATGATTTCTGCAACCGGAACTTTCTATATCTTTTTTCCCTTCTCCCCTTCCCTCTCCCCATCAACAATCAATGATGAAATTTAACGCGTTATGACGCATAAATGCCTTTTCGCTAAACATTATATATTTTCTAACGGATTGTTTCCGTTTTTCTCCTTATTATTATCTAACTTTCATCATCAGGTAGGTCCATTCAGCATCTAGCTTGTTTCTAATATTTTATCACCTATCCAATTCTTAATCTTTTCACATTTCAGTATGTAGCAGCAGACAACGTTCGACTACCATCAAGTCCCAGATTGAAAATGAAGATATTTCCTTTCTTGTTGAAATCCCGTATTATTGCTGATGTCAACCCAGCGCTTTGTTTACAGGTGACATTCATTTCGTTTTGTGTTAGCTTAGTTGTGTGAATCTGTGACAAGGAAATTGACTAATGAATTTGGTGTGTGGTATTCTTTTGTTATCAGGATATATATTATTCATGATATGCACAATAATTGTGATGTCTTCCACGGACCCAACAGCTGAAATTGACATATTCGACTAATAGTACGTCACTTACAATCATTCAGCTATTGGGTCCCTGATGTAATGTCAGAAGACCATGTACATATAATGAGTATTTTATCTTTTATGTTTAAAAATTACACACACAAGTTGGTTCTAAATAGATTTATGAGGAATGGTAAACTTTTCACTCTGTTTAGGTTGTCACATGCATGATGCAATTTATTTTTTAGATAATCTTTGAAGGACAGTTTGGAGACAAAACGAATCAAAAGCTGAAACAATACTGTTTGGAATTCATTCATCATATTTCATTGACAGCTTCCAGTAAAACGTTGTCATTCTTAGCACCCCTGTTTAATCAAGCACTCTCACGAGTTTCTTTCAATAGAAATGAGGTATATGTTTTCATTATATCAAAATGCTGTACTAATCAGCTAAATATCTTTAATTAAGGTCTATTTCTTCAATCGAGTTTGAGGTTATCACCCGGTTATCATCAAACAACACGGTTAAAATATGTAAATCATTTTAATGTTTTTTTGTTTCAGGATGCAAAACTACGAATTCTTGCACTCAATGGTTTCTCAAAAATTGCAAAGTAATAATTTTTTCTGCTTAAAAAGCTTTATACACTAAAAAGAATGCTTCAAATTTCAATGATTATCTTATTATTTTTGTCTCATCTTTCTTAAAATTTCATTTCACTTCTTCTCACCAATTTCCTTTTTAGGTCTGCCCCAGAAGTTATTAAAAGAGACGTCACAATCGTAGAAAAATTATTCTCACTTTTAATAGAGGTATTAATTTCAAACTTATACCCAAACATGAGTTATTTGTTTTCGAGATATGTCCTTCATGCCTAACCATTGAATTATTAATTTTTTAATTGTTTCCTATTTCCTACAGGAGTCTTCAGAGATCCAATCAGCAGTACTGAGTATAATTTCATCCATTACCAAGACATTTGAAACTGCTCAACGAAAAGATCAGAACGTGCTGGAAAGTCTACTTTTAAGATATTGTACATCAGTAAGTTACATTATAATGTATTTATGAACCAAGTTATGAAAGAATAGTTTAAAGAATAATTATTCGTTGATAACCTTTTATGTCTTGTGATAGAACCCAGATGCCATTCATTAAAAAAGGAAAATAATCTTTTTTGTTTATTCAGCACAATATGAGACATGTGTCTGATATGAAACAGGAACACTTATTATGTAAAAATAAAACTTTAATTTGATAAAGACACATCGTGGCTGATTGGAAATAGATCCATTCTCAAATTACACCACCGGATTTACACCATAAACTCTTTCATTTTAGGAATCTTCGCAAGTACGAATTGGAGCCTGTCGCTTGGCCCAGAGTGCTTTTTCATCAGTTCATTTACCCTCAAGATTTGCCCTTATTATACTATCTGTTGATAGGTGAGATTTCAGTCACAAATAAATGACTTTTCCTATAAAAGAAGTCACCAGAAAAATTAATGATGAGCTATATTTCTTTTGGACAGGTTTCAATTTGTCTCATTTACTGAGACTGAACGCTAGGTTTTCGAATTCCATCCATAAGAAACACAGAAGGCTTCAAGAGGGTGTTATTTGGTTTGAATGTCACCTTGGAAAGACACAACATCACTTCTTAGCTCTAGTTTAGACGGCCCGCTTTTTGCCCTGTCTATTTATTAAGTGGGAAGAAGTTTGGTGGTCTAAAGTCACTGTTGACGTCAGTGCAATTTCTTCTTTCAATCTTTTCTAGCTATAATTGCCAACTTTTTCCCCACTTTTTGCATACTCTTATAACAAGAAGAAGAAGAAGAATAGGGCAGAAAATCGGCCATCTAAACTAGAGCTTATCCTTCTTTTATTTATATTTCATCTGTTTCCAGCCAAGAACAACTGAAGGAAGAGTCGTCAAGAGCTCTCTTTCCAACGTCTGGTACCTACCCTGTTTATGAAGATGTCTGCTACTACATGTTCGATCAGGTGAATTTGAACTGTAACCATGAGATTAGTTTAGATTTAACAATCCACACATTCCCATACTCTAGTGTGTGCAGAACTAATTTGTGTTATTGCGTGTTTTGACTTGATAATGGGCTTTCCAAAAAAAAGCCTTATACCCGCTGTTGAGTGGTTTCTTATCCACCATAAATTTGACGTCAAACAGAAAGGTTGTGCTCTTCGTTTATCTTTCAAAATGAAGAATTTTCAATAAAATTTTAAAAATATGGAAAAAATAGCCAAATTTCAACCAAAAACGACATCACCTGGCAAGATCCTGATCCCTGATGAAGATGCGAGTGACAACAATCGATGTACCGAGCATAATTGTATAAAAGACAATGAAAAAATGAGAATTCAATGTCATAAATGCCAACGAACGCTACATTATGCCTGCACTGGACTACCACCATACCAGTTAAATATGTTTTTAAATAAAGGTTACCGAAAATACGTGTGTATAACTTGTTGCTCTCCGGCAAAAGAACTCGGTAGAAAAGTTCATAATCAAGTGGAAAGAATTAAAAGCTGCACGCACAGTTATAAAGAAATCGAATCGTGCGAAAGTATAATAAAAGTCAAAAGTGAGAGTGAAAAAAGTCTAAACACAATGATCAAAGATTTACAGGCAAGATATCAGGAATACATCAAGGATAAAAATCAAGTTACCAATCTAATACAGAGCCAGTTTTCCACGCTAGAAACAAAACTAACATCCAAGATAGAAGAGACGTTGAATAACAAGACTGCAAAAATTCAAACCGCAACAGAACCACGTAAGAAAAGTTTTGCTGAAGCCACTAAAAACAATGATCAATTAAGCGTAAATAGCATGAAACAGCTACTACGAGAGGAAAAAATCGACGAACAAATTGAGGACCAAAGGAAACTATCGACAGACGCAAATATCATTATCCATGGGGTAAATGAAAATGAAGATAAAGAAGATATCGATTTCGTTACTGAGCTTCTGAATGACGTTAATTTAAAGACTCAACCAACCTACGTCTCTCGTGTTGGAAAAGAATCTAAGGTTATGCGCCCAATCAAAGTTGTATTCAAAGACAGTCATAACAAATACAGATTCATGAAGAAGTTGACTGAATTGAAACAACACGAGAAGTACGTGAAATTAAGTATCACCGACGACTTGACAAAAATGGAGAGGGAACAAATCAAAGAGTGGAAAAAGAGAGCAGACGAGATGAATAAAGCCAGATCGAATGAAGATTTTAAATGGAGGGTACGAGGAAGCCCTCGTGAAAAATTATATTTTAAAAAGATTTTTTGTACAAGAACGGTTTATCACCTTACAAATTGTAAAGTAGCGTTGACTTTTATTAGCCTTTGTTGCTACCTGTTCGTCAACTTGAAATAAACTATTACATACATACATACATACATACCCCAGGAGTGGTATGGTTTGATACGTGACTGAATTCCATAGGGATATACAAAAGTCTCTCAAAAATAACTTGAATTCCATGGGGGTAACTTTATAAATCCTACAAAAATACAGAATTCCACAGTGGTTTACCCCTAAAGTTACCTTGAATCTCAGAAGGCTATAGCATTTCCAGTCTCAAGGGTTGGACCTCCTCAACAGATGGGATCCGGTTTCTTTTCTGGAAAACCCCAATAATGGTATATTTTTCTCTTTTAATTTTCAGTTTTCAACAAGTACTCAAAACTCTTTGGCAATTCGACAGGTGAGCCTTATATAGGAAAGTTGGTTTATATTTCTATAGTATTGAAACTCATGTGAAAAAAGAGTGTAGTAATGTCGAGTTTCCTTTTCTAATTTGAACCATCTTTTGTCTATAAAAATGTAATAGCCATTTTTAAAGGCTCTCAAAGAAAATGTTTGCCATTCACATTATTTTTTACAGGTCATAAAGAAAATGAGTTGATCTAGATACACCCTGGGGAATACCCTCTTAGCAATTAGTTAGAATTACCAAAACTAGGCAACACTTGCCATACAATAGGCCATTTCACAGTCGAAATGAATCATGGGTAATCAGGACTGGTTGCGCTTTAGTAACGACTTCCGGTTAGCTAGACGCAAAAACCTTCAAAAGTTTTCAAAACTTTTGAAGGTGTTTTCGTCTAGCTAACCGGACCAGCTATGTAGTATGTATGCCCAGCTTTTTCAGCATGACTGGGTGTATCTCATCAGGCCCTAGCTATTTATTAGGATTCAAACCTTTTAGTTCCTTTTTGACCATGTCGATTGTTAGATCGAATGCTACATCTGTGTCTGTTCGTGATGGAAACTCAGGTAGTGATCCAGCAGGTTCATTCGTAAAAACACTGCAAAACTGATCCTGTAGGATGTCAGCTTTATCCTCATCAGTAAATCGAAGTGATGATTTATCATTTGGATCAAGGAGAAGAGGGGAAATTCCCGATTTGGTCTTCATTGAGTTCTGGATATGCCTCCAAAACTTCTTAGGGCTTCTTTTTGCTTGACCACAAATTCGTTCTTCTAGTCTTCTTCTTTCTCGTCTGATCTTTCCTTAACTTTGGACCAATAGTAGTCGTCATTAGCGTGCAGTGTTCCTGATTACCCATTACGCTTTGCGCTTGTGAAATAACCTATGAATGAAAACTCAAAACTAGGAAAGGTGGTCACCAGGCTAAGGCAATGGAACTGAAATATTTTGACGACCTGTTTTTATTTTCATTCGAGGTATTGTTGTTCCTGAAGAAATGTTTGTATCAATCGTGTGATATCAAAGAAGATGATTTGGAGGATACGATATCAACAAAAATTACTGCTTATCTCAATCAAAAAATTCAAGGCATCGAAAATGGTATCTAGAATTGATTCGATAGATTGTCAAAGTTGGTTTAATATTTCTAGATTTATACTTTAAGATCTTGCAACGATTAACAAGAAAAGTCAAGGGTAAGCAAATCCAAGACAAAAGAGTAATGCTACCTTGCGTCAGACAGCCTGTCGAAAAGGGTACCTTCACTGTACTGACTTCTTAATAAATATTTAACTTTCATTCTTAGAAAACCTTGGCAAATCATTTATCGGCAAACACATCATTTTGTTAAAGAATGCGTTGGTATACTCATTAGGTACGTACTTTTTTCACAAATACACAGACAATAAGATGCCTTTTTCTTTGCAATGCTTGTGTTAACCATTCCATTGTGATTCTTTTGTTTCAGACTACAGTACTTACACATTAGCTCTGGAAAATCTGTTTCTACTTTTCACCTCAAACGAATCATTAACATTGCTGTTTCAAGTTGAAGACCAAACTATAATCAGTGTAAGTAATTCAGAATATTTCAAATATTTCTCGGTCGAAACTCAATGAACCCAACGCAAAAACTGCGTAATTTTTAATATCAGAAAATGTGAAGCTTTGTTTTTGTGCTTAATCTATGTACTCTCAATCTCGTGACGCCTTATAAAATCTCTTTAGGGATACTTCTAGAATGTATAGCCATTTTTTTTTTTTTTTAGAAATTGTTCTCATCACCGAATGATGATGTTAGGAGGTTAGCGGCTCAAGTGTTGAGTATTTTGTTCGCTCGCCACAGACCCCTTCAATCAAGTCCAATTCAGAACCTCCTGGATGAACTTTCCTCTTCAAACCAGGTAAAAATATTCACAGGGAATTTTTAAGATTTATATAATATTAATCGTTTTAAGTCGGAAGAATTAATTCATCAGTCATTCAAACTAATGCCCCTCGATTGTTTCCTTTAATTTTTATGTTAAGTAAGTAACTTACGAATGATCTTTATCTTTCCTTTGCAGCATGAACTTTACAAAGATGGAAAGATATATTGCATTGGGTACACACTTTCAAGATACTTTGAACTTCTCCAATGTGGTCACGCTGAAATCAACCTTGATTTAAATTCCCTGGTTGCACTAACTAAAGAAATGCTGCAAGTTCTTTGTAAGTTGATCATTAACAGTCTCAGATAAAAATTTTCAGGAATACATGGTTCGTTGAATACTTTTTAGCTTTAAAGACCATAATTACGTCATTTTGTACTCATTTTCAGGTACAATAGTGAAACAAAAAAATCAGCAGAATTTCATAATGGCGTCATGCTGTACTTCTCTTTACAATATCTGTCGTTATGTGGAGTTGCCTGTATCTGATGCATCGACCAAAGGTAAACAACGGATTTAAGTAAAAGTTGTTGGCTTTTCATCTTGTATTTCATTTTAACATATGAATGTGAAAAAAGACTAAGTACTAGAAGTACTAAAAGTACTAAGAATCCGTTGTTGTTTTAGCATAAAGAAGAGATGAATAGCTTTTTGTTTATATAATCTTTTTATTTATCAGTTTTATAAAAGATATCCGTCTCAGCGAAGTATAAAAGAAAGTCTTTTCCGTCTCAAAATTCTGCATTATTTACTAAAGTTTCAAGACAAAGTCCTTATAAAAAACCCTGATCTGGAAGCCTATTGTTGTAACTTTTCGTTAACTTTTTCCTTTGTTAGTAAAGGCTATAAAAATCAATTTGCTCAGTTTTTGATCACGTTACCAAAAACTCCTCTTGGGATCGGTCAAAAGTTAATCACATGATCAAAAAGTGAGCAAAACAAACTAATATCTTAACGCAAGCTCGAAACAATAGAAAGAAACAATTAAGGCTTCCAGACCGTGGTTTTTTATACGGATTATTGTGCTAATTTGATAAGTAAATTCATTTTCCGTCTCAGACGAAAAGCCTTGCTCTGACCACTGATTTATTCATTTTAGCTGTATATGCGGACGAAATGGTTACCTTGTTGTCAGAGTTGTTCAAAAGTACCAACCACGTCAAGGTATTTATTCAAAATTTAGATGGAGATTTACTGAGACGTATTTGTGTTGCGGTAAACGTCCGGGCTATTTCAGATGTTTTCTTATAAAACATTACGTCATGAATATCATAAAATGATGAAGTACTGAAAAAGAAATCTTGAAATCTTCTTAAAATCTTGAAATCTTTCGTAAAATATTGCACATTTTCATTTCTTTTACAGACGAAAGAAACATTTGCATTGGCTTTGACGAGTTTATGCGTTGGTGATACAGATTTTGTACTGAAAAAAAAAGTTGTCGAGCTACTCTTCAAATCAGCAAAGGTTTGATATCGTTATAGTTTGACTATAGTAACACAACCCCTCTTATATTCGACGTATGATTACTTTTTACTTACTTTTCAGATTGTATTGGAAACGTCTCCTTTGTTATTACATTGTGTTTTTATGTATTCTTTTTCACAGATAAAAGAAGTAGAATTACAGTTCGCTATTGGAGAATGTATTTCTTGCATTGGTGCTGGTCAAAGCTCCAAAGTATTCAAACGTTACTACCACCATGAAATGACATTAAAGGTTCCTGAAGATGAAGTTATGTTGGGCCTACTTAAAAGGTCTTAAAATTTTGCTTTTGAACTGACGAGGTTTCTATTTTGCTTGTTGATCATACATTTTTATATAGATAAATTGGATGAAGGATCGAGAGAAAAATAACATTAGATTCTTGAAATTTCCAACAGAAGATATAATATGAGATATTTATTGAGGTTTCGGCTGTTAGCATTGTTTCTTAAATTCAACCTAAATTTTATAATTTTTATTAAAACTATTTAATTTCTTTGTATATTCAGGATTATTTCAGAGGTGGTTCACAGTCCATTAGCTCTTGCTCGTCAAGCAGGTGTTATTTGGTTGTTATCATTGGTTCAATACACGTCAGACCATCCAGTGGTTTCACAAGAGATCAAACAGATTCAAAAAGCCTTCATGACTTGCTTATGTGATGCTGATGAAGTAACTCAAGATGTTGCTTCAAGAGGTACTCTTTAATGTCTTGTTAAGGAGTAATATTTATACCGTCTCTGATCTTGCGGTGGGATTTATCAAGAGAAAAAGGAACAATCCTTAGTCAAATAATCGCGTTATATTTTCTAAAGCTCTCAATGTACAAACAGTTTGAAATTATGTTCAGACACGTTACGGTTCCACATTGTTCTGAAACGAAACAGTTGCGAAACACCGTGTGGAGACGTTATAAAGCAGCCTTAGTTACCTAAGCCCGTATTCACAAGACTAAAAAACATGGCTCAGGGAGTATAACGTTTTCGGCGTTTTAAAGATTTTTTATATTTAAGGATTTTAAGTTTGCTTTCAGTCACAACTTCCAATCAGATTTATCTTAGTGACTGAATCAAACTAGTTTAGATTTCTAGGCTAGCTACAAAGCAAAACTACTTTTCACTACTTTCGTCGGAATTCCAAACCTACTCCGCTGTCTTACTCCGAAACGTTCTGAAACCATAAACCGTAAAGAAAACCATACCAGAATGATACGAAAACTATAACACCTTAGAATTTGACATCCCCTTTCTTTCTTGGAATATTTATGATTATGGTTTATCCATTTAGGGCTGTCATTGATTTACGAGTCAACGTCTGATGAAAACAAACAGGAAATGATGGAATACCTCACTGACTCACTCATGCAAGGAAATCGTCCCAAACAACAGAAGATTGATGCTGATACCAAGCTTTTCGAAGAAGGCGCTCTGGGCTCCAGTCCTGATGGGTATGATATATTATTGTAGAGAGCAATGAGTGTATTGAGTGGGATGAGTGTATTGAGCGAGTGAATTAAGAGGGATGAGTGTATTGTGAGCATTGAGTAAATGTAATGAGTGGGATGAGTTCAGTGAGTTGATTGAGTGCGCTGGCTGCATAAAGTAATAAACAATCCGTGACGTGATTCTGATAAGATACTTCAATGATCTGATATGAATTGTATTTCCATGGCAGTATTATGAAGATCATTACGAATATTCAAAAATTACTCTTGTCCGGAGCTAATTTCGAGCGTAAAATTACGATTTTCCGTCTTCAATCACTTCAAAAGAAATTCTACTTCGAATTATCAAGAGGCAATATCATAACAGTTTTATCAATAAAAATTCAATTAACAACAATGATTTTTTAGCAAAATCCAGTTCATGACAAATTCATTTCAATGTTTAAAAGAGGCACTCGCACATATTACTGTTACGAGATTCGCTAATTTCGGTACAATATATTGTGCCATATGTCATGGAAAACTTTTTCTCTAATTGAGAGAACCGCAATTCACAACCAAAGTGAATAAATTCATACATTGGGATACCCTCGTGGCAATTAATTTAGGTCAAACCTTAGAAGCGTGCAAAATATTGTTCGAAAACATATCACGAGATCGGGGTGAGACACATCAAGCCACGACACATTATTGTTTTGGGGGGTTTTTTAAAGAGTTTTTGGTTATTTTATTTTGATTTTAACACCATGAGGTTCTTCTATTTATATACTATTTACAAAACTAACAAAAATATTTTTGATTGATTCATTCCCAGAATTCTTGGGGCTGGAAATGGTGTCCACTAGGAAATCGTGAGTTGTTAGTAACGCATGTGATTTTCTCGATGTCTTGCGCAAGTTTGGTATTTTCGTTTTTTAACTCAACTAGCATTTGGTTTTTGTCTTTGATGACATTCTTGACGTTGTAAATTTTGTGAATCAAATTGTCAATCATCACACGTTTTTCATCTTTGATGACTTTGATGTTGTTGATTGGAACCTACAGAAAATAAATAAAAATATTTACCATCATTACGAAGTCTAGTCAGCAACCAATCTGGTTTACTGATCTGTTTGATATTGTATTTAAAATATTTTGTTGAAAATATAAATCAAGCAGGGCGATACTTTAACTCTCATTTCACCTAGGATATGCAAATCACGACGAATTCAGCTATTAAGACAATTTCTCATTTATGTAAACCTGATTCTTTGCATCCTGACTTGCAAAAACGGGGTTAGCTTGATAGAGGTGTTTTACACTGTCGATTGAATAAAACTATTATTGAAGATAATACTTACCATGTTTGGTTTCAGGATAGATTTTCCGTTGTGTTGGAGAATTCGATTCTAAAATCAGGGCCAAAAGAATACAATTAACTTCAACCAGTCGGAAGGGAGAAAGCAATTTGCATTTTGGCTTCGTCTCCTCCTCGGCTTTACCATCCGAGCCAAGTTCAAAAAGTCAAACAAAAAAGTTGAAAGGAAACTTAAAACGACAAAAAAATTAAACCCATGTATATCAACAGGTGTTCATGGCTACTCAGCAAAATTGAGCTTCAATGAAATCAACTTCATGTACCTTTTGTGCAATGCCGAGTCGCTGTTTCAAAATCTTGTTTTTGTTTTTGGCTAGGACCAACGCTTTGTCAAGTTGTTTTTTGTTTGCGTTTAGACCATCGAGCTTTCCAACAAGTTTGTTAATCATTTGAAGTTTTTCGTTCTCTTGACTTTCTTTGTTAACCTTTTCGTCTTGAGATGCAAACCAAGGGTGGTTGGCAATTTCGTTGATTGATGGACGATGTTGTGGTTCATATTGCAACATAGAAAGCAAGAAGTTTCGGCATTCTAAATTGCAGAATACGAAATTGTTTTATTTAAACAAAACCGAAACAGAACAGTCTGTAGTAAGAATAGATTTTGGGAGTTTTTGACTTGAGGGAAATGGTACCTGATCAACGAGTTTTGTTAAGAAGATGAAAATTTACATAACAATTATTAGAATTCAACTAAAAAAAAGTAATGAAGTAATTTTTACCTGCAGAGAAAGAAGAATCTTTAAACCATGTTTTATGTGGATATTTTCCAGTCAATAGCCTGTACAAGATGACTCCACTAAGAAGTAAAATGAAGTCATTAGATAATACAGGTTTGCATCCAAAATATATCTTGAAGATTTATGACCCTATGATATATAATTCTTTGAAATTTAATTATTGTCAATTACCCCGTTTGTTTTGTATTGTTTTTTTTTGTCTGAGTTCCAGTTAGAAAGTTCATTCACAACAACTATCTTCTTAGCATAACTTAATGGTAGATGTAGTTTTTTTGAGAAGTTATAAAAATAATCAGAAATGAGAAGAAATATCAACTTACAGACTGTAAACATCAGCTTTAAAGCCACAATACGGATCGTAACTTAAAAGCTGATAACCACGGTCAACTTCTGGGGCTGTGTAACCTGGTGTACCACAGTATTCATCGCATAACTGTCCTGGTTCGGAAAGGATAAATCCAAGACCAAAATCTAAAAGTTGAAAGAAAATTAGGGTTTGAAGAATTTTTTTGAAAAAATCAATTTTCAGATGAGTGCTGTTTTGCGTTATAACCTCATAATATAACTTGATAGCAAACTCAAACATTGGCATGTATAAAGACTTTGAAATATTTTTTTAATGGACAGTTTTGTTACGGATGGATACATCAGCAAACCCTGCTTTGGGCATGCTACAAACGTTTAAACTTTCGGTAAAAAATCTTGTTGTAAAACTTACCAGCAATCTTGACAGTACCGTTTTGATCGATCAAAACATTTTGCAGTTTCAGATCGCTGAAAAAACAAAAATAAGGAAATTTTTTTAAGTGAAAAGAAGATAGTTGTAAAAAGTATAGAGCTTCCCTAACAGGGGGTACATAACTAGATTTGTTAGGTGACGAGTATGTTTGAGGAAAATGTCTTTGACGTTATTAATACCATCGGAAGGCTTTTCAAAATTTTTCAAAATGTTTCTCGATTTTCAACAAATTTTTATGGAATTCTTATCTTCAATATGATTTCAAAAATTCTTAGCCAAGGGCTTGGGCTGGTCTATATGTAACCTTTCTACTTATATAAACCTGGTGCTCATTTCGCCTAGCAAAACAAATTTGTATTGAAACAAAAAGATCTTACCGATGAGCAATGTTTTTTTGGTGGCATTGCTGCACACCAAGAACAATCTCTTTAAAGAATTTCATCGTGTCAATATTTTTGTTTTTGAACACGAAATGTGCCAGGTCTCCAACGCTGCAAAACTCCATAACAAAATATACGTGTTCTTTTCCTTGGAAGAACTTGAGGAGTTGAACCTGTAAAAAGACGTTTTGAATTCCTATAATTTTCCAAAAAAATTGGAACTTCGTAATATAGTATTGAAACTATAAAAATTCATAATTTAGGTGTTTTGGAGGCATTTTTCAGGTTTATGGTCGTGGCGCTACTCTTTTCTGTTTACATATAATTCTTAACCCCCACCCTTCCCCCAAGATGCTCCAAAACTTCAATCTATTCCTTTAAAACATTTATACTCGAAAGAGGAAATACTTACAACGTTGGAAGAACCTGAAAGGCTGATCATGCAATTCAGTTCGGTTTTGATTGTAACAATTCCGATAGACTTCGGCATGATCTTAATGCCGACCTGCAATTGAAAAAGAGAGAAAAATATTATATTTTCAGAAATTTTGATTTGATACCGTTTACCCAACCCTAGGCCGGAAGGAGGTTTGTTGTTTCAATTTTTTTCTTTGAAAAATATTTAGAGAGAATATTACACAGAGCTAATCAACAAAATAAAGACTCAGTTTAAATTTTGAAAGTCAATTCAAAAATTAATTGTAGAAACAGAATCACCAAACATTCAGGAATGAACCAGGACAACTTACTTGGTCGCTGTGTCCTAAGGATCGGAGCCTTTTGGCTAGAGGATCGTTCGGGAGATCAAACTTAGCGTATTTTGCTTGTTTAACCATGCCAAAGCCTCCTTCACCTAGGCTCCGTCCTAGAATAAATCCATTCAATAGACAATCCTCTACTATAGCAAGAGCTACCATAATGAAGATTCAAGTGTTTCAATATGAAATTTTTACAATTATATTCAACTATCTTCTCGAAATGAGCAGACACAAATCCTTCAAGTCTAAGCAAGAAGGTGGGTTCGAAGAATGAAAAGAAAGTTTTTTGAAATCAGTTATCTAGTTTTTTTATTTGACGTCAAATAATATGTTTTAGTGACGTCATTTTTTACTAATTTTGGAAATTGCTTTAAAATGGTGACTCTTCACAAAAATTTCTGAAGTTTTTTCATGAATATTTGAGATTTTTTGATATTCTATTTTCGTTGTTTTGTAGGCTACATAAACTACACAATATATTGTCAGAAAATATAAACGCTAGAGTAGTCGTCTATACATTTCCATTTCGATCTGCAATATGTGACTCCTCAGGCGATTTTAAGTGCTTGAAAATCGGACCAGTTTTGTCACGGTTTCAAGAGCGATCGATTTATTAATTTAGATTGGCTTACAGTTCAAATTTTAGAAAATTTATCTCGACCGATCCTTGCCGCTGGCAGACGCCCCTGGCCGCTCGTTTGACATTCCCTATTTCATGTTGACCGGTCATTCGAGTCCGAAAAGTTTGTTAAATTAACTGGACTCGGAGCAGCCTTTTGGTAAATTTTTACAGGTCATTTTTTACCGGCCTTTAAAAGACGTCTAAAGAAGAGTTTTTGTTATTTTTTTCGTACATTACGGACTGTAAACAATATTCAACAATGTGGTTACGGACATCGCTTCCTAAGTTTGGAATCGTCTCAAAGTTGTGCTTTCTGTTTGGTCGCGCTCGACGGGCTATCTTGTTTGGGATGGTATTTTTATCGTAATAGTTGATGTGCTTATAAAGTTGGACCATGTCACAAAAGTGTCTTCTAAACTCGAGTGTAGCAAGATCTTGTTTACACAAATATTTTTCATAAGACATATTATGACATTTTTGAACAAGTCTTTATGTCCATGTTTGTACTCCTTCAATCAGATTTACATGTTTACGTAGAAACGGAGACCAAAGCGACTAAGCGTACTCCAGATGTGGTCGAACAAACGTACAATACAATGTTTTGAATGTACTTGGACTCATGTTTACAAATCCTCGATTGGTTATACCAAGTATCGAGTCTGCTTTTTTGACTTGCTTTAAAAGTTTTCTTCAAATGTAAGAGTCAATGATGATTCCAAGATCTTTTTCTTCAAAGACGTATTCCATCTAAGGAATATGGGTGAGCATGTTACCAAACTTTCCTAATTTCAGAACATGCCACTTTTCATGATAGAATAGTGATAACCAGTCTTTCGACCATTGTGCAAGTGTGTCTATATCATCTGAAGGGAAACAGAGTCTTTGAAACAGTTGACTTCTTTGAGAATTTTGGTATCATCAGCAAACACCTTTCAGGAAGATCATTGATGTATAGCACGAACAGTATCGGTCCCAGGTACACTACCATGTGGAATACCACTTACTACAGGGTCTGTAGTCGAGAAAGACTTGTTCACTTTTACTGATTGTGTTCAAACTGTTAGAAATAACGTTGTCCAGTTTAAGATTGGACTGTTGATACCATATGCTGATAGTTTCTCGCATAGTCGACGGTGAGGTACTCAAAGTAGATACTATCAGCAACGTTTCCTTCAGAGATGCTCTCATAACATTTATCCAGGTAGTACAAAAGCTGTCTCACGGTTGAACGGTTGTTAATGAAGCCATAATGTTTGTCGAATAAAAGATTATGATCAGAAAGATGCTTCATGATGTGTTTCCTTAGTATTGATTTCATCAATTTCCACATTACCGATGTCAAACTAACAGGTCGATAATTGACTCCAAAATTCTGAGGTCCTTTATTTTTGTAGGTAGGTGTGACATGTGCCACCTTCCAATCTTTTGGTAAGGAGCCTTCAAGGATTTATACAGTCAATGTTATATAGAGATATTCAGAAAATTCCGCTAGTGTCCTAGGGTGTATTTTGTCTGAACCGAATGACTAATTATGGTTGAGATCCTCCAATTGATTCTGTACCATCTCCTCAGAGATATGGATGAATCAGTTCTCTTTTTAAATGCAGGAAGTTCCCCTGCTTTTTTTGTGAATACATTGCAGAGCTGTCGTTGAAGGATATTGGCTTTTTTCTGATCTTCATGCTTTAACGATGATTTGACATTTGGTGATTCAAGTAGTGATGGAACTGTACTAGAAGATTCCATCTTGTTTCGCACATGTGACCAGAAGATTTTCGGTTTGCTCTTTGCGTTATCACAAATTCTTTGCTCGTGGTTACTATGAGCTTGTCTCGTCAATCTGTTCACTCACTCGGGGAACTGCTTGTTCCAGTCAGCAGAGTTGAGATCTTTTTTCATTGCTTCAAAGTCTGCTTCCTCGTACTTGTATCTTTCTGATTTAGGTTCCAATACAGCATCACATTTGATACCGAAGGTCAAGCAGCTATGATCGCTTAAACGCAAAGGACTGATATACTTTAGACATAGAGCTTGGTTAGCTTCACCTGATCGAATAAAGATGAATCGACAGTCCCACGACATCTAGTTGGTTCGTCTACACGCTGATGGAGAAAGGAGTCACGAAGGGCATCAATAAATTTTCCTTCTTTACTTTCACACGAGATGTGGCGTCGTCAAATATTTCCAATTGATTGTTGGGGAGTTAAAGTCCCCGACAAAGCATTTATGAGAGTATTTTGTTGTTTAATGTGATATCTTTGATAAATGATTCAACTTGTCGTTATTTTCAGCTGACGTGTCATTATTTGTTGGGGAGCGGTAGATGGAGAAGACCAGGAGATCGTTTCCGCATAGACAAATTTCGACTGAGGATGAAATATTGACGTGGTGACATTGATTTTGCTTGCTTTGAACTTCTCCAGCAGCTCTGCTTCTTTCTCAGCTTTGATCTTGATAATGTTTTCACAATTTGTAAAGTCCCTCCGCAGAGATTTCACCTTTCGGCTCGGGGCAATATATTCACCAATCTTCTATCTTCGACAGTCGCGCAGTGAACTTTATTTCTTTCGAAAATGTTTGACTTTGAATGAATTTTTAATGAAAAATTTAACGATGACAACTTATTTTTAGATCACTTTTTCACGCTGATTTCGAATCTCCAATCACGTTTTTCACATCCTTCAGGCTTGCGACAAGTCCTACTACATGAGGTTCTTTATTCAAAAAATATTGTGAAAATGTGCTAAAATCAATATTTTTGAGCTTACCAAATCAGATATCATCGTTACAGAAAGTTTTGAGGACTTTATTCAACGATTTAACAATATGGACTGTTGCTATAAGTTAATCTGTTCATATCAAAGATGTAATAAATAAGCCTATTTCAAATATTGTAAAAGAAATCATTTTTTCGACCTGTAACTCCTTAAAAATCAGTGGAACAGCCGAAAACCGGCGTGAAACGGTTTTCTTTCTTTCTTTTTTTGAGTTAAGCTTGACAGATTTTCATGAATCTCTATATGCACAATGAGGCAAATAGTTATTCCCTAAATGTGATGGAAGTCGATGTTTGAAAATGAATTTTTTTCGGTTGCCAGAAAAAGTATTTTTAAGTATTTGCTTGACCCAGTGAATGTCTTAAATATGCTATACGCTCGAGGATGCTGTATTTGGTTAGTTTTGATATTTAAAGAAGAAGAAACAAAAAAACTTACTTGGTCGCTGTGTCCCAAGGAACGGAGCCTTTTGGCAAGAGAGTCATTCGGGCAATCGAATCTAGCGTACGACGCCTGTTTCACTTGTCCGAAGCCTCCCTCGCCAAGACTCCGTCCCAGAACAAATCCATAATGTAAGCACTCTTGTGCTGCAATAGTCATCGTGATATTTCAATATATCAATATAATTAACAAGTTTCAATAATACAATTCTCATAAAACAACGAGAATAATCCTTCGAGCGTCTATTCTCAAAGGTGGGTCGAAACGATAATTTTCTTTCTACAGAAAATAGTCTTTCTATCTCAATTTTTTTTTATTTGACGTCAATAATTTTCTTAATGAGTGACGTCAATTTTTATCTATACCATTTTTGTACGTTTTTAGTGACCCATTAGATAAAAACACTATGATGAAACTTAAGGTACTTAGATTATCACGAATTCTCAGAGTAAATTCAGTAGAAAAGGCAATTCCACAGTATCTGAAAATGGCGTGTGAAGTTTTTTGAATGCAATAATTTCTGATATGAGATCCGTTGGTTATTGGGAACCCCCGGCAGTATGCTTGAATTCGTGAATGGGCTTTTTCACTTGCGCAAATGCAAGAAAATTAAAAAATAATTGCATGAATGCTTGAATTGAAAAACTTGGCGCAAACAAAAATTTTGGTAATTGCAAAAAACATTGCGTGAATGCGTGAATTTGGGAAAAAATTGCGTGATTGTGTAAACTGAAGGTACGCAGGGGGGCTCATTAATTGGTCTGTTAGTTAATTGATTGGTTTGCTGGACAACCCGATCCTAATCAACCACTTTTTAAGAAGATTTTCTGTCTAGAAGTTCAATGCGCAGATTAAACTGCTGCGATCGGTTTGGACAAAAGGAGAAAATTTTGAACTATAGTTCGTTTTAATATTCTCCACTTGGTTAAGTTCAACCTTCTAGTATCGTGAATATTTTATCCGATAGTGAAAAAATTATCTGTGGTGCCCGTTAGAGGGATTCTACTAACCCCGATCTTTTCAAACTAAAAACAGTGGTGTTATTGATTAAAACGCGTTAAGGTGCAGAATAGGTTTGGTATTTTTCTTATTTTGAGCCTGTTTACTTTGTAAGAGGTGTTTACTTTTTACGATACGAAGAAGAACCCACGCAAAATGTTTCGTTTGGTATGATGCGCAAAGGTGTTTTTTTCATATTTTATAAATATCGGTTCTACATCTTCGGGTAATGCTCTATCATGTTCTAGAATGAGGCAAATAAAAACACGGTACTGTTGTTCTTGGGTTTTTAAAGAGTTTTGTTTGTATTTGATTTTGATTTTTAATACCATGGTTTTATAAAGTTCTTTTAATTATATACTATTTACAAAACTAACAAAAATGTTTTTGATTGATTCATTCCCAGAATTCTTGGGGCTGGAAATGGTGTCCATTAGGAAATCGTGAGTTGTTAGCAACGCATGTGATTTTCTCGATGTCTTGCGCAAGTTTGGTATTTTCGTTCTTTAACTCGACCAGCATTCGGTTTTTGTTTTTGATGACATTTTTGATGTTGTAAATTTTTTTAATCAAGTTTTCAATCATCACACGTTTTTCATCTTTGATGACTTTGATGTTGTTGATTGGAACCTACAGAAGATAAAAATATTTACCATCATTACGAAGTCGAGTCAGCAATCAATCTGGTTTACTGATCTGTTTGATAATGCTTTTAGAATATTTTGTTGAAAATATAAAAGAATCAAGTAGGGTAATATTTTAACTCTCATTTCACATAGGTTATCCAAGTTACGACGAATTCGCCTAATGAAAGGAGTCCTATCCTTATAAGCCTAATTGCTCACTTGTAAAATCGAAAATTATGGCTTATCTTGATGGAGGTGTTTTACACTGTCAATCGAATAAAACTATTATTGAAGATAATACTTACCAGGTTTGGTTTCAAGATAGATTTTCCGTTGTGTTGGAGGATTTGATCCTAAAATCAAGGCCAAAAGAATACAATTATTTTCAACCAGTCGGAAGGGAGAAAGCAATTTGTATTTTGGCTTCGTCTCCCCGACACTTTACCATCCAAGCCAATTTATCATGAGTCAAACAAAAAGGTTAAAAGGAAACTTAAAACGACAAAAAAATTAAAACCCATGTATATCAACAGCTGTTCATGGCTACTCAGCAAAATTGAGCTTCAGTTAAATCAACTTCATGTACCTTTTGTGCAATGCCGAGTTGCTGTTTCAAAATCTTGTTTTTGTTTTTGGCTAGGACTAACGCTTCGTCAAGTTGTTTTTTGTTTGCGTTTAGACCGTCAATCTTTTCAACAAGTTTGTTAATCATTTGAAGCTTTTCAGCCTCTTGACTTTCTTTGTTAACCTCTTTGTCTTGAGATGCAAACCAAGGGTGGTTGGCAATTTCGTTGATTGATGGACGATGTTGTGGTTCATATTTCAACAGAGAAAGCAAGAGGTCTCGGCATTCTAAGTTGAAGAATGCAGAATTGTTTTATTTAGACGAAACAAAATTATCTTTTGGTGCGAAGAAAGATTTTTTGCGGCAATAGTGAGGGGAATGGCGCCTGGTCAATGAATTTTTTGAGTACCTTAGATTAATGACATAAAAACTCAACAAGAACAAAGTCAAGAGGAAGTTTTACCTGCAGAGAAAGAAGAATCTTTAAACCATGTTTTATGTGGATATTTTCCAGTCAATAGTCTGTACAAGATGACTCCACTAAAAGTAAAAGGAAGTCATTAGATAATACAGGTTTTTCATCCAAAATATATCTTGAAGATTGGTAACTATGACCCTATGATATATAATTCGTTGAAATTTATTGATTGTCAATTACCCCGTTAGTTTTGCATTGTTTTTTTTTGTCTGAGTTCCAGTTAGAAAGTTCATTGACAACAATGTAGGTTTTTTGAGAAGTTATAAAAATAATCAAAAATGAGAAGAAAAATCAACTTACAGACTGTAAATATCAGCTTTAAAGCCACAATACGGATCGTAACTTAAAAGCTGATAGCCACGGTCAACTTCTGGGGCTGTGTAACCTGGTGTACCACAGTATTCATCGCATAATTGTCCTGGTTCGGAAGGGATAAATCCAAGACCAAAATCTAAAAGTTGAAAGAAAATTAGGTTTTGAAGAAATTTTTTGAAAAAATCAATTTACAGATGAGTGCTGTTTTGCGTTATAACTTCATAATATAACTTGATAGCAAACTCAAACATTGGCATGTATAAAGACTTTGAAATATTTTTTTAATGGACAGTTTTGTTACAGATGGATACATCAGCAAACCCTGCTTTGGGCATGCTACAAACGTTTAAACTTTCGATAAAAAATCTTGTTGTAAAACTTACCAGCAATCTTGACAGTACCGTTTTGATCGATCAAAACATTTTGCAGTTTCAGATCGCTGAAAAAACAAAAATAAGGAAATTTTTTTAAGTGAAAAGAAGATATATATTTATATATTGGTTGTAAAAAGTATAGAGCTTCCCTAACATGGGGGTACATAACTAGATTTGTTAGGTGACGAGTATGTTTGAGGAAAATGTCTTCGACGTTATAAATACCATCGGAAGGCTTTTCAAAATTTTTCAAAATGTTTCTCGATTTTCAACAAATTTTTATGGAATTCTTATCTTCAATATGATTTCAAAAATTCTTACCCAAGGGCTTGGGCTGGTCTATATGTAACCTTTCTACTTATATAAACCTGGTGCTCATTTCGCCTAGCAAAACAAATTTGTATTGAAACAAAAAGATCTTACCGATGAGCAATGTTTTTTTGGTGGCATTGCTGCACACCAAGAACAATCTCTTTAAAGAATTTCATCGTGTCAATATTTTTGTTTTTAAACACGAAATGTGCCAGGTCTCCAACGCTGCAAAACTCCATAACAAAATATACGTGTTCTTTTCCTTGGAAGAACTTGAGGAGTTGAACCTGTAAAAAGATGTTTTGAATTCCTTATAATTTTCCAAAAAAATTGGAACTTCGTAATATAGTATTGAAACTATAAAAATTCATAATTTAGGTGTTGTGTAGGCATTTTTCATGTTATGGTCGTGGTGCTGCTCATTTCTGTTTACATATATAACCCCCACCCTTCCCCCAAGATGCTCCAAAACTTCCTTCTATTCCGTTGAAACATTTTTATTCGAAATAGGAAATACTTACAACGTTGGAAGAACCTGAAAGGCTGATCATGCAATTCAGTTCGGTTTTGATTGTAACCATTCCGATAGACTTCGGCATGATCTTAATGGCGACCTGCAATTGACAAAGAGAGAAAAGTATTATATTTTCAGCAATTTTGATTTCATACCATCATCCATCCCTATGCCGAAAGTAGGTTTGTGGTTTCAGTTTTTCTCTTTGATGATTTCTTATAGAGAATGAGCTCGTCAACAAAATAAAGACTTTTTTTGAAAATCAATTCAAAAATTAATTGTGGAAACAAAATTTCCAAACATTCAGGAATAAGCCGCAGTACAACTTACTTGGTCGCTGTGTCCTAAGGATCGGAGCCTTTTGGCGAGAGGATCGTTTGGGAGATCAAACTTAGCGTATTTTGCTTGTTTAACCATGCCAAAGCCTCCCTCGCCTAGGCTCCGTCCTAGAACAAATCCATTCAATAGACAATCTTCTACTATAGTAAGAGCTACCATAATGAAGATTCAAACGTTTCAATATATGAAATTTTTACAATTATATTCAACTATCTTCTCGAAATGAGCAGACACAAATCCTTCAAGTCTAAGCAAGAAGGTGGGTTCGAAGAATGAAACATAAAAGTTTTTTGAAAACAGTTAGCTACAATTTTTTTATTTGACGTCAAAATATATTTTCAATGACGTCAATTTTTATTAATCAAGTATTTCTGTCGGTACCACTACACGGAAAAGGCAACTGTTGCCTTAATGGGAAATATTTCCCCAACGAGAAGGTGAAAATAACCCGAAAAGGAAACTGTTTCCAGATTGAAAATTTCATTACTTTTCTGTTTCCCGTTTCGGTCAAGAAATTTTCATCGTCCCCGAACGGGCCTTGTTCTGTAAACAAAGCAGATTTTTGTTTCTTGATCGAATACCTGTTGGATTTCTTAACTATCTGGTGAATATTATTTATTTTCTCTCCTTTACAAGAGGGACAAGTTTTAAACTTCCCACAGGCATTTCCGGAGTGCTCAGAGGACACTTTCCCGATCGGGAAACTGGTGAACTTCCCGATTTGGAAAGTCTAGCCATTTCAGGAAGTTTTCCACCTTCCCGTTTGGGAAATATTTCCTGTTAAGGCAATAGTTGCCTTTTTCATGGAGTGGTCCCGACTGTAATTTGCTTAAATATCAGGCAATTTGAGTATATGACGCCCATATGACGCTCACAATATATTGCAAATGCGTTTGCAATATAGTTGCATAAGTTCGAGTTTAAGTTAAAAGTTCGATTTTCTTTATTTGACTCCTAATCGGACCAGTCTGGTATTTAGATCGGCCTTCAGAGCAAATTCTGATTTCCACAGGCCCTGGCTGCTTAACATTTCCTGGTCCTTCTGTTTTTTTTTAATAACGAATACATCAACAAAATTGTTTTTTAGAAAAGGATGTCGACCGGTCATTCGAGTCCGGTTTGAGACCAGCCGTCCAATTGTTGAAACGGACGCTGCAAAAAGTCCGCTATTAATTGTCATTGTTTATTAAGTCGTTTACTGGCCCTTAAAAAGGCGTCTAAAGACCAGTCCTGAAAATCGCTTGGGAAATTTAAACAATAGGTTCAATCCGAGGGTGCTACTAGCGGTATCCAGTCAAAAATGATCGTGACGTAACGTACCCCTCCCTCTGGAATAGAGGGGGATTGTCTACAGAAAGAAAACTCATTGTTATAATAAAGTTACTGTTGTACTTTGTACATTACGGTCTACAAACCATATTGTTGAATATTGTAAGCCAATATATTGTGTAGTCTAAATAGCCCTTTAGAGAAACAGGGTTCCGACCTGCAAGGTCCGTACAAAACCTTTTTTAGACTGAATACCCACCCCAACAGTACTTTTATGGTCTCAAAAATATGGTTTCAATATTATAGTATACGTGTAAATTATGTAGGCACACTCGGAAACAGAATCTTTCCCGATTTTTGTGAATTTGGGCCTTATTTGCGAAAGTAAAATTGAGGGAGATTTCTCTTTTCGAATCAGTCATGAGTCAATCGGTCGATGCTCGATTTATGAGGACTTAACTTAATCATTTGGCCGTTTGATCAATTATTGTAATTAAAAAATTTGTTTTAATTACTGTACCTTTCTTATGAAACAAATTTCTTTTTCATTTTGGAAAGTTCTTCAAGGAAAATTTCCCCTATCCCGCCGACAAAGTCATTTTTATGAATCAAGAAACCATTCTTGCAATTCAAGCGATGCTTTCATATCTATCATTTTCTTGACTTACAGTTTTTATGCCTTGAAAGCGATCATTAAATGTCTGAATACCAATGTGGCAATCAAAATGTTACAGACTATATTCAAAAATCCCCTTTCTACCTCAGAGATGTCGCACCTGACATTAAAACTGACATTATAAAGCCGTAGTATTTAAAGAAGAAGAAACGTACATTTATTGTAAGCCAATATATTGTGTAGTCTAAATAGCCCTTTAAAGAAACTGCGCACCGCACCAAATTATGTAGGAACATTCAGAAACACAATCTTCCCCGATTTCTGTGAATTCGGGCCTTATTTGCGAAAGTAAAATTGAGGGAGATTTCTTTTTTCGAATCAGTCATGAGTCAATCGGTCGATGCTCGATTTATGAGGACTTAACTTAATCATTTGGCCGTTTGATCAATTATTGTAATTAAAAAATATCAGAATTCGTTTTAATTAATGTACCTTTCTTATGAAACAAATTTCTTTTTCATTTTGGAAAGTTCTTCAAGGAAAATTTCCCCCATCCCGCCGACAAAGTCATTTTTATGAATCAAGAAACCATTCTTGCAATTCAAGCGATGCTTTCATATCTATCATTTTCCTGACTCATAGATTTTATGCCTTGAAAGTGATCATTAAATGTTTGAATACCAATGTAGCAATCAGAATGTTACAGACTATCCAAAAAACCCATATTCAAATATTTTCTACCGTAGAGATGTCGAAGCTGACATTAAAACTGACATTAAAAAGCTGTAGTATTTAAAGAAGAAGAAACAAAATAACTTACTTGGTCGCTGTGTCCCATGGAACGGAGCTTTTTGGCAAGAGAGTCATTCGGGCAGTCGAATCTAGCGTATGACGCCTGTTTCACTTGTCCGAAGCCTCCCTCACCAAGACTCCGTCCCAGAACAAATCCATAATGTAAGTACTCTTGTGCTTCAATAGTCATCATGATATTCACATAGTGTCTTCCAGGTCTGTCCCCCCCACCAAATTCTTGATTTTTTTAAATCTCCCACTTTTTTTCCCCCTATGATTTTTCAGTTTTTTAGTTTCCCCCCTCTTTTTTGCTTTCCCCCAGAAAATTCTGAAAATATCATTTCCCCCCCCATATACCCGTATAAATTTCTCAAATTTCAACCTGACAAAAACGTAAAATTTTGCTGCAAAAGGAATACTAAACAAAATAGAACGAAAATTGGTTAATTTTTCAATCATGATCTAATCACATGATATCATGTGGACTGACCTTGGTTGCTGAGATAAAATTGAAGTGATTTCACACTTCCCCTTTCCAAATTTGCCAACTATCGATGTTTTCCCCCCTCTTTTTTTCCCTCTTTACTATTCAAATTTTCATTTCCCCCCCTTGCCCATTCAAAATTGGAAAATTGGTTCCCGCCCCCCCCCCTTTATAAAGGACACTATGCTTCAATATATCAATATAATTAACAAGTTTCAATAATACAATTCTCATAAAACTAGGTCACAGTGTGGATGTAAACCACACTGAAACGACCGCCTTCCATCACGCAATCACGCATCACGCTCGCGAAAGAGCGCGCGCACATTATTAACGCTTACATGTCATATACCAGATAAACATGTCATCTC
The DNA here is from genome assembly GCF_902728285.1 of Clytia hemisphaerica. Classification (NCBI taxonomy): domain Eukaryota; kingdom Metazoa; phylum Cnidaria; class Hydrozoa; order Leptothecata; family Clytiidae; genus Clytia; species Clytia hemisphaerica. The sequence continues at coordinate 308,728 of NW_027103699.1, read as the reverse complement.
CAGTACATTTTAGATTATTCATTGAAAACAAATTACAATATAGTCATTTTTCATGTCTCGATTTTTCAATTCCGAATAAAAGAAATTTAGGGAAAAAAAAGAGAAACACCTGGGTAATCTAGTTAAAAAAACCGAAAGTAAATGGTAGACAAAGTAATGAGCCAAGGCAAAATGAGATTAGCGTACCACTATGAAAGAAACCGCCTCCGGCGGTCGATAACGAGAATAGTCATTCGAGCGTCTATTCTCAAAGGTGCGTCGAAACGATAACCTTTTTTTCTGCAGAAAATAGTCATTTTATACAATTTTTTGTTTTGTTTTACGTCAATAATTCTCTCAATGAGTCACTTCAATTTTCCGAAATCAATTATCTATACCATTTTTGTACGTTTTTAGTGACCCATTAAATAATAAACACTATGATGAAACTTAAGGTACTTAGATTATCACGAATTCTCAGAGTAAATTCAGTAGAAAAGGCAATTCCACAGTATCTGAAAATGGCGTGTGAAGTTTTCTGAATACAATAATTTCTGATATGAGATCCGTTGGTTATTGGGAACCCCAGGCAGTTTGCTTGAATTCGTGAATGGGCTTTTTCACTTGCGCGAATGCAAGAAAATTAAAAAATAATTGCGTGAATGCTTGAATTGAAAAACTTTGCGCAAACAAAAATTGTGGTAATTGCGAAAAAACATTGCGTGAATGCGTGAATTTGGAAAAAAAATTGCGTGATTGTGTAAACTGAAGGTCCGCAGGGGGGCTCATTAATTGGTCTGTTAGATAATTGATTGGTTTGCTGGACAGCCCGATCCTAATCAACTACTTTTTATGAAGATTTTCTGTCTAGAAGTTCAATGCGCAGATTAAACTGCCCCGATCGGTTTGGACAAAAAGAGAAAATTTTGAACTATAGTTCGATTTAATATTCTCCACTTGGTTAAGTTCAACCTTCTAGTATCGTGAATATTTTATCCGATAGTGAAAAAATTACCTGTGGTGCCCGTTAGAGGGATTCTACTAATCCCGATCTTTTCAAACTAAAAGCAGTGGTGTTATCGAGTAAAACGCGTTAAGGTGCAGAATAGGTTTGGCATTTTTCTTATTTTGAGCATGTTTACTTTGTAAGAGGTGTTTACTTTTTACGATACGAAGAAGAACCCACGCAAAATGTTTCGGTTGGCGTGATGCAAAAAGGTGTTATCTTTATCGTTTTTCATCATATTTTATTAATATCGGTTCTACGTCTTCGGGTAATGCTTTATCATGTGCTAGAACGAGGGAAGTAAAAACACGGCATTATTGTTCTTGGGTTTTTAAAGAGTTTTGTTTGTATTTGATTTTGATTTTTAATACCATGATTTTATAAAGTTCTTTTAATTATATACTATTTACAAAACTAACAAAAATGTTTTTGATTGATTCATTCCCAGAATTCTTGGGGCTGGAAATGGTGTCCATTAGGAAATCGTGAGCTGTTAGCAACAAATGTGATTTTTTCAGCGTCTTGCGCAAGTTTGGTATTTTCGTTCTTTAACTCAACCAGCATTCGTTTTTTGTTCTTGATGACATTCTTGATGTTGTAAATTTTTTTAATCAAGTTTTCAATCATAACACGTTTTTCATCTTTGATGACTTTGATGTTGTTGATTGGAACCTACAGAAAATAAATAAAAATATTTACCATCATTGCGAACTCGAGTCAGCAACCAACTTGGTTTACTGGTCTGTTTGATACTGCATTTAGAATATTTTGTTGAAAATATAAAAGAATCAAGCAGGAACAAGATTTCTAACTCTCACCCAAACTCGAGTTAAAACAAATTTTAACTTGAACACGATTAAAAACTATTTCTCATTCACCTCCTTCTTTTCATTCTTACGTGTCAAAAAAATTCTCCTTGGGTCAGCGAGGCAAAGGCGAATTATTTTTATGAAGATAATGCTTACCGTGTTTGGTTTCAAGATAGATTTTCCGTTGTGTTGAAGGATATGATCCTAAAATGAAGACCAAAAGAATAATACAATTATTTTCAATCAGCCAGAAAGGAGCAAGAAATATATATATTAGCTCTGCCTCCCCTTTGAATTTAGCATAGTATCCGAGTTATCGTTTCATCGGCCCAACGAGAAGAAACGATAGGTGACCATGGCTTACTTGACAAAATTAAGCTTCAATAAAATATACTTCTTAAAGGTTTTAATTTTACAGAAGTGTTCCCGTTTCATTTTAGACACTTGTTTTATATGAGGCAGGTGTCTCCTATAGTTATATTGTGTTCAATTTGTGCTGAATAAACAAAAAAAATATTTCTTCCCTTCTTTGTGATCAATATTGCTCCACGTTCCTGTCAACTCGATGTGAAAAAGCTTGTAATTCACTGACGAGTTCGCAAACGTTATCTACTTAATTTAAAAGAAAAACTTTAATATACCTTTTGTGCAATGCCGAGTTGCTGTTTCAAAATCTTGTTTTTGTTTTTGGCTAGGACCAACGCTTTGTCAAGTTGTTTTTTGTTTGCGTTTAGACCATCAAGCTTTCCAACAAGTTTGTTGATCATTAGAAGCTTTTCGTTCTCTTGACTTTCTTTGTTAGCCTCTTCGTCTTGAGATGCAAACCAAGGGTGGTTGGCAATTTCGTTGATTGATGGACGATGTTGTGGTTCATATTTCAACATAGAAAGCAAGAGGTCTCTGCATTCTGAAGTGAAGAATGCAAAATTGTTTTATTTAGAGGAAACCGAACAAAAGGGTCTGTAAATAGATTTTGGCAGTGTTTGATTTGAGGGTAATCGTGCCTGATCAACGACTTTTGTTGAGAAGATGTAAATTTACATAAAAATTCAACTAGAACAAAGTCGAGGACAAAAATCCTACCTGCAGATAAAGAAGAATCTTTAAACCATGTTTTTTGTGGATATTTTCCAGTTAATAGCCTGTACAAGATGACTCCACTAAAAAGTAAAAGAAAAAGGAAATCATTAGATGATACAGAGTGCAGATAGGACCTACCGACAAGAAAAAAAATAGACATTAGTTTAAGAGTATCAATGAGGGACTCAGGACTTTAATGTCCCTGTACACCATTTTGCCTTGGTGCCTTCAAGATGTCTTGTTACAAAAGTTAGTCGAGCGTTCTTTTTTGTGCCACTCGAGGAGTTCAACTAACATGAGAAATCGAGCCTGCAAACCATCCAACGAGAAATCTTTAAGTACACATAGGACTCAGTGGATAATAGGACGGCGTTGTTAGTTAAAGTTCGAAGTTTTTCAGAAGTTGTGAAAATAATTGAGATAAAAAAATCGACTTACAGACTGTAAATATCAGCTTTAAAGCCACAATACGGATCGTAACTTAAAAGCTGATAGCCACGGTCAACTTCTGGGGCTGTGTAACCTGGTGTACCACAGTATTCATCGCATAACTGTCCTGGTTCGGAAAGGATAAATCCAAGACCAAAATCTGAAATTGAAGGAAAATTGGGGGTCATAGATGAACAAATATATCGTAATGGCAAAATTGATTAATCAAATGAATGCTGTATTGCCTTTTAGCTTCATAATATAACTTGATAGAAAACTCAAACATTGACATGTATAAAGACTTTAAATCTTTCCTTAGTCACAATTTTTCTGCTAAAGATGGATACACCAGCAAACCCTGCTTTGGGCATGCTACAAACATTTATACTTTTGGTAACAAATCTTGTTGTAAAACTTACCAGCAATCTTGACAGTACCGTTTTGATCGATCAAAACATTTTGCAGTTTCAGATCGCTGAAAAAACAAAAGTAACCAAAAATCTTTAAGTAAAAAGAAAATATCACTTTATTTATGGGTTGTAAAATGTAAATTTCTTCCCTAACATAACTAGATTTGTTAGGTGACAAGTGTGTTTGAGGAAAACATCTTGGAAGTCATTTTCAAAATGTTTCTTGATTTTTAACAAGTTTTCATCGAATTTTTATCTTCAATATGATTTCAAAAATTCTTATCCAAGGGGTTGGGCTGGTCTATATGTAACCTTTCTACTTATATAAACCTGGTGCTCATTTCGCCTAGCAAAACAAATTTGTATTGAAACAAAAAGATCTTACCGATGAGCAATGTTTTTTTGGTGGCATTGCTGCACACCAAGAACAATCTCTTTAAAGAATTTCATGTTGTCAATATTTTTGTTTTTGAACACGAAATGTGCCAGGTCTCCAACGCTGCAAAACTCCATAACAAAATATACGTGTTCTTTTCCTTGGAAGAACTTGAGGAGTTGAACCTGTAAAAATACGTTTTGATTTCCTTATAATTTTCCAAAGAAATTGGAATTTCGTAATGTAGTATTGAAACTATAAGAATTTATAATTTAGGTGTTGTGTAGGCATTTTTCAGGTTTATGGTCATGGAGCTACTCATTTCTGTTTACATATAATTCTTAACCCCTCCCTTCCCCAAGATGCTCCAAAACTTCCTTCTATTCCGTTGAAACATTTATACTCGAAAGAGGAAATACTTACAACGTTGGAAGAACCTGAAAGGCTGATCATGCAATTCAGTTCGGTTTTGATTGTAACCATTCCGATAGACTTCGGCATGATCTTAATGGCGACCTGCAATTGAATAAGAGAGAAAAGTATTATATTTTCAACAATTTTGATTTCATACCATCATCCATCCCTATGCCGAAAGGAGGTTTGTGGTTTCAGTTTTTCTCTTTGATGAATACTTAGAGAGAATGAGCTAATCAACAAAATAAAGAGTTTTTTTGAAAATCAATTCAAAAATTAATTATGGAAACAGAATCGCCAAACATTCAGGAATAAGCCGCAGGACAACTTACTTGGTCGCTGTGTCCTAAGGATCGGAGCCTTTTGGCGAGAGGATCGTTTGGGAGATCAAACTTAGCGTATTTTGCTTGTTTAACCATGCCAAAGCCTCCCTCGCCTAGGCTCCGTCCTAGAACAAATCCATTCAATAGACAATCTTCTACTATAGTAAGAGCTACCATGATGAAGATTCCAACGTTTCAATATATGAAATTTTTACAATTATATTCAACTATCTTCTCGAAAATGAGCAGACACAAATCCTTCAAGTCTAAGCAAGAAGGTGGGTTCGAAGAATGAAAATAATTTTTTTTGAAATCAGTTATCTATCAATCAATTTTTTTATTTGACGTCAAATAATATATTTTCAGTGACGTCGATTTTTATTAATCAAGTAATTTGCTTAATGTCAGGCGATATATGTGTGAGTACTGGCATATGCTCACAAAGGCGTCTGCAATAAGTTGCAAGTTCGATTTTTGGACCTACCCCGGTGGGGTGGAGGTCCTATAAATTAACCCATGTTCGTTCGTTAGTTAGTTAGTGTGTTAGTTACCAGCTTTTCTCGAGATTGGCTCATTAGTTTTTTCTGATTTTTGGCACAAAGGTGCATGACCATAAACCCTCGAATGTGACGGAGCCCGATTTTCAAAAAAAAAAAATTTTTGGGCAAATTTGGGCCAAAAAACGGCTTAAAAACGGGTTTTTTGGACTTTGTGAAAAATTGGATCATTAATTTTTTCTGATTTTTAGCATGAAAGTAGGGTACAATCATAGTTAAAGGATGGCGCAAGCAGATTTTTGCAAACAAATATTTTTGGCTCAAAAATCGCATTTTTATCTATAAGAACCACTTTTAATAAGAATACATTAATGTTCTTAGCCATATTATTATTATTATTATTATTAGTTTTTTTACGATGAAAATGTCACGGTGGAGGGTAAGGATTTGAGTTTTCTGTAAACTTTTTCAAAAATCTTTTTCAATAGTGTTGATAGTTTCTTTCAATAGATATGCTTTCATTTTCTTTATTTTTTTGTATTTTGACCAGTTATGTCTTATGTATTTCATTGTTTCAATGTTCACTGATTAATTTGATAACCAGGTAGGTCCATAAAAGTATCGCTTGTTTTATTTCACTCCTAATCAGACCAGACCGGTATTAAGAGTGGTCTAGTAATTATTTATTTATTGTTTTAGATCGTTCTTCAGAGCAAATTCTGATTTCCACAGGCCCTGGCTGCTTGACATTGCCTGGTCCTTCAGTGTTTGTTAGTAACGAATACATCAACAAAATTGTTTTGAAAGGATGTCGACTGGTCATTCGAGTCTGGTCTTAGACCGGTCGTTCAATTGTTGAAATAGACTAATTGGACTTGTAGTGGCCTTTTGGTAAACTTTTAAATGTCATTTACCGCCCCTTAAAAGACGGTTTCAAAATTGCTTTGGAAATTCCAACAATAGGGTCATTCCAAGAAATCGCCCCTATGGATGCTATCATATGGTTCACCTAAGTCTCTACTGGCGGTATCCAGTCAAAAATGATCGTGACGTACCCCTTCCTCTGGAATGGCCAAATAGAGGGGGGTTGTCTACAGAAAGAAAACTCATTGTTATAATAGAGTTACTGTTGTTTACTTCGTACATTACACATATATGGAACTCCACAAACCATATTTTGAGGGGGTGACGAAACTTTCCCCCGACGAATTTTTTCCCCGATATTTTATCACCCGACCAAAACTTTTACCTGATTTTTTTATCCCCGACCAAAACTTTTATCCGATTTTTTAAACTCCAACCAAAATTAAAATCTAAATTTTTTACACCTTTATTAACCGAAATTAGTGCTTTAAGCGTCGAATTACAAGATCTTTTTTCGAGCTAATTTGGACAATTTACTTGGGTGAAAGTGACTAAATTGTAAATTTCGTCGGGGAAAAGTGACGAATTTGAAATTTTGGCCGGGGGAAAGTGACGAAAATGCTTCTAGGTGACGAAATTCTTCCCCGACCAAAAAAAAAACCGACTAAATAAAACTCTGACATTTTTTTCCCCGATAAGGTATATTGTGTAGTCTAAGTAGCCCTTTAGAGAAACTGGGCACCGACCTCCAAGATCCACACAAACCCTTTTTTAGACTGAATACCCCCTCCCCCAACAGTTAATACCAGACACACTTTCATGGTCTAGCCTAACTAACCCCCCCCCCCCAACAGTACCTTTATGGTCTCAAAACCAATACTCTTTCAATATTCGAGGTATTCATATTCACTCAATGTATACATGTAAATTATGTAGGCACATTCGAAAATAGAATCTCTCCCGATTTTTGTGAATTTGGGCCTTATTTGCGAAAGTAAAATTGAGGGAGATTTCTCTTTTCGAATCAGTCATGAGTCAATCGGTCGATGCTCGATTTATGAGGACTTAACTTAATCATTTGGCCGTTTGATCAATTATTGTAATTAAAAAATTTGAATTAATGTACCTTCCTTATGAAAAAAAATTTCTTTTTCATTTTGGAAAGTTCTTCAAGGAAAATTTTCCCTATCCCGCCGACAAAGTAATTTTTATGAATCAAGAAACCATTCTTACAATTCAAGCGATGCTTTCATATCTATCATTTTCTTGACTCACAGTTTTTATGCCTTGAAAGCGATCATTAAATGTCTGAATACCAATGTGGCAATCAAAATGTTACAGACTATATTCAAAAAACCCCTTTCTACCGTAGAGATGTCGCACCTGACATTAAAACTGACATTATAAAGCCGTAGTATTTAAAGAAGAAGAAACAAAATAACTTACTTGGTCGCTATGTCCCAAGGAACGGAGCCTTTTGGCAAGAGAGTCACTCGGGCAGTCGAATCTAGCGTACGACGCCTGTTTCACTTGTCCGAAGCCTCCCTCACCAAGACTCCGTCCCAGAACAAATCCATAATGTAAGCACTCTTGTGCTTCAATAGTCATCATAATACTTCAATATATCAATATAATTAACAAGTTTCAATAATACAATTCTCATAAAATAACGAGAATAATCCTTCGAGCGTCTATTCTCAAAGGTGGGTCGAAACGATAACTTTTTTTCTGCAGAAAATAGTCGTTTTATATCAACTTTTTTATATTTGACGTCAATAATTTTTTCAATGAGTGACGTCAATTTTCCGAAATCAATTATCTATACCATTTTTGTACGTTTTTAGTGACCCATTAAATAATAAACACTATGATGAAACTTAAGGTACTTAGATTATCACGAATTCTCAGAGTAAATTCAGTAGAAAAGGCAATTCCACAGTATCTGAAAATGGCGTGTGAAGTTTTCTGAATGCAATAATTTCTGATATGAGATCCGTTGGTTATTGGGAACCCCCGGCAGTTTGCTTGAATTCGTGAATGGGCTTTTTCACTTGCGCGAATGCGTGAAAATTAAAAAAAAATTGCGTGAATGCTTGAATTGAAAAACTTTGCGCGAACAAAAATTTTGGTAATTGCGAAAAAACATTGCGTGAATGCGTGAATTTGGGAAAAAATTGCGTGATTGTGTAAACTGAAGGTCCGCAGGGGGGACTCATTAATTGGTCTGTTAGTTAATTAATTGGTTTTCTGGACAGCCCGATCCTAATCAACTACTTTTTATGAAGATTTTCTGTCTAGAAGTTAAATGCGCAGATTAAACTGCCCCGATTGGTTTGGATAGTTCGTTTTAATATTCTCCACTTGGTTAAGTTCAACATTCTAGTATGGTGAATATTTTATCCGATAGTGAAAAAATTACCTGTGGTGCCCGTTAGAGGGATTCTACTAATCCCGATCTTTTCAAACTAAAAGCAGTGGTGTTATCGAGCAAAATGCGTTACGGTGCAGAATAGGTTTGGTATTTTTCTTATTTTGAGCCTGTTTACTTTGTAAGAGGTGTTTACTTTTTACGATACGAAGAAGAACCCACGCAAAATGTTTCGGTTGGCATGATGCAAAAAGGTGTTATTGTTATAGTTTTTCATCATATTTTATTAATATCGGCTCTACGTCTTTGGGTAATGCCTTATCATGTGCTAGAACGAGGGAAGTAAAAACACGGCATTATTGTTCTTGGGTTTTTAAAGAGTTTTGTTTGTATTTGATTTTGATTTTTAATACCATGATTTTATAAAGTTCTTTTGATTATATACTATTTACAAAACTAACAAAAATGTTTTTGATTGATTCATTCCCAGAATTCTTGGGGCTGGAAATGGTGTCCATTAGGAAATCGTGAGTTGTTAGTAACGCATGTGATTTTCTCGATGTCTTGCGCAAGTTTGGTATTTTCGTTCTTTAACTCAACCAGCATTCGGTTTTTGTTCTTGATGACATTCTTGATGTTGTAAATTTTTTTAATCAAGTTTTCAATCATCACACGTTTTTCATCTTTGATGACTTTGATGTTGTTGATTGGAACCTACAGAAAATAAATAAAAATATTTACCATCATTAAAATGTTGAGTCAGCAATCAATCTGGTTTACTGATCTGTTTGATACTGCATTTAAAATATTTTGTTAAAAATATAAAAGAATTAAGCAGGAACAAGATTTCTAACGCTCGCCCAAACTCGAGTTAAAACAACTTTTAAGTTGAACACGATTAAAAACTACTTCTCATTCACCTCCTTCTTTTCATTCTTACGTGTCAAAAAAATTCTCATTGGGTCAGCGAGGCAAAGGCGAATTATTTTTATGAAGATAATGCTTACCGTGTTTGGTTTCAAGATAGATTTTCCGTTGTGTTGAAGGATTTGATCCTAAAATGAAGGCCAAAAGAATAATACAATTATTTTCAATCGGCCAGAAAGGAGCAAGAAATATATATTTTAGATCTGCCTCCCCTTTGAATTTCGCATAGTATCCGAGTTATCGTTTCATCGGCCCAACGAGAAGAAACGACAGGTGACCATGGCTTACTTGACAAAATTAAGCTTCAATGAAATATGACAAAATTAAGCTTCAATGAAATATACTTCTTAAAGGTTTTAATTTTACAGAAGTGTTCCCGTTTCATTTTAGACACTTGTTTTATATGAGACGGGTGTCTCCTATAGTTATATTGTGTTAAATTTGTGCTGAATAAACAAAAAAAATATTTCTTCCCTTCTTTGTAATCAATATTGCTCCACGTTCGGTTCAACTCGATGTGAAAAAGCTTGTAATTCACTGACGAGCTAGCAAACGTTATCTACTTAATTTAAAAGAAAATCTTTAATGTACCTTTTGTGCAATGCCGAGTTGCTGTTTCAAAATCTTGTTTTTGTTTTTAGCTTGGACTAACGCTTCGTCAAGTTGTTTTCTGTTTGCGTTTAGACCATCAAGCTTTTCAACAAGTTTGTTAATCATTTGAAGTTTTTCGTTCTCTTGACTTTCTTTATTAACCTCTTCGTCTTGAGATGCAAACCAAGGGTGGTTGGCAATTTCGTTGATTGATGGACGATGTTGTGGTTCATATTTCAACATAGAAAGCAAGAGGTCTCGGCATTCTAAAGTGAAGAATGCGAAATTGTTTTATTTAGAGGAACCCGAACAAAAAGGTCTGTAAATAGATTTTGGCAGTGTTTGATTTGAGGGGAATCGTGGCTGATCAACGACTTTTGTTGAGAAGATGTAAATTTACATAAAAATTCAACTAGAACAAAGTCGAGGACAAAAATCCTACCTGCAGAGAAAAAAGAATCTTTAAACCACGTTTTTTGTGGATATTTTCCAGTTAATAGCCTGTACAAGATGACTCCACTAAAAAGTTAAAGAAAAAGGAAATCGTTAGATGATACAGAGTGCAGATAGGACCTACCGACAAGAAAAAAAATAGACATTAGTTTAAGAGTATCAATGAGGGACTCGGGACTTTAATGTCCCTGTACACCATTTTGCCTTGGTGCCTTCAAGCTGTCTTGTTACAAAAGTTAGTCGAGCGTTCTTTTTTGTGCCACTCGAGGAGTTCAACTAACATGAGAAATCGAGCCTGCAAACCATCCAACGAGAAATCTTTAAGTACACATAGGACTCAGTGGATAATAGGACGGCGTTGTTAGTTAAAGTTCGAAGTTTTTCAGAAGTTGTGAAAATAATTGAGATAAAAAAATCAACTTACAGACTGTAAATATCAGCTTTAAAGCCACAATACGGATCGTAACTTAAAAGCTGATAGCCACGGTCAACTTCTGGGGCTGTGTAACCTGGTGTACCACAGTATTCATCGCATAACTGTCCTGGTTCGGAAAGGATAAATCCAAGACCAAAATCTGAAATTGAAGGAAAATTGGGGGTCATAGATGAACAAATATATCGTAATGGCAAAATTGATTAATCAAATGAATGCTGTATTGCCTTTTAGCTTCATAATATAACTTGATAGAAAACTCAAACATTGACATGTATAAAGACTTTAAATCTTTCCTTAGTCACAATTTTTCTGCTAAAGATGGATACACCAGCAAACCCTGCTTTGGGCATGCTACAAACGTTTATACTTTTGTAAACGCTTAAAAATCTTGGTTTAAAACTTACCAGCAATTTTGACAGTACCGTTTTGATCGATCAAAACATTTTGCAGTTTCAGATCGCTGAAAAAACAAAAGTAACCAAAAATCTTTAAGTAAAAAGAAAAATCGAGAAAAAAAAAGAAAATATCACTTTATTTATGGGTTGTAAAATGTAAATTTCTTCCCTAACATAACTAGATTTGTTAGGTGACAAGTGTGTTTGAGGAAAACATCTTGGAAGTCATTTTCAAAATGTTTCTTGATTTTTAACAAGTTTTCATCGAATTTTTATCTCCAATATGATTTCAAAAATTCTTATTCAAGGGCTTGGGCTGGTCTATATGTAACCTTTCTACTTATATAAACTGGTAAATTTGTAATTGATCAAATCAAAAAGATCTTACCGATGAGCAATGTTTTTTTGGTGGCATTGCTGCACACCAAGAACAATCTCTTTAAAGAATTTCATGTTGTCAATATTTTTGTTTTTGAACACGAAATGTGCCAGGTCTCCAACGCTGCAAAACTCCATAACAAAATATACGTGTTCTTTTCCTTGGAAGAACTTGAGGAGTTGAACCTGTAAAAATACGTTTTGATTTCCTTATAATTTTCCAAAGAAATTGGAATTTCGTAATGTAGTATTGAAACTATAAGAATTCATAATTTAGGTGTTTTGGAGGCATTTTTCAGGTTTATGGTCGTGGTGCTACTCATTTCTGTTTACATATAATTCTTAACCCCTCCCTTCCCCAAGATGCTCCAAAACTTCCTTCTACTCCGTTGAAACATTTTTATTCGAAAGAGGAAATACTTACAACGTTGGAAGAACCTGAAAGACTGATCATGCAATTCAGTTCGGTTTTGATTGTAACCATTCCGATAGACTTCGGCATGATCTTAATGGCGACCTGCAATTGAAAAAGAGAGAAAAGTATTATATTTTCAGCAATTTTGATTCCATACTATCATCCATTCCTAGGCCGCAAGGAGGTTTGTGGTTTCAGTTTTTCTCTTTGATGAATACTTAGCGAGAATGAGCTGGTCAACAAAATAAAGCCTTTTTTGGAAAAATCAATTTGAAACTTAATTATGGAAACAGAATCGCCAAACATTCAGGAATAAGCCGCAGTACAACTTACTTGGTCGCTGTGTCCTAAGGATCGAAGCCTTTTGGCGAGAGGATCGTTTGGGAGATCAAACTTAGCGTATTTTGCTTGTTTAACCATGCCAAAGCCTCCCTCGCCTAGGCTCCGTCCTAGAACAAATCCATTCAAAAGACAATCTTCTACTATAGTAAGAGCTACCATATTGAAGATTCATACGTTTCAATTTATGAAATTTTTACAATTTTATTCAACTATCTTCTCGAAAATGAGCAGATACAAATCCTTCAAGTCTAGGCAAGAAGGTGGGTTCGAAGAATGAAACATAAAAGTTTTTTGAAAACAGTTATCTGCAAGTATTTTATTTGACGTCAAAAAATATTTTCAATGACGTCAATTTTTATTAATCAAGTTTCTGTCGGTACCATTACACGGAAAAGGCAACTATTGCCTTAATGGGAAATATTTCCCCAACGGGAAGGTGAAAATAACCTGAAAAGGAAACTGTTTCCAGATTGAAAATTTCATTACTTTTCTGTTTCCCGTTTTGGTCAAGAACTTTTCATCGTCCCAGAATTTCTGTAAACAAAGCAGATTTTTGTTTCTTGATCGAGTTTCCAAATAGGGAATTTTTTAATTGGGAATGAAGTAAGAAGAATTAAGAAGCGAATACCCGTTGGATTTCTTAACTATCTGGTGAATATTATTTATTTTCTCTCCTTTGCAAGAGGGACAAGTTTTAAACTTCCCACGTGCATTTCCAGAGTGCTCAGAGGACACTTTCCCGATCGGGAAACTGTTGAACTTCCCGATTTGGAAAGTCTAGCCATTTCGGGAAGTTTTCCACCTTCTCGTTTGGAAAATATTTCCTGTTAAGGCAATAGTTGCCTTTTTCATGTAGTGGTCCCGACTGTAATTTGCTTAAATATCAGGCAATTTGAGTACCATATGACGCTCACAATATATTGCAAATGCGTTTGCAATATAGTTGCATAAGTTTGAGTTTAAGTTAAAAGTTCGATTTTCATAATTTGACTCCTAATCGGACCAGACTGGTATTTAGATCGGCCTTCAGAGCAAATTTTGATTTCCACAGACCCTGGCTGCTTTCCATTTCCTGGTTCGATTGTGTTTTTTAATAACGAGTATATCAACAAAATTGTTTTTTAGAAAAGGATGTCGACCGGTTATTCGAGTCCGGTTTGAGACCAGCCGTCCAATTGTTAAAACGGACGCTGCAAAAAGTCCGCTATTAATAGTCATTGTTTATTAAGTCGTTTACTGGCCCTTAAAAAGGCGTCTAAAGACCACTCCTGAAAATCGCTTGGGAAATTTCAACAATAGGTTCAATCCGAGGGTGCTACTAGCGGTATCCAGTCAAAAATGATCGTGACCTAACGTACCCCTCCCTCTGAAATAGAGGGGATTGTCTACAGAAAGAAAACTCATTGTTATAATAGAGTTACTGTTGTTTAGTTCGTACATTAAGTTCAACAAACCATATTGTCGAATATTGTAAGCCAATATATTGTGTAGTCTAAATAGCCCTTTAGAGGAACTGCGCACCGACCTGCAAGATCCACACAAACCCTTTTTTAGACTGAATACCCCCCCCCCAAACAGTACCTTTATAGTCTCAAAACCAACACTCTTTCAATATTTGAGGTATTCATATTCACTCAATGTATACGTGTAAATTATGTAGGCACATTCGGAAACACAATCTTTCCCGATTTTTATGAATGTGCCTTATTTGCGAAAGTAAAATTGAGGGAGATTTCTTTTTTCGAATCAGTCATGAGTCAATCGGTCGATGCTCGATTTATGAGGACTTAACTTAATCATTTGGCCGTTTGATCAATTATTGTGATTAAAAAATATCAGAATTCGTTTCCATTAATGTACAAAATTTCTTTTTCATTTTGGAAAGTTCTTCAAGGAAAATTTCCCCCATCCCGCCGACAAAGTCATTTTTATGAATCAAGGAACCATTCTTGCAATTCAAGCGATGCTTTCATATCTCTCATTTTCTTGACTCATAGATTTTATGCCTTGAAAGCGATCATTAAATGTTTTTATACCAATGTGGCAATCATAATGTTACAGACTATCCAAAAAACCCATATTCAAATATTTTCTACCGTAGAGATGTCGAAGCTGACATTAAAACTGACATTAAAAAGCCGTAGTATATAAAGAAGAAGAAACAAAATAACTTACTTGGTCGCTGTGTCCCATGGAACGGAGCCTTTTGGCAAGAGAGTCATTCGGGCAGTCGAATCTAGCGTACGACGCCTGTTTCACTTGTCCGAAGCCTCCCTCACCAAGACTCCGTCCCAGAACAAATCCATAATGTAAGCACTCTTGTGCTTCAATAGTCATCATGATATTTCAATATATCAATATAATTAACAAGTTTCAATAATACAATTCTCATAAAACAACGAGAAAAATCCTTCGAGCGTCTATTCTCAAAGGTGGGTCGAAACGATAACTTTCTTTATGCAGAAAATAGTCTTTTCATATCAAATTTTTTTTATTTGACGTCATAATAATTATTTTCTGATAATTGACGTCAATAAAACCAATAGTACTTACGTTTTGACAAAAAAGGTCCAAATGTACGATAAATTGATAAAAATGGTCGAAATGGACCTATTGCAAGGTGTTATAACTTTTGATTTAAAAGATGACAAATCAGAATTTATGTTCGAAATCAGCGAGGCTTTTTTAAAGTTTCAGAAAATTATGTTATCAAATGTTTTGATCAAGTAGAAAAAATATTTTTTCATCTTTATTTTCAAAGACATATCGTCAGCCCCCTTGCTAGTTACACCCTCCAAAAAGCCCAAAGAATTTGGGGGGGGGCTGAAGTTGTTTAACATATTTGGGGGGTGGAATTTCGTCATTTAACGTCGGGGCTGAACACTTCATCTTAATTGTTGGCTTCAGTTCCTCAAATTAAAGCTCATGAAACTGAAAGATTTTCGGCTGCGGCGAAATGTTTTTATATAAAATGAAAAAATATTTCATCTTAACCTTTGAACTGGAACACAATTTACATCGAATAACCTTTTTTTTGTGGAATAAACTTTTAAAAGTGTTGAGGGTCGAAAGCCCTGGGGGCTACCAAAAAATCTTTAGGGGGACTTCAAACTCAGGGGGACCTTATTTTTGCCTGGGACCTAAACCTAGGTTGATACTATGAAAGATATCGTCCAAAGCTTAAGATTAACTTTTCAACGAAATATTTTCTATTATGTTTGTTTTCCCTCAAGAACAATGTTCAAAAGAGCACAGATTACCAATTTTCTTGGAAAAGATGTTAATTTTATTTCCTTCTCAAAAGAAAAACCTTGCTTGGCCACTGTCTTAAGAAAGAGACGGTTCAAACTCTTTTCGAGCATCCTTATCGTTTCTTTGTTAACGTAATACTTCCTTTGTGATAAACTTTGTTTATGTGGTAATTTTTAATGAAAAGTTTTGTCTTCCTTTTAGATCGAAACTGTCAACGTACAAAGAGCTCTGCTCTCTTGCAACCTCTATGAATAAACCAGACTTAATCTACAAGTTCATGTCATTGGCCAACCATAACGCTGTTTGGAATTCGAAAAAGGTATCATTTAGTCTCACTTCTTCAGTTAAAAGTCTGTGACACATGAAAGACACACTTCCATTCTTAGACGGTGCACCGATTTTTGAGGAAAGGTCTGTAAAACTCAAACCTTTTTTCATTTTTTGTTCTTTATGAATTATACGTATTTATACGTAAGTAAGTCTGATTGTTAGGCTTTTCAAAGAATTATTACCATTTATTTGATTTTCTTTGCCTTTTCTGCCTCCAAATGAGTCCGATGTTTAAAAGCTCTTCACTTAGCTGTACAAATGAAAGCACGAAAATTACCAGACTAAAAAGTTCTTCCGTCTCAGACGGATTTCCGTTCCAGTGAAGTATATAAAGAGGCTTACCCATGCTACATGATTCACCCAAAATCTCATAAATATATGTGCTAATCGCCGTGTAAAATCTATTTTCCGTCTCAGACGAAAGACCTTGCTTTGAACACTGATTTGTAATGTCTACCGTGAGATCAAGTTCGTAGTTATTGATGATGATCTTTGGCATGACTTTGCGTCCATTTTTTTTTTTCAACAATTGATTTAAAACTTCTAGGGTGCAGCATTTGGTATCAAAGCTATCGCTGAAATTGCTGGTGAAGAAATAAAACCTTTAATTGGATTGATCATACCGAAACTGTACAGGTATTGTCTATGTTTTTCCTTTTCCCTTATATTCTAGTAGCGAGTTTATCTATGTGTGTTTTCCTGTGACGGAGACAGTTAGCTTCTAATTCATCTAGATCCTGATTGACCGAGGACGACGGTAAACAAGCACTTTTACCATCCTCAATTTTGCGGGTCAAAACTGCGGGTTATTCCAAATCCTTTCAGTCACTTCACCGTCCTCAAAAGTGCAAGTACAATAATTCGCTTGTATTACTTCCACTGATGATAAAAAAACATATTCTTGTAATAATCTTTTTCAGATATCAATACGACCCAAATTCATCGCTCAAACGTTCCATGACGAGCATCTGGTCAGTACTGGTCAAAGATGAGAAAAACATGGTAAGTAACATTTTCTAACCATTTCATTATATTTTGTATTCAATCAAGTTTTCCCAGATTGTGAGCAGGTGATCGAATTAAGACTTTTCAAGCTCGTTTCTGTTTTTGGGTACAACGCTTTCATAGTTTCATACATCCATAGCTTTATTCATGTACTCTTTAGTGCCAAATAAACGGGGGCCCCCGCTTGTTAATTTTTCGAAAATTTTCCAACACCCCCGGACCTTATTAGGACCCCCCCCCGTTTATTTGGCACCTAATAGTACTCTAAATACAAATAAACGTCCCCACCCGGTTATTAATTTTCGAAAAATTTCGGACGCCCCCGTTCTTAGAAGCCTCCCCTGCGTTTATTTACTTTTGAAAATATTTTCAGCCATTACAAGATGAATTGCTCTAAATAGCCTGTTTTTAGCTTATAAATACCTTATTTTCGGGTTTTTTTTGGAGGTACAATTCCGGTTATTCGGAACTCCTTGTTTATTAGATTTTGAAAAAAAATTCGGACCCCCTCCTATTCGAGACTTTAGAGTGAGTATATGTTTGCTAGAGTAAAATCGCTTGATTGACCAACTGTAAAGTATCGTTAGTAATTTATGACGATATTTCCCTTTTAGATAGCCACCCATTGGCGAAGCATTTTAGAGGATTTGATGTCGAACATCACACATAACTTGTGGAGGACAAGAGAAGCTTGGTAAGGTAGTCCCTGGTTATTCTAGTTCAACATAGTGATATTTTGATTCATTTCTTATTTAAAAAAAATCAGTTTGGTTGTACGCTTTTTCAGGCAATTTACTTTAAACTTTTTACGCTGCAGTTGCTCGGCGTTGAAAGATTTGCTGAAAGAAATCCCAGACAATGAGATAGTACCTCATTTAGTGGACATCTGGAATATTGCCTTCAAACTTATGGATGACGTCAAAGAAACCGTCCGGAAAGCCGCCACCGCCCTTGTTATCGCCCTTAGTAATGTAGGTTGTATTATGGTTTTTTCTGACCATGGCCAACTTGTCACGCTTTCTTTTGATCTGTTATTATAATTGCTTATTTTGTTGTCGATTTCTTGCTGTTCTATTTCCCAACAGAGAAGTTTTGGCGTACAAACTTTCGCGAGCATAAAATTTTGTCTTTTACACGAAAATTGTTTTTGAAATTTCTTTCTAGGGCCATTTGCGAAAGTTTATGCTCGTGAAAAATATTTTTTCCTTGAATTCGTTTTTGTCGGAAATGTTGCGATTTTTCGTGAAACTTTTTCATTAATCCTTTAGATACGGGTGTACGACGTGTATATGTTCTGAAAAGCTCATATTCCCACACCGGACAATCTAAGTTGAATATCTTCCTACTTTTCAATGCAATTAACCTTATACTAAACACCTTCTGAAAATATGTTTTATAGTTGTCAGTTCGATTTTGTGAGACACAGAACTCGGAAGTTGGTGAGCAAGCGTTGGAGAAGATTCTAGATGTTCTTCTGAATGTTGGTATCACAAGTCGAGTGGATGAAGTCAAAGCTATCAGGTTGGTATTCACATAGTATAAGAAAGCCGCGGCTGGAATGATAACATCTGAAATTCTGTTGTTCTATCTCTGTCGTATTTGATGACTATTTTTTGATCAACAGATCAGTAATGTAGCATCTTTAATGGTAAATTTTATTGGTTTGTCGTTAATACTTACTTCTCAGTGTGTTTTAGACATTAATGATATACCCTTGATAATACACTTGCATTATAAAATTATTGTAAAGGAAAGATCAACAATAAGAAATTTAAACAAGCACAAAATGGCTGGGCTGAAAGAACTTAAAAATAAACAAAGTGCCTCGAATGCCTTCGCAATATTTCAGTGAAATCTTTTTAGAAATCAATGAAAAAGTACATCTAGATAATACTGTGAAAGTTTCAAGCCAGCACCTTCAAAATTTATCGTTCAAACTGACAAGAAAGTTGTCATCTTGAATATAGTTCTTATAATTTCGATTTTGGCGAAGAACTATTTTTTTCCACAAAATACCCCTAAAATAATATGTCCAAATTAGTTCAAGTATTCTATTGGGTACAGATTCAAAGATATCTAGCAGTCAAAAAACTTTTTGTGAAGGAAAACAAGAGAAGGATTTCAAAAAACTATCTACCAATAATAAATTGAGCATCTTGATGTTCTTATAAAGCTCGGAGGCAGAGATAGAACAGCAATTAACTGAGAAGACAATGTGGTACATATTCCAGCCGCGGCTTTCTTATACTATGGTATTCATAATATGCGCCATTGCAATGTCTTCTGACATGGGCCCAACCAGCTGATTGGTTCTTAGTGACGTAAATTTAGTCAATACTTCGCTTGCAACCAATCAGCTGTTGGATGCGTGGAAGACATTGCAACAGATTCCATGATCATGAATTCAATTCGTTATACTGAAGATCAATATTTTTTCGTCTAAAACATTGAAGTGCATTTGTTTAATTTTCCTCTTCTTTATTCTATATTTTCAGTTTAAAAACATTGGTTAAAATCACGAAAACAGGGGTAAATGAATTTCTTTTTGATTTTAATATTTCGTATTATTGTAATGAGGTGCCCAATATTTTTTTACATACAAGACTTTTCAAAAATCTGTCCCTCGGAAGAGAATCTCCGAAAATGCAAAACGATTAAGTTGTTATATTGGTACAAGTATTGGAAAAAAGTAATATTGCTCTTATTTTAATTTTTTCGTCAGGAAATAGTTTTCTTTCAAAAAATGTCTGATTTCAAACGCTCCTTTTTTTACCCCAAACATAATCTTCAATTCATATGCCCAAGTTTTCCCCTTATTGTCACTTTTAACAGGGTAAACTATTGGACAAATATGTTACAACAATTATTCCTACAATGCTTGAAGCTTTGAGTGGACTGGAACCACAGGTTTGTAAAGCAATTTTTTTTCGCTGTGTTTGCTTTAGTTACGAGTTTTTTTCTAGGAAAATTACCTAAAATCGTCAATTTTGCGGTTACACTGCCTCAGTTTTCGTTACGAGTGAGTTTTTTTAAACCGATACATGTAAACCAGCTAGAACGTCTATGCTATTTCATGGAAGTTGAATTGAACTTTTCAGGCTTTCAACACTTTGAGAATGCAGCTTTCTAATGATGGAGATGTCCAAGAAAAGGTATTTATTAAATGAACATTTTGTAACACAATTCTAGCTCAAATTAATGCACAGAATACACCCCCTTCTCACAGACTCGCACTGGGAACCCTTCCCACTGGAAAAATTATCCAAAATATCGTCCCCGGTCAAAAAAGAATGGGCTTCAATTTTTGTCCCCACTTAATAATGAAATAAACCAATCCTCACTGCAAAATATGATGCTTATTTTCCCGTCCCCACTGAATTTTCTGTCTTGAAAAAAAACAGAATTGAAATCCCCAGCCATAAAAAATATGGGAATATCAATCCCCATCGAGTTGCAGTCCGTTATTTTTATCCCCATCAGTGGCTTAAAAAATTCCTACCGGGTCTGTGAGAAGGGGGTGTCAAAATGTTCGATGATATCTCAATGCTGTTTAAGTTGTTAAGAATGAAACTCGGAGTACTAAAATGTACAAGTTTCACTTTTAACAGCTTGAACAATATATGTAAGTGGTAAATTTCTAAAAAACTTCTATAAATATCTATTAATCATAATCACAGGTTATTGCTTATTCAAACAACACTTTCTACACAATTTTTTAGCTTGATGTGCTGCGTGTCTCCTCTACCAATTCTTCTCCTATGATGGAAGCTATCAATCTGGTAAGAATAATTTTTCACACTAATCTTAACATTTTCAACTCGTTTTTGTGACCTTCATCGGGCGCCATTCTTGATATGCGTAAGTCAAGATTACGTTATTTTCCTTATCGGATTGCTATTTTAAGTAACACTATAGAGGTCAAATTCCGGTGTTTTCGAGTGTTTCCTATAGGGAAAATGACGTAGTCTTGACCTACGCATATCAAGAATTAAATCTTTCTCAGGAGCCTTAAATTGTTCTTATCATGTTTTAATTTTTTTTGGCTATTGCAGCCTTATGTTCTTATATAGTTGTTCTTATAAAAAAACACGTGTAGAGAACTTCTTACTAACTTCTGATTAAAAACGAGCAAAATTTCATTCCATTACTATCTTCGCAGTCTTTAATGAATGTCAACGAGACGAATTTAGGAGACCTTGCACCAAAGTTGTGTCTCTTACTCAAGTCTGGCATGGGCATTGCTACCAAGGTTTGTTTTCTTATTTGCTGTTTATTAGTCCTACGTTTCTACTGTTGCTTACATTGGGTAAATATCGACTTTCGACGTAGTATGCGGGTATAAAGAATATCTGTGAAAACCATTATCTGTACCTGAGTGTATTTCGTAGACCTTGCGATATTTTTCCACACACTCAGCCTTTTTTTTCGACTCCCTTTTAGGTTGGAACAGCAACCGTCATATCATCTTTAGTGTTGTTATGTCAAGAACATATGAAACCTTATGCAGGTGTGTTATTCAACTTTTGACTATGATGCATAGAAGAATAAAAACATGGCATTTATTTTCACGAATCAGCATTTTGAGAAATTTCGCTCAGATATAATTTTGCGAATCAGCCAAAAATAAGTTGAAAGTGGTCCTTTATACGCCAAAAATAGCATATTTACATTGTATTTTTGCGTTCAAACATTTTCTGAACGTAATATATACCATGCCTAGAAATTAAACACAAGTTATTATTAAAATTGTACAAAAGTACCACAATCAGCGCCGAAATATGTTGGCAATTTTGGCTGTTTTTAATGTTTTTCAGAATGAAAGCTCTTCCACTTTGTTTCATTGGATTTTTCGATTTGGAAGGGGTTAAGTCGATTCCAGACTATATTTTTAGCCACATTGGAACATTTTCGAGCTTTTAAATCCTGATATCCTAAGGTCGTAAATGTTAATGTCTTAAAAGTCTAATGTTAAAACTCAGAGTTAAAACTTTACTTTCCAACCCGTATTTTAAATCACTGAAAAATTGACTTCGCAATTTTGCGTGGATTTAACTCTATATTTAAATCTATATACCTTCAGGGAAATTTTTGTCATCGCTTTTAAATGGAGTGAAGAATTCAAATGCATCGGTGATCAAGAAAGCTTATAGTTCCTGTATTGGTGCAGTTATGAAGGTTGTTCTTTGTTTCTATGAATCTGCATTTACACCTTGTTGAATACGTAATAGTTATCACGTACATTTTAATCAAATCAATCTTTCTTGTTTATGGATTCTCAAACTCTTAAAGATTCAATCAAAAAGCGTCATGAAAACATCTTCGTTATATTATATGTCTTTCCCCTCTTCCCCTTTTACAGCATGCACAAGAAAGTACAGTAGAAAAAGTCATCGCTAAGATCAAGGGCTGGTTCTTTGAATCTGAAGGTACGTATTCGAGATATATGATGAATATATCACCATATGAATTATATAATCATTGTAATAGGTAACAATAATGATTTGCTACTTATGGTGGACCCAGTCTTTCTGATTACGCAGGTTGACCGAGTTATCTTTATTTACTTTCTTTTGTGTGCACCAAACTACAATATCGTTATCACTTTTCTCACTTCATCAGATAACAAAAACGAAGAAGCTTGCTCACTATGTATCGGTGCAATGATCAAAAGTTCTTCAGAATTGTTCACCAGTTATGGCAGCCTTTTGGTTCCCCTTGTCCTCGTTGCCATGCAACAAGAAGGTAAACTCTAAATAAGTTTGAGTTTATCGACCCAGTGATATTAATGTCGGATGGCTAGGATTACAAGATTTTCGTTTGGCTACGTTCTGAGGGATTCTTCTCTCATCTTCGGGGAAGATGTAGGATGTTTTCTCTGTTTGCGTCTTTTGCTGTAGTTTTTATGACGCATAATTAGATGCCATTTGTAGATTTATCAATCCTTACGCTGTGAATATAATTGTTTTCAGGTGACAAGGTTTCATTCTTTGGATAAACGTAACGGCTAATTACGAACAGCCTGTGAAACTAGGGTGTATGCTATCATATTTTACAAGTTAACCTGACTTATTTTGCTTTAAGTTTGAACAAAAAGAGATGATTTTCCATACTTTTTCTATCATAGAATCGTCGAAAGGAGACGTCAAAAAACCTTGGACTGAAATTTGGGCAGAACTACCTTCAGGTATTTTAGCTTTTTCATATGTTCTTTCATCAATATATTCCCAAATCATTTTCTTTAGTAAAAAACAGCTTTTCAAAGTCTTATTGGAGATCTAAACCCTACTCGTCATTCAATGTGTTGTGTATTGTTTTCTGCTCACAGGTACCAAAGCCTCCATGAAGTTGTACTTATCAGAAATTTACGAACTAGCCAAAGAGTGTTACCAAAGCAAACTATGGGTGATTCGAAAAAATGCTACCAAAGCCATCAATATGGTTGTATTGTCGATAGGTATGTATAAAGTTATATTTCCAGGCCATTTTTCATGCCCTTTAAGCGTCCGGTTATCAGACGCCTCCCCTCCTGAAATTACCCAAATATTGGTAAAAATAGCCTTTTTAGTGGAAAAACACAGGAAAAAGTGCCCATTTTGGCCACCAACGGATGCTGCCTTGCCTTTCTAAAATTTGGCCTGATTTCCAAATCTTTTTGACTTTTTCTACGTTTTATTTTTTTTTTAATTTCTCATTCTCGTGTTTCTAGTTAATCTTGGTTCATGTATGTATAACCATGTCATTCGTATACCAAATATTTATTTGGGCCTTATTTTGGGTTTTTACTTTTTACTTCAGGTGGGACAATGCAAGCTTCGCACGTCATCAATTTTTTGAAATTGACCTTGGAGAATTTATCTGGCAGAACATGGGACGGAAAGGTGTGTAAACTCAACCGTCACGTGTTTTAATGCCCCTTTCAATCTTAACTACATCATCTATTATCTCCTGTAGAGGTTTTTCAGCTTAATTAAATGTCAGCTCTAACCATTATGGGAGCCCTAACCATTATGGGAGCCCTATTGGAGAAACATTTGATTCGCGTAAGGAATTACTTCTCCTTGAAATTGGAATGTTTTCTTCCAAACTAGCAGAATTTCATTAGTTTCATTTTCTTACTGGCCACCAATAGCGGAAGTTTAGCTTCTTTCGCCATAATTTACCCTTGATTGGATTCGTCTTGTTGCTTTAATATTCATTATATTAGATTTTCAACTGAGGATTTTTTGAATAAAACTGTCAGTATTGAAACAATAATTTTCATTACTTCAACTTTGATAATATTCATTATAAATATTTCTCATTTTGTTCTGTAGGAAACACTTTTGGATACCACTATGAACCTCTGTGTCAAATGCAAGTAAGATATATTCGTTTTCACAAGTAATTTTACCTTGAATTAAAACAAAATCGGATAAAAATTCTGGTAGAAATTTACAACTTTTATCTTATCGACATCGCGCTTTTTGGGCCTACCTGGAGGTCCTATAAATTAACCTGTGTTCGTTTGTTCATTAGTTTGTTCGTCCGTTCGTTCGTTATTAGCTTTTCTCGAAAAATGTGAGGAAGCCCAAATTTCGAAAATAAAAATTCTCCTTAAAAATCGTCGAAACAGCTGAAAACGGGCGTAAAACGGGTTTCCTTGATTTTTTTATTATACTCGACAGATTGAGAGTAATGAAGCCCAATTTTGAAAAAAAAATTATTTCTGTTCGCCAGATCCAGAAATGTCCCAGAAAAGTGGTTATTAGGGAAATCCTCGAGATTTTCTAATTGGTTTTTTCTGACATTTGTTTATTTTGAATTTGATGTAGCAGCCAGGTAGGTCCATAAAAGTATCACTTGTTTATTTATGATTTTCATTATTCTTTACAGGGAAAGTATCAAAAGTCAAGACGACCTCATTATAATGGAGAAGGTTTGTCAAAATTTCTTTACCCGTCCAAATTCGATTGTGATGTCATCAGTTTTGTAATAAAGTTAGGGTCCTCTTTCTGAATCCTTTTTGTCTATTTTTAATTGGAGAAAGCTATGACTGAGATTACACGTTTTTTTAATAAGAATGTACTGTAAGAATATTCATGATGAAATTGGCCAAAGATTAAAGATATGCTAAGAATATCCCGAAAAAAACATACATGATAAAATAAAAACACCATTCTTATAAAAAGAGTGTGTACTCTTGGGTACCTAATAAGCGTCCCCCACTAATTAATTTCATAAATTTTCCACCCAGGACATTCTTATTAACCCCCCCCCCCCCCCCCCCCCCCCCGAATATTAGGATTTGAGAATTTTTTCACCCACCCTGCTTATTCCCAACCCCCGTTTATCAGGTACCCGAGAGTATTGTTATCTACAGAATTTCACTTTTTTTTAATGTACTTCCAGGTGATGGAGCAAATGTTGATCCAATGCAACAAGAGCAATTTGACATACAAACTACATGCTATCAAGTGTACCACTTCCATCATCGAAGCCTGGCAATTTCATCTCGTTGACCGGTTCATACCCATATTCGAAGACTTGTCTGTAAGTAGGGGGAGGGGGATTTCCCTTATTTCTCAAATATTACAATCATGATTGTAGTCCTGAATCATGAGAAAGCACTCAGGAGGGTGATCCAAGATGTTTAGCTGGTGCACTGAGCCATTCTCTAGAGAAAGTACTCCCTGTCGAGTAGACACAACCTGTTCATGATATCGCACATATCTATAATCATCTCATTCCCTCTGATTGAACGGCTTCATTTTCTACCTACCTAGTTTTTTATACCCTGTTTCAGATAAATAACTATCCTCCCCAGGGTTTTTTTAGGTTATTTTTATTAAAACATGGTATTTTTAAGGCTGCTGACATCCACTAACGGATTTGTGCCCCTTATACGTGTGGTTTTGTAGAGGTGTGTAATTCAGACTTGATATTTCTTAACACTTCTTTCAGGTGCAAGGAGACAGTGACGATGAAATGGACATATCTAACGAAAACGGCGAACAACAAACGCGTACGAAAACTAATAATGAACTCACGAAGACATGTGCTATTATTAATGCGCTAACCTCCATATGGCCTGAAAATGCCCAAGAACAAGGTTTGCTATGTATTCATTTAAGTTTTTTATTAGGAGGGTCTCATGATCATGGAGGAAGATTAGACCATGTTCACGCGCTACGGTTCCGTTTCGGAACATGGTTTAAGACGAATCGTTCCCAAATGCTAAAATGGATTTTGGTAAAAAAGGAAGAATGGATACACCGACACAGACATCGTTGATCCCGACAAGCGTGGGAGATCATGCGAGTGTTTATTCATGTGAGCAACATCACGACCCTAGATACAATGTCTTGGATACCTCCCGCACTCTTTTATCAGAGTATAGTACCCAATTCCCCTCACATTGTATGGGTTGACCCGGGCGAAGGTACATTCGCTTGCCAAGTGAATCGTAGCACCTGATCAGAATCGAACCCTGACCTCCCATTTTGGAGTCAAGAACAATCACTGCTACTACTATACTACACTTCAAACTATTTTCGAGAAAATGTCTTTTAACTCCCTTAGTCTCGAATCTTTAAATTCCTGTTTTCTGTTTATAGAGAAAACTTGGGAATATGTATTCGAAAAATTGAAAGGTTTTTACAAGCATAGCAGCCGACAAGTAATCGAAGTTTTGATCGATGGACTGGCCAAAGTTGTCGAAAGGTACCAAATCTTGATGATAAACGAACTTGCGACGTCTGATGTCTGTTTACATGTTTTATGTTGCAGTTTTCAAATTATACTCTGCTTTAAGTAAGCTATTGCCGAATGTGTGGGGTTTATCTTATTTAGTTTTCCTTTTTTTCAGAACTGACTTTGAAAACCTATATACCAAACTGAAAGGAGATATCAAAATGAAGTTGATCATCGATTTTATTATCTTGATGGTACCGTTACTCCTGGACACTCTCAGTAAGTGATTTTGTAGACAGTTATCTCTTTCATTTACATCATTGCTTCATATTGATGCCTTAAGGTGACTTAAAGTTTCCCTGTTTTGAATACATTTTATTGCTCAAAGTCGACTAGATTTACCTAAAACTAAAAGATTGAAACATTTTTGGCAATCTTTCGTGTTAGAAAAGTGACTAAATTTTCCAGAAATGACGAGCAATCACCCCCCCCCCTATGATAACAATTGTAGCGCTAATATGTTCTCCATCATAAAATTCAGATAATACATCAACGACGCAAAATATGAAGATCAAATCACTAAAGTGCACGAAAGTCTTATTAACAAAAACTCAAGGTAAGAGGAATTCGTTATCATCAGTGTTTTCAGCCAGTTTCCAACAACCACCCCCCTCCCCCCTAGTGATGCAATAACTTTAAAGAAACTTGTGGATTTGGACCTAATTTTATATATTTGCAAAATAAAAAATATTCATTATACTACTAAATATGTGACTCAATAATGCTCCATGAAGCCTCCAGTGAGCAGACCAAAAACATTTTCAAAAATGGTTGTCACTTCATAAAGTCCTTGCGATTCGTAAGCAAAAAAGCAAAATACTAATGCAATCAAAGCAAAGAGCATGACAAATATTTTCCACCAACCATGTACATTCTCATGATCATTTTCGTTGGACAAATCTTCTTCATCGAATTCATTGTCAATAGTAATTGATTGGGTAGCGTTAGATTGATCTTTTTGTGGTGTGGCAGGAATGTCTTCTTGTGATGGTGTCTCACACTTGGTTATATCTTCTGCGCATGCGTCTTTGACGCAAGCTTCACCTCCTTCTTTGGTATTAATCTCGGCATCCCCTTTCGCAACGCAAACCTCGATGTTTGATTTACTCTTCTTTCTCTTCTTCTTGTTCTTCTTCTTTGGTGATTTCACCTTCTCTTCTTCACCGCAACCTCCTTTTACAACCTTCGTTTTCTCATTCTTGATAGATTCTACATACTTTTGAAGCTTTGCCTTCAATTTGGCGATCTCTTCGTCTTTACGAATGCACTTTAAAAATAAGGAATGATTAAATTTTGCTATCGAACTTTAAACAAATTTAAATAGTAGTTGTGAAGCTTAAAGGACCTGCATTTGGACAAAATATTCGAACAAAGGGAATTTCCCTGCAAGATTTAAACATCACAAATGATTTATGAGTGTTTTAGTTTCCTTCTCGAATGTAGAGTTTTAACTCTGAGCTTTAACGTCATAAGACATAGATGGACCTTAGGATATAAGGATTCAAAAGCTCAAAATTGTTCAAATAAGGTAAGGGAATATAGCCTAGAAGCCGTTGAATCCCACCGAAATGGAAATATTCAATGAAATAAAGTTGAAGTACTAAAACCGCAATTCCCCGAACTCAAAATTCTTGAAAAAAGTTAAAATACGTGATATGTTCTAATATATTTCGACCAAAGTCGTGGTAGTAGATTAACAAGAAAGATCAATTCCATCGATTAGAAATGAAATTATTTGGGGTTAGGATACCCATTCGTTGATCAAAATTATCATTTAAAAGAAACTATATCCGTACCTCCTGTTTCCTCTCATCGCGTTGTTTCAATAAGACATTGTTTGTAGAGTTGAATTTGTTCAACTGTTTCTCTTTTAACTCCAATTCAGTTTGGTGCTTTTGGACTGATTCTGACATTTTCTTTTCATTTTTCATCAAGAATGAAATTTCCTCCGCCCTTCGACGTATCTCGATATTTCGATGTTGGAGTTTGGTTTCCAAATCTTCAGCCTTAACAGAGACAACAGACAACTTCTCGTTCTTTTTGTCTAATTCCATCATCCCTTGTTTGACTTTCAAAGTCAAGTGCTCGACCTCTTCCTTCAAAGAATTTGCCAATGAAGACTTCGAATCTAATTCCTTTGTCAAGGTCTCGTTTTTTTCTGCAGACATTGCTTGCTCATCATTGAATTTTTCTTTCAAGGTTCGAACACCTTGCTCAACTTCCAAGTGTAGTTCTTTTATCTGTTGTTGAGCCAAACCGCATTGTTTGCGCAATTTTGTAAGTTCAGATTCGTATTTGAGAGTCGATTCATCGCGTGCATTTTTGAGTGACTGGATTTCAGATTGAAAACCCTTATTTTGTTGGTGAAGTTGTGCATACTCGTCCGCTGTCCGCTGTAATGCTAACTTCAAATTCTTATTCTCTTCTCTATAGTTTGTGTGTTCCTTTTGAACTTTCTCAAATTCAATACTGGTGAAGACTTTCTCTTCTATACTTTCACTATGAACGATTCCAAGAGCACTTTCAGTTACCTTTGATATTGAAAGAAAAATATAATGGTTAAAAGTTTTCCATTTTGAACTATGAACAAATACTGCAAATCTATCAGTAAATGTATGAGTCGATTTCTACATTCAAATGAAAGCCCTGTTGGCCTAGGATGTATTTTTGAAGGTGCTTAACGGGAATTAAAAAGCTGGTCAACGAATACTCCTTTCTAATCTAGCCCATAAAAACAGAAAGTGTCTTTTATATGTTTCGAAAGGTGTAATACCTGATTAATCTCAGCATCGGTTGGGTTGTCTATAGTTTCTTCCACATCTACACGAGAAACTCTTTGGCGGCTAAACCGACGTACTCTAGCTTGACATTGCCAAGCTTCGGTCAAATCCTCTTTACTGAGCCTCTTCTCAGCAACACCAATGATGTCTCTTGATTGTTTTCCATCCAATTGTGAATCAGGAAATGTAAGAAAGTCATCCATTTTAAGCTGCGAATGTGGACGATACAGGGTTTCATTTGGTGAAGAGGGTTCAATAGATTCGTCATTTTTGTTGTTATAAAACTTCTTCGAAAGGTGTGTCTTACTGCATTTTGCAAGATCATCCCTCATCAATTGATTGGCTTGCCACTGCATGTTGAACCACAATAAATAATGATAAAACAATAAGATATAGCAATTATTACAAAAAATAGTCCAAATGACTTCTGAGCGTACCGCACGATTTAAATTCTAAGACTATATGAAAGAAGATTTTTCTGACGTCAAATATATCTGCGAAACATATTGACGTCAATTTTTCTTGTCTTGCTTTTAAACGCTCTTGACATTTTATGTCTCGCTTATCCTGAGGAGAAATACCTTTAGGCAATTTGAATAATAGTCCTCATATGCGTTATTTTGGGTCTGTGACGGAAGAAGGACCGGTGTAGAATGACATAAAATTTGTGATTTTTACCTAAAAGCGGCTTTGATTTCAGACCGTTTTTAATCAACTTTTTGGGTTACAGTTGGTTTAAAATTAGCCTTCAGAAAACCTCAACTACAGCCGTGTGATTTTTCTTATTCACTTTTTTCCGTGTGAGAAGTTTTCCTTGATTGTCACATGTGAAAGCTCATGGGAAATATTCTGATTTCTGATTTTATTGCATTTTCTTCCCGAAAACTGCCAAAGGAGGCTCCCCGAGCGGTAACTCTAATCACGAATTCACGCATTTTTTCGTCTTCAATCACGGTCACGTAAAACAAAAAAAATCGGAAAGAAGATCTAGAAAAAAGTCCCTATCACGACATCACGTAGACCGCTTGGGGGCCTTCCAAAGGGATTAGCGCTTTCCTTTCTAACTATGCTTCTCTGTTCTTTCAGACAAGAGAAATATTTTCGAAGGATTGCAAGAGTTCGATGAAGCCATCCTGAATGCTGTTCACAAACTCCAAAACAAACATTCTGACATGGACAAACTCATCGACGCTATAAAGGTCATTGTTCCCAAGAATCAGCAGACTTGAGTCAAAGTAGGCTTTTGACTGGGACCATTCTCGGGAATGGGAATGTATTTTGACATTATAGAAGAAAGGAATTAGAAGGGAAGAAATTTCACCGGGAATTAAATTTGGCGGATGGCCGAAAAAAAAATTTCAGAGTGAATTTAATTTGGCGGATGACTTGAAAAATTAAATTTGGCGGGAATCTAATTTGGATGATCAAGGACATTTTTGTTCAAAACACGCCATTAAATAAGAAAAACCTGTTTTAAAGCCTAAAATGGCACACAAATTTTAGTATGGGAATTTGATTTGGCGTACGGTAGAAAAAATCAAATTTGGCGGATTTTGACCAAATCCGGCCAAATTTTCTTCCTGTAAAAATTTCTTTCCTTAAGGTAGATCTAATGTTTTGGCCGATGTTGATAACATTATTATTTTTAGAATTTTTGAGACTAGGTACGTAGATTAATGGATATTAAAATTATGACATTATATAAGTGAATTAATTTCAGTGAATTGTCTCTTTATGCTTTGAAGATTGCTTGAAAACCTTTTTTCCTTTTTGGAGATCTTGTTTCAAGTTTGAACGCCAAACAAACGCTATTTACTGTTTGCATGAAACAGTTAATTTATCAGTGTTTGAATTTTTTTTCATTTTCCCTATTCGAGGATTATCTTTCGTTAAATTAGAAATTTTGTTCAGATTTTCCTAAATTTTCATTTTAGAACTTTATTTATTTATAAAATTTATAGAATTTTAACATTTTATAAGAAAAACTACAAACAATATAAAATTAATTTCGAACAAATTTAAAACTTTTAAATTCAAATGAAAAACTTTTTTTATACTGTACGTGAGCTCATGTTGAGTTTCAAAACAATTGTTCGTCAAACGCGATCAAATGATCAGTTTAGTTTCATGCTCAAAATGAGATTTTGATTGCCGCTAATGGATTTTTTACTGAGTCGCAAAAAATTTATTTTTTGACGAATTTTTCGAAACTATTTGAAGCCGCTATCATTGTTTCCTATTTATTTGTTTTGTCAATGCTGTGACGCAAAATTTAGAGATATTGTTCAAGCTACTTTTTTCCAATTTGACATGATGTGGAGGTAGTTTCAAATTTACTTCGACAAATGATTGAAATTACCAAATGAAGGAAAGACAATTTTGCTTGTTGGTGATTCTGTTCACCTTATTGGGTGGTAAGTTGTTTTGATTTCAGTCCATTCGTAAAATAGTCACTCTTAGTAATTGGATGATATTGGACTATTTCTGTGTTTAAACCGTATAAATCTCTAATTTCTATTGTATACTTGAATTAATTACACGTTTTTTGTAAGAACATTTAAAATTTTTTAAAGACTTCGATGTTCTTAACTTTTTGAGTTTAAGCCTAAAAATGTTCTTAACATGTTCTTATTTACAACGTTTTGTGACTGTTTTTGTTTTGTCCATTTTCCTAAGAAATTGGGCGTTCTGGAGTTCGCGAAGCCTTAAAATGTTCTTAATATTTGGCCATCGAAACCTTATGTTCTTATAAAGTTAGTTCTTGTAAAAAACCAGTATTAAACTATTTCCGTGTTTGAGCCCTAGAAATTTCTAGTTTTGTATAACTGGAATTAATAAGAACAATAATAATTTTCACGCAACTTTAACGAAAAAGGAGCCATTAAGGAAGTGATCAAGATCAAGTAACTGTCATTTAAGGACTTAAATCCAGTAGCGGTCTCAGGGAACGTTGATTTTTATTTAACCTTGGCTCATGCATGAATCTTGATTTCGTCTACACTCTACACTCCATCTATTTGAGATTTTTCACTTAGATCTCTGCTCCAACTGTAAGCCTTTGAAGAAAAATTCTTAAACTTTTTTATACAATGTATAGCAAACTTTTTTATGTAATTTTGAACTTTCCGTCCATATTTACCAAAGGTGGTTCCAACACTGGCTCGATGGCCTTTTTCATACCCTTTTTCATAATTACCTGTCAATATATTCATATTATCTCCATCCATAGAATTGTATTCATCATTGCCAACAGCTGAGAAAGAATTAAGAAGAACAAAACGAACTGTTTATCAAGCGTTACTGAAGAGAAAAGATAATACGGCTTATGTGGACCTGGAGAATCAATCCACCACTAGTAAACCGTATATTGCAAGACAATGTAAGTGAAACAAAGGAAATTTTTGACTTTAAAGCCCTTACAGCCAACTCTCTCTAATTTGAACATTTGCTGTTCAAATCTTTCTATAATTCAAACTAAAATATTTGCCTTCTCAGCAAGAAATTCGAAGAAAATTCTAGGTCTCTTGAAAATCGATTTAGAGAGTGTCAACTGTATCTTTGTTTTGTTTAAGAGTGCCATTCCTGTTTATAGCAATCCTGTTTTTTTTATTTGTAACCCTACTGATTCATCGTTTTATGTAATTCAAATGAATCAGGAATTATTTATTTATACAGTGCCTACAGTTACTTCTAATTAAGTTTGTGCACATGTTCTTAATTCTTTCTTCCCTTTTTTTAGCGAGAGAGCTAAAAATCGAATTTCTACTCAACCGACCATGGCGAGACGAAATGGCCAATCGCACCAGTCCGGAATTCAAATTATTGAGTGGCAATATTGCGGACGCTGTCAGTAATGAACTTGTAGCTGATTTCAATTTCATCACATCTACTGTGTTAAGACTAAGGTAAGATATTTCATGTTGCACAATCTGTTCTTGTATGTCATTAGTTTTAGACCTGTGAAATTCTACCTCGATATGCTGGTAATCAACTAAAGAAAGAAAGTTTAAGTATGATTCATAAGAAATCATTTTAACCTACTACATAGGCAATGATTATAAAGCTTTTTTTTACTGAAACAAGTACACGTTTTTTTATATAGGAGCAAACTATATAAGAACATAAGGCTTCGATGACAAAAATATTAAGAACAAATTCGGAACAGAACATTTTAAGGCTTTGCAAACTTTGAGACACCCGATTTCTTAGAAAAATAAACAAAAATATTCACACAATGGCGAAAAAAAGAACATGTTAATTGTTAAGAACATTTTTAGGCTTGAAATTCAAAAGGTTAAGAACATCCAAAGGCTTCAAAAATTTGTTGATGTTCTTATATAAAAAAGGTAAGAAAACCATCTCTACAACATTTTTTCTAGGAATGGGAAATCGAAGACATATGTTGACATCTCATTACGGTTCTTCAATACCGAGATCAACGCACAACGTCATTTGCAAGGAATCATCAGCAAAGGATGGATCTCTGGACAATCGGTTGATCCCAACTACTTCAAACTCTTGAATGGTCAATCATCGCATACACCAACAGCCACTAATCATAAAAACCTCTACGGTGGAACCAAAAAGATTGAGTATTCTCAACCACTCTCTCTCCATCACAAACCTGCAGAGGGCCTCCTCCACATTGTTCATAAAACACCACAAGCGATTAACGAAGAGGTTCACAAGAAACATGCTAGTCCACAAGAGCAGAACGCAACCTCTGCAACAAAACAACAACAACCTCAACATGTCGCACAAGCTTTAACACAACCATCGACTACAGAAGCACCTCCTAAACAATTCTATTTGCAATGTATGTATCATAAAATATTTGGGAATGAAAGTCACTGTTAGACTTTTTGAAAGCTAGCTTGGAAAACCATTGATACATTTTACATCAACACGAAAGTCTCTCGAACCTTCGATATTCGATATCGAATATCGCTTTTATTTAAATACTCTTTTCTATCCTTAAAGTTCGCGAACTCGTAGAAACGGATCCTTTTACTCGAAATCTCTATAACTGGAACAAATTAGAGTTCCCTTGTTTGAAGGAGACTTTGTTTATCATTTTCTATGAGTATTAATTACTTCCACACCACACAACCAAATGATTGAATACCCTGACTTTCTCACTCCTGGTATATAACTTTCCTCTTTTTTATAGACAAAGAAACTGAGATTGTGATCAAACTAGCTGCAACATATCAAGAATATTTACAAGATAAACAATCACCAGAATTCCGTGAACTTAGTGGAAACATCGAACAAGCGGTAAAATTACGTTCACTTGATTTCTCTTTATCTAAAATTAAGTTCTCATTGACTTCAAAATCTGTCACATTTTTACAGTCAACTCACTCCAATTCGAACCTCTATTATTCGAAACTTTTTGTAATTCAAACCAAAATATTGGTCCCCTTAAATGTAGAGTGGCTTAAATTTCTCTCTGTAATTCGAATCTTTCTCTAATTCGAATCTTTCTCTAATTCGAAGAAAAATTTTGAACCCATGAAGATCGAATTAGAGAGAGTCAACTGTAATTGCACAATCAGCAAATTCATCTTTATCATTTTTTTCAGGTATCAAAAGCTTTGTCAAAAGATGAATATTACATCAACTGCACCTTGGTCAAATTCAGGTAAAAAGTCTCAGACACTTGCCTTTTTGTACAGTCCTTTTTATAAGAATCAGGCTTGAGGCTCAAAAACTGTTAATTTTTAGCACTTAAGTCTAGATTTGTTCTCGTCAGATTTCACTTTTAGGACCAAATTTGTGATATTTCCTTCTACATCAAATTTTTCTACATCTACCCTCGATTTGCTTAATTTCGATATAAATTTATCCTTTAAGTTGTTCTGTTGTTCTTACTTATTTAGCATTTTAGCCTCGTTGTTCTTATGAAAAAAATGATCGTTTCCTCTCACTTACTAATGTACATGTTTTTTTATAAACATACAAAAACCCATAAACTAGCTCGGAGATGCTTAGACTGAAAAATGCTTGAAACATTCCGAAAAGAAATTCCGAAAGTCTGTAAAATGATATGCTTAGGTGCTATAAAGTGGTGTTATAAAAAAACAATTTTTTTGGATCTGAACCTTAGATTATCAGAAGACTAGGTTCGAGTTTTTTTTTTACCTGAGAGGATTGACGTTAAATATCTAAAGTCGTTAAATTGATTTTCCCATAGTCAAGAATTTCACGTCCCAATTCCTCCCTTCCTGGTAACTCCAACCCAGTCTCATAACGGTTAATAATTGTTTTCTTCAATTATTTCTTTTGTAATCTTTTAGCGAGAGTGGAGGTGGTCACGTGATTGCATTTTTGAAATTGAGGTTTCGCCATGAAGAATTATTTGTAATTGAGAAATGTCAATCGTTGATCACAAGTGGTCTTATTGATGGCATGCCTGTGGATGATCGATTCTTCAGAGTGCTCTGTAAGTCATTGATAGGCCCGGGACGGAGGGGGTATATGTATTGTCAGACTTACAACCCTCTGACCCTTAGCGGGACTAAAGGGAGGAAAAATAAGAAAATTATGTTAATTTTGCCACCCTTATTGGGACTAATTTGATCAAATCTTACCAAATTTCAATATTTCAAGGATCATTAAGTTGAAATTTCCTTTTTCCTGACCCTTTGCAGGACTTAGACGTAACATGCCCGTAAATAGGATTTTTCATTTGAAGACATTAGTCGGACTTCATTAAAATGTGTTTTGTAGTTTGAAGTCTTGTTTGTGAAATTCCAAATAATTTCACTTATTCAGATAATTTGTCTTTTAAACGTTTTAATCATCTAGTTTTCCCCTCATCATTTTAGCTTTGAGTGAAACAGACGAGCAGGGTGAGAATTTGCATTCGTTGACCGACGTTGATGGAAAGATTCCCAAACCTTCACAAAGCAAATACCATCTCAAGTTGTTACCATTGCACTGTAAGTTTAACGATATTGAGTTTGTATATTCGAGATAAATCGAAGGAGACGGTATAAAGTTAAGTTGATATGTCGCCAAATCGCCATCCACTTTGCTCGACGACGGTAAAAACATCAAAATACCGTCGTCTATTTAGGTGAGCAAAGGCGATATAGAGCCGTATATCAACTTTCGACTTTGTTTTACGTCGACTTCACTTACCGTCACCCTCGATATCCTCGGATACAATAACTTCCTATATTGAACGTCTGACACAAATCTTAAGCTGGTATTGTTTTTGTTGTTTTTTTCATTTGTTGTTAGGTTTTGTTCCAATATTAGCAACGTTTTCTTATATTATAGGGCTAGTTTGGAGGTTGGAGGGTAGATATTTTCATTAAAACTCCCGTCAAATTAGCATTGCTAATCATTCTCATGTAGAAAAATCCGAAAGAATAGCAAGATTTTCATAAATTTTGTGAACCTTTCTTCTAGACGTAGAGATAAGTTACTCAATCAAGATCAAAGAAGCATGGGCAGATGATCTGTCCGATAATAATACTGTTCATTATGGTGTTTTTAGCGGACACGTCGAACAAGCTGTAAGAAGAATATCTGTTCTTTTACTTAATTTTCATAAGTTGTTGTCGTAAATACTTACGTACTGGGACTACGTCACTGACCTTTATATACCCTGGACATAATTTCTTGATCCTGGCCAAGCAAAATCTTCGATCAGTGTTTTTTGGTACCCTTATGGTAGCACTACTCGATGCTGGTGGAAAAAAAATTTCATTGGCCCACATCGAGTTTTGCTACAATTAGGGTACCCTTTTCTAAAAACTCTGATCATAGATAGCGGATAAAGCCTGGTCCAGGGTATATAAAGGTCAGTGGAATACGTATGCTTATGCCAGTAAAAGTTACAAATCACATGGATAAAAAAATAAATACTTTACTTAACTTCAATTCTTTTCACACTTTTTAGGTGGATAGATCGTTGGCTGAAAATCCAAACTATATTGATTGCAATGTCGTCGAATTCCTGTAAGTAAAGTTTACTTTTTTCATCCCCTGGAAAAGTTTCAACAACTCGGATCAATACTGAAAAGATTATGTGCATTGATTTCTATATTGCCTAGTGGACAATTAACTGATTTTTCTTCTCGGCTTAGACCCAAAATTTGTCTAAGGCGTTGGATCGAATTCTAAACTAGAAATGTTGAAATTCAACTAAAATATCGTTCTAATCACTAACGTAGGGAGAGCAGTGACAAATTAACCATTGGCAATATCGTTGTTCATTTTTATCAAAACGAGACAAATCCAGAGCCTGTGGTGTTGAATACCATCAAGAATGGTTCACTCAGTGGAATCCATGTTGATCCTACCTTCTTTGTTGTCTTTTGTAAGTGTTTAATGAGATATTTCAGAAAGAAGAAATTGTACCCCCTATGTTGAGGAGGTCTTTTTTGAAAAAGGTGACCCCCTGGGTCTAATTTTCAATTTTTCAGGACCCCTAGGATCCTTTTTTTTCATTTTTTGAAACACTTTGGATTTTCCACCTCCTGAATTTTTACACTCGAAAAACCAGACCTGGATTTTTTATTTTCCAGACCACCCTGGACGTCACACCTCTTTAACATAAGGGATACAGACTATTTCTGGAATAGCCCAATTTTTTAAATTGAGTTCCTTTGTCAATTTTTTGAACTTTTTAAAAAAACTGTCCGTTCAGTCTTTCATTCCTCATTTCAACCACAAGAAAAGAATGAGAATCAAAAGTAGAGTGAAAAAGATACTATACCTTCCCGACCATTTGACCCTCGTGCTGCCACTATACCACTACAGTTGACACTCTCTAATTCGATCTTCAAGAGACCAAGAATTTTCCTCGAATCGGAGAAGGATTCGAATTACAAAAAGTATTTCATACTAATTTCTAGCTGAGGGGACAGATATTTTAGTTCGAATTATAGAAAGATTCGAATACTATAGGTTCCTAAATATATAAATTCTTCCCACAAACTAACCTACCTTTACAAAAATTAAAGTGAAAGTTGAATATTTTCACTTTGCAGCGATCAGTTACCGATTGAAGGGTGGTGCAAAAGGAGCAACACAACCACCACAAGCATCAACAACAACTCAAGATGCTCATGGACAAAAGCAACAAGCACAATATAATCAACAACCAAACATAGGTAATCTCACAACTTTTCTTCTAACACCTTTATGATCAAGCGATGCAGAATTTTTGACTTTAAAAATCACCCTTACACAATTTGTTAGAATTTGCAGACCTCTATACTCTATATAAGAGCTAGAAGATGATCAGAAGTTTAGTAGTTCCAAGTTTCATGGAAAATTAAATCAAAACGACTGGAACTTTAAAAACGCTTTTAACTATGATGATAATTAAAATATGAAGTTTTCTCGATATTTATATAGAAAAAGTTACCATTTGCTTTAACGGTTTTTTTTCTTTCAGACACGGGTGTACTGACAACACCAGTGCCATACAACAGTGCTTATCAACAGCCAAACAATCCCGTATCACCATGCCAACAGCAACAACAAAACGCTGAAGAATCCATTAACAACAAACAAGTGGTTGGAGCTTTTGTTCCACAATGTCAATCTGATGGTACGTACAAGCCAGTCCAATGTCACGCTTTGACCGGATTCTGTTGGTGTGTGGATGGGAATGGTGCACGTGTGCAGGGTACAGAAGAACGATTCAAAATGCCAAACTGTGGAGGTATAATGCTTTTCTTGGATATAATTAGTGTTTATTTTAAATTATTTTGGAACAGTTGGGATAAGCAATCGTACGTTGAATTATGCTGACATAGATGTTAATAATACAGATCAATTTAGATCAATCTTTACCTCGTTAAGTTTTAAAGACGAAAAAAAAACATTCGTTTAATTTTTGCGTCCACCCTTCTATCTATTCTATTCTCTTATTCTACCCCTTCATTCATTCATTCATTCATTCATTCATTCATTCACTCATTCACTCATTCATTCATTCATTCATTCATTCATTCATTCATTCCTTTTTCGATATCAGCGTAAGAATGCAATGTGAAATTTTCATTTTCATTCGATTTTCTTTTAGGTTTCAAGATATACGGAACAGTTGCTTTATTAGATTATCAACAACCTACCATACCTGCAGGTAGTTGTTTATCCGTCTACGTACAAGAGGCGGTTTCATGCGGAAATAATGTTAACTGTCAGGTGCCGATCACTGGTAATAAAACATTCCATGATATCCAGTTACAAAATGGAAGTATTTCTTACGAGTTGATGTTACCATCGTTGAAAGAAACCACTTATTGGATCAGTGGCGTGGTTAACATGGGATGGTGTCGCTTAAACAGTTTGAAAACATCCGATCTCGTTCATGAAGGTGATTATCATACCACAAGCAATGAAGAGTTTTATGTTAACCAACAGAATAATCTTGTTCAAAAAGACTTGGTTGCTGAATTGGTCACCATTGCAGAAATCGGTATGTTGTCTATTTCACGATTATAAGTATAAGTAAACTTGTCAACTAGAATGAATAATTTGTCGCCAAGGACAATATATTGTCAACACGAGTACAGTGCAGTTTAGTAATCTGCTATTGTATCGCGGTCGTTGCAACTCTGGTTGGCAATAGACCAATCAAGCTAAGGATCATACTGGGCGCTTATGATTAATTAACTTTAATAAAATGGAACCTTTAATTGCATTTCTCAAGGTATTCGATTACATGGTGACGTCATCTTACCTGAAAGTAACATTCAATTTTCATCCAACTCCTGTCTTGCCATGGAAACGAAACTCTTGCAACCATGCAATGGTGCTGATTGCACCAAACTGATGTCCAGTAACAATCACACCATTCGTAACCTCACAGCTGTCGGTAAGTTTACTGCATATTCATAGAAATCAACACTCCTTTATTTAGAAAGTCAAGTCATTTTTTGTGATGAAAAGTTTTCCAAGTACATATCTTCAAAAAAGGCTTTTTGAAAAAGAATTTTGAAAAAAGAATTTTTGATTTTGTATCTCATGTCAGTCGATTGATTTCTCAAATTATCTTCATAAACTAGTTTTATCACTCCTTTCCTGTAATAAAACCACACAGTTTTTAATAATGATTTTTTCTTATAAGAATCAAAAAGCTCAAAATTTTAGGATTTCTTTAACAATCGCCTCAAATCTTAGTTTCTTGATTTATAGCCGGGTAGCTCAATCGGTAGAGCATTCGCCTTATAATCAAAGGGCTTTTGGTTCGATCTCCGGTCACCGCCAACTCAGTGAGTAGCTTAGATTGGGTAATCTGATCTAATTGGTAAGTTAATGGTACACCGCCTCAGCATTCGATCTCTTCGGTTTTACTTGATTTCAAGTTAAGTTGGTCGCAGTCAATTAATTTTCTATTTCATTGGTAGGTAACAGACTTCCTTACGAAGTTCATTTGACCAATTTGAATGAAGGGACATATGTCATCTCTATTGTCATTCATATTGGTGCATGCGCAGAGAGTGATGGACAGGCAATTGTGGATGGTGATTATTACAATGAAGATA
The DNA here is from genome assembly GCF_902728285.1 of Clytia hemisphaerica. NCBI lineage: Eukaryota > Metazoa > Cnidaria > Hydrozoa > Leptothecata > Clytiidae > Clytia > Clytia hemisphaerica. The sequence continues at coordinate 267,627 of NW_027103699.1, read as the reverse complement.
TGGAAGAGTTCACTATCGATGATAATACGAATGATGTTGAGAAAGATATCTCTGTTGTCAAGTTGCAGCATTCTGAAGGTATGAGCAACTTCATTGCTAGCAAAATCACTGCTCTGAATGTTACGGTTAAAAGTGTATGATGTTTCTCGCGATTCAATAAGAAGTCACTTTCTTCCCTTATCATCAATACTGAACTTTTATTCTTCCCCGCTGATATTACAATGATTCTCCCTTGATTGTCACTTTCTCAAACTGGTTGTTTTTAGGTGGAGTATCCATCTCTGGTCGTGTCCTCTTTCCACCAGAAACCACATCACTCCAAAGTGGATCTTGTCTTTCTGTCTCAACACGTAAACTCATCAAGTGTAAAAACAAGAGATGTAAGATACCACCTGTTGCGTCCAAAACTTGGGAAATGGTCAAATATCAACCCCAAGGTATCCCATATACTCTCTTTCTACCCATCGATTCACCTGGATCTTATTTGGTCAGCGCTGTTATCAATAACGGTTGGTGTAAGTCTCAAGTCCCTGGAAAATGGATCCGACCAGGGGATCTTTACAATGATAAAATACATGATTTTGAACTGAAATCACCGGCAACGTCTATTGGCAAAAATATTCAAACAGCTATTTTCACTGGTGAAGAAGATACTGGCAATAAGACGCAATTAGAAAAGCCAGAACCTGCAGGTTGGTAAAACTATTCTCTGAGCAAACGCTTTCAAACCACAAAATATCTTATATAAGATACTAGATTGAGCTTATAGTTCGGTGCCGGCAATTTGATCGATCAAATCAATATTTTCGCCTCGTCGCTTCACGCCATTCAGGTTTGGTTGAACAAATTGCCGGTACCAAGTTGTGGTCTACTATGGGCTAGTTTCAGCAAGAACGGCGGTCTACTTTGCTTTACCTGCCGTTGCTTAGGAAATAATATCTAGTGTTTTATATAAGAACCTTAAGAAAATATCGATTTTTAATGACTTTGTTAGAAAGTTGAAGTAAGCAAATAGATTCCAAACACTTTCATGGAAGGTGTGTGCCAGAACGTAGCAACCTCTGCAGAAATATATTCACAGATTTTCTTGACACTAAAAATGTTTATCGGCAAATGTATTGACATCAAGAATCAAGAACTCCAGGCCGTCAAACATTTGGTCATCCCCCAAACGCTTATAGCATTTTCAATTTTTCTTTTTTTTCAGAAATTGCAGTGGATGGCCAAATATTTTTACCATCAAACAACAGCTTCATACCTCCTCATTCCTGCTTAACTGTCAAAGTATTACAAGATTGCCAGAACACTAGCAAGTGTGGCCACGAACTTATCGCTGGTCAAGTTTTCCATGATTTACATGTTGACCGCAATAATAGTCTACCCTATTATGTCGAACTGGAAAATATCACTTCAACAGGTTCTTTCAGCATCAGTTATATTTTGAATATTGGTTGGTGCCATGGTGAGAATACAACGTCTGCTTTTGATGTGTTGATGTCAGGAGATTTGTATGCAGATGAACAATTGGTGATTGAAAAACAACCCACTGGCTTCATCGAGATGATCAAGGATGTATATCTCAACTTGTTTGAAGGTAACTTTTATAAAAAACAATTTCTTCGCCTATATTATTGCCATTCCACCTGTATCCATCGTGTTTAGCAGCATTTTTTAGTACCCATAGGGTGGTTGTAGGGTGGTTGTCAGATGGGTGTTAGATTTGAAACTCATTGAGAGGAGTCAATCGCGTACGATTCGCAGGCTGATTAAAAGTAAAATTTACTGCTGCAAGATTTTGAGAAACATACTTATGGCTTGAAAACAAAAAGCTATTTGAAACATTCGGTCGCAATGATGGTTAAGGATTCACTTTTTTAAACCTGGGGAAAGATATTCCTTTGGTCATTCAGACTCGGTGGTTGAGAATGTTGTAAATTTAAGTTTAACTTTCCAGAAAAGGAACTATTGAGGTAAATTCAAAACCAATTCAAGTATTCAGGGATCACCTACAACCATAACTGCAGGGAAGGAGGGGGATGCAAAATGTTATCATTGACTCGGTTTTCATTGGTAGTGTTGACTTGAGCAGAGAGCTACGAGGGCCACTATAACTTATTACGTCACTCGGATAAGGGCAAAGAGTCAGGGAGGGAGGAGGGCAAAAAAGTCTCAGAGAAAAAAGACCCAATCTGTTGAGAATGGCCACCCAGCTAGCGCATGATGCAGCGCTTATTAAATGCAAGTTAATTTGCGATTTAGCCTGTGTTAAAACTACACCGACATGTTTTCTTTACGCTTATCGTTTAGAACCCACGACAACGCCGGTAGCAACAACACCTGTTCCGTTCGCTACAACAGAAACCTACACAACTACTGCAGTACAAACTTCTGGGAACCCACTTGTGGCAGGACCTAATGGAAGCCCTACTGTCGTTATTGACAACTCTACCACTAATGCAACATTACAATCATCACCACAACCCTCCCTGGAAAGTGATGAATTGGTCACTCTCCCTAAAGGTTTGCTTTTCATCCATTGAGAAATTTTTTCATTCAATTTTACTGCATCGACTAAAATCCTTAATTTTATTCCAAATAAGTGGCAAAGTCCAGAAAACGCAAAGAAAACAAACTGAATACTTCAGATATTCCTTGAAGTGATGAGGGCAACTCTCCCAAGCTATTACACAAAGAAGAAGCGTTAAATTTATAAATGTTGTTTCATTTTATAGGTTTGCCAAGATCATGTGCCGAGATACGCGACAGTGGCGTCGGTAAAATGGATGGCCAGTATATCGTTGAAGCGCGTGAAAATTGTCATCTCAGTTTGATCTGTCAGGATATGGAAGGAGAGAATCCAAAAGAATTTCTTGGTGGACCCAACGAGGAAGAATGGAAGTACTGGCATTTTGCTGTCTTGATCAAAATCTCTCAAAAAGACAAAGAAAATATTGCGGATGGTGCATGTCTTGAAAAATCAGGTATGTCACGACACAATCTTTTTATTTTGTCAACTACGAAATTTGTTTATTATTCAGTCAGTGCGAAGGGCAACCCAAAAAATCTCGTATTTTTTTCCTTTTCGTCAAAACAGTTTAAAACTCTTAACTATTTGGTAAGTGGATAACTCTGCTGTCTGCTGGTTGATTGATAACTTTGAAACCGCAAAATGATACATGCTTTCCTCTCAATTTAGTAGGGGGGGGCTTCCATTACCTCTTTCAAATATGAGGGAAGTTGTGACGAAAATTTTTAAAAGCAGCGGAAAAGCAGATTGATATTTCTTTTTCCTGGAAATTGAGATAACAATCGTCAACCCTTCAGGATAGAGTGATCTTCGTGACACCTCATAGAATGTTTTTGACGCTTATTGAAATATCTTAAGAATGTCGATTCCTGCCCACGCTGAGTTGGATGGTTCTCATCAAGGCTCCTTGAACTTGCGCTTTGAAGGGTAGAGGTTTTAGGAAGTAGTTGTTTATTAATCTGCAGATCTGTATTTTGATAACCATAGATCAACCTCTTAAGGTAAAGATCGCCTTATATGGGCACAATGCCTGGGTATCGTTTGATGAGCCATCTCTGATATCTAATCAACGTAATACATGTTTGTTTATTTATAGATCGTGGAAAAGATCTGCTAAAACGAATCGTCAAAGCTGGACTAGATCAAAACAACCCTGTCCAAGAATGGCGTTCAAAATTGTCAAAATTGTTAAGAGCTAAACGTAATACACTTGGCACAGAATCAATCATCTCAAAAGCAAAAACAATATACGCAGGTAAATAACGTTCTGCTTGTCTTGTTTTTGAATAACAAACATCCATACTTTTGCCAGCCTTTGCCCGCCACTTGCTATTGCTTGCACGTGAAAGAAGAATGTTTTTCGCTTCTATTGCCAATAATTGAAGACACCTGATCCTTCAGGCAAAAATGTAGGAACTATATAAACTTCATTTATTGGTTCAAAACGCCAATATCTTACATAAAATTACTACCAAGGGGTGTCGTCCGAAACACCCAACTCATCACATACCAAAATTGTTTTAGAATCTTTACTGCTATAAAATTTTAAAAATAATTTAGAAATTCCAACCAAATTCTATCTAACAAGATATCTAAGCTAAGAATTCTCTGTCTGGCCCTTTTTGCATAGTGAGGGCCCATCTACATGAAACAGGGTCAATCTCAAAATTCATGTTTAGACAAACAGAAAAATTTGTTTTCTCAGGCAATAATTTTGAGATTTATTTGTCAACGACGATATTTACTATCACCATTAGCCAAGAAGCCAATCATTCCTTTTATCCCCGCCGGTAAGATTCTTGCTAGATCGCCGAGACAGGAATGTTCCGATATAATTTTCCTTACTCATGGTAAAATAATCTACTGCCAATTAAGACAGAGAAAGCTTTTAGGTATTGTAAAAACTTTAATTTATTCTCAAATGGTCTGATGTACATGGGGTGTGCACAATGTAGCCTATAAACGATGATAACGGAAAATCCTTTTAACTACAAATCCCAAATCATACACTCTAATCCCATTGTTTACAAAAGGTCCAAACATAATAAATAATATATCTACAAAAAGTCTTGTCTTGTTTTAAATGCAGCTTTATCAAAATCTATTTTTAGTTCAAGGATTTTATATATCTATAAAAAGATTTACTTTGGAAAATGTTCAAATCTCACTTTGTCGTGTTGAAGTCAGGAAATTTGTATGCACAGATCTGTATGCGATGAAATTTCTATTTTTAAATAGATTGAGTCACTCTTTGGGTCAAAATATAAATGTGCAATGACAAGGTTTTAAATTACATACCAAAATATATCAAATCAAAATAAAAACCCCTATCTCGATGTCTTGGTAAAAACATTTTAGTCAGCGGGAATTATAATTACATGTCTCGAAATTAGGATTGTATTGAATTTTTTTGGCCTTCAGTAAAGTAGTCTATGGAAATCCAGTCCTCCACTTTCAATCTTTTATTATAAAAGCTTTTTTTCATATGACATTTATATACACCCCCTTCTCGCAGACCCACTGGAAACCCTTCCCAATGGAAAAATTGGCTAAAATATCGTCCTCGGTGGAAAATTATACTCCAATCTTTATAAACCAATCCTAACCGCAAAATTTTATGTTATTTTTCCCATCCCCACTGAATCTTCTGACTTGAAAACAAATTAATGGAAATCCCTAGCCATAAAAACTATGGGAATATTAATCCCCATCGAGTTTTAGTCCATTGTTTTTATCCCCACTTTCTGAAAGAATCCTACCGGGTCTGTGAGAAGGGGGTGTATAGATAAGTGTTTAGTTTCCAATGATACAAAATTTAAATTGATAAATTTCGGCATGTTTAGTAAAAAAAACCTGTTTTTCCTGTTACAGAATAAATTTAAAAGTATTTGGTATCTTTCGTAATATCATCCCCGAAATAAAAACAAATCAATCATCAGTTAAAACCTTCTCATGTGAAGTGAGTTAAGTGATATTAAGTGGTTGTTAAGATCAGGCGGTAACTAACGGACCTTTCAGACCGCATCATTTTATGATGATTTGGCACGTTCATTTAACCAGTTAGGGTATTTCCAAACTGACACTTAAAGCTTCGTCAAAATTTATTCCAATATTTCCAAGAACAAACCTGATAAAAATAACACCAAAAGTATTATTTTGAGTTCTGTGGAGCTCAAGTTGGTGGATTTCAATATACCTTTTTTGGACTGCTGCAAAATTTCAGACAAAATTTGTCTTTAGGACCTTAAGGACAATTCAAGACAATTTCGGGTCGATTCTGCTTCGTAAGAAATACACTTTTTTTTTTTATAAGGAACCTTAACTTGGCTCTGAGCCTGGAGTTCCTTATTTTTCGAGAGAATTTCAGCCTCAAAGTTCCTTATCCAGTTCCTTATTTACTAAGCTGCTAAGATTGGATTTGCTAAGAATGTGACTTATGTATAAGTATAAAAATGAACTAAAATGCAAAAAGAGACGTTTATTGAACGTTATTTCGTCAACATTTTGTTATCTTTGTGTAGGCTTTGTAAATGTGTGCAAATTCAAGTTTAATTCTCTGTGACTTGACTTGTTTTGTTATTCTCAGCCTGAGCAGCTCCTTGACAATTCCTAGTTTTTCGGACCCTTTTGATCCTGAAGTTCCTTATAAACGTGTTCCTTATTTTTTTTAAACGTGTATGCCTTTTAAAATCATCCCCGAAATTACATAACACACAAACTGCACATACGAAAACAAAATATCGGATATCAGTTTTTGGAAATGAAGTAGTAGTGTCTGCTTACGTCACAAAGTTTCGAATTCTGTAAACTAACTGTAATCGTAACTGCATTATTCCATCTTTCTTCAACAAGTGAGTAGGGACAAAGGCTGGCAAAAAGTGGGGAACGAAATGTTTAAGGTCTTTTATGCGTAATTTAGAAATTTTCAGTTTTTCAGTAAGCACCGTCCCCCCTCCAACCGGACCCAAATTTTACACATTTCTGCATTGTTTTCGAAATTCACGCATTCACGAAAATTTTCTCGAGTTTCACACAATCCCGAATTTTCAGAATTTTCAAAAATGGCGCAGAATCACGCATCACGCAATCAAAAAGTGAATTCTCATGTTCACGCAGGTTTTTTTTTAATTCACGCATTCACGCACTTATTTTTAATTTTCACACATTCACGCAACCAAAAAAGCCCATCCACGCATTTATCCAAACTGCTAGGGGGCCTCTTTAGTCAGACTCAAGGCTTTTTGGGCAAAAGAAAAAGATATATGTTTTCATATTCCACTTTTATTTAACGACTAACGATCTTATGAAAGCATATTTGTTGACAGAGAGGCTACCTCACATACTAAATTCCTTTGAAATATAATATTATATTTCTTTTTTGTCACTTTTAGAATCAAAACAAGAAGGTAGTTGGGGAGTCATTTAAAACAACACATCCCATTTAGTGCTATATAGAACATGATTTTATCCTTTATATTTTTACGAATAATATAATATTTTTGTAAATAAAAACTTCAAATATAAATAAAAAATAATTTTCAAAAATTACTTAACTTTATGTTAAAGGTTTAAAATGCGTGACTATAGAAATTCCCATTCGAATTCCTATTTCCTAAAAACTTATATACCGTATTAGTCCAAATAAACGCCCCTGGTGTTTTTTATTTTTTTTATTTTAGGAGAGGCGTATTTCGAGGGGACGTTTGAAATAAGGGGGCGTTTATTAAATGATTTATAAACGAGGTCACTTAGGGACGTGAATTGGGAACCTTATCTTGCCTCTTCATTACTATTTGAGTACACATATATAAATTTAGGGATGTAGATATGGGTCAAAACCAGTTCGAATGCAAACAGAATGCAATTACTGTTGTATATCTAAGTCTTTTTCATATTATACTCCCCTTAATGCTGCTTTTTTCAAATAATGTTCCTCCTAGTAGGAAGCGTTTATTCGAAAGGGGCGTTTAAAGGAATGGGGTGTTTATTTGATTATACGGTAAACTGAATTCAATGAGCCAGGCAACGATTTTCGAATCTAGCAGTTTGACATTAGCAACCTTTCTTCCTGAGCTTCAGGGTATTATCAATTTTTGTAAGTATAAATAAGCATACTTGGGTTCAAGTATTTCATTTTTCGATCACGTCTTACTTTTAATTTCAAATCAAGTGTCAACATCTATTTTCCATAATATTTGCAACTTGAGAACGTGAAAAGGGGTCAGAATAAACAAAACTAAGGCACACAAAGTAAAAGGTGCATTCATTTCAAAACTTTTTTCCTCCAAATCTCGAAATCTGATCTGTTTATGATGTACCAACACCTATTCTAAACATTGGGGAGATAACGTAAACTTGATTATCTCCATAATACATGTTTATTCAAGCATTTTCTTTTGGTAGTTCAAAGGAAAACAGAACTTTGGCTTCTGATTGGCGGAGACAGTGCAGTGACGTAGTTATCCAGTTACCGTTATGTCGGTTCGTGTCAACAAAAGATTTCGTTATCGCGATATTTCGCATAACATGCTTCTATAGAAAAAATTACTTTCATGTGTGTCAAGGCAAGATGAGGCAACGTTCTTTTCAATTCAAAAATCAACGATTCTTTTACGTTTGTGACATAAGCTGAAACAACGTTCTTTAGAGAAGGAGTGATCAAGGATAACTGCTACATAGTAAAAAGAAATGGCTTCAAAGCATCAAACACAAACTTTAAAAGAACTCTTACAAAAACCAAACATGCAAACTGAGTTTAATAAAGCATACAGTCTTTCACCAAATGGTCATTTCAAATACGTTAAAAGACAAACTTCAAAGATGTTTTATCATGGGACGGTACACCGATCGCGATTGATGCCGACTAAAGATCGTATACGTCGTCCGTTGAATTGTTTTATGGTTTTCTCGCATCTTGAACGTAAGCGAGTAGCTGAGGAACACCCTGAATTACACAATGCTGATTTAAGCAAAATTCTCGGTAAGTTTTTTCCAGATATTCACCATCTTCCCTCAAACTAATCAAAGTTTTCATCGTACACGAGAATAGTGTGGTAATAATGAATTTTCTTTCCTCCTTCTTGGTATAATGTCTATGTTCTCAAATTTCAAATTTTATTTTTTGATTGGCAACTTTATTTTTGTTGTTGATTCATTTCACCAAAGCTATTCCACAAAAAGTTTTTATTCTTTAACAGGAAATATTTTGACCGCCATTTTGTTTGTGTTTAAAATTAAGTTTTGCAAGAGTGCGACTTTTTCATTTTGGAAATTCTAACAAGAAATATAATTTGGTCAATAACACACCTCATTAAAACTCTATTGTTATTTTTCTCCGACTCCAGGTAAAAGATGGAAAACACTTTCACCGTCAGAAAAACAGCCTTACATCGAGGAAGCAGAGAGGATTAGACAGCTTCACACTGAAATTTATCCTGATTATAAATATCAACCGCGTAGAAAAAATCAACCGAAAAAGCCTGGTGAAGAATCTCATCAATCAGAAAGCAATACTGAGCTATCATCACCAACAAACACCAGGAGCGAAACACATTCACCTTCTAACAATGCAATGAGATCGGCTTCATCATCCAACGATATGAATCTACCGCCCATTCCTCAGCCATTAACTACACCAATAAACCATCAGAATCCACCCAACACTTCATATCAATTACCATCATACGAAGGTAACCTATCAGCTCCAAATACACCAATTCTGACATCAGGTTCACATCAAGAATATCCAACCAACAACAACGAATATATTGATTACACTGAACACCCTTTACCACAGAGCTTCCCGCCCACACCCACTATTAGCCCAGCTGCAGTCGATCACCAACGCCCTATGTTCGTTTTTGAGAATCTGCAAAATGCTTTTCCACAGAGCAAGCAGTCTTCTCCAATGACTGAACAAGATTATGAAGCTAATGCTATTCGATGGCTGGCTTGCGATCTTCAGCAGAATGTCGACCAAGTTTCGTCTCCTCAGAGTTACCAAAGCTTCAATGAGCCACATAATTACCAGGAACCTTATCATAATGGCAACCCACAACAATTTTACCAACAAAACGTTCAGCAACAAATTAATATGCAAGATTATCAAAATAATATTGAAAATATGAACTTTCAACAGCAAAACTTTCCCTTAGATGCCAACGCCAATAATAATATGGTTTCGCCCTTTTAGAAGAAGAAGATGAAGAAAAACGAAGAAAGAAAAAAGAAAATTTTTTATCCTAATTAAATCTTAAAGTTTACGATTCTTTGATGTTTACTGAGCCTAGACTTACATGTTTAGGTTCAACATTCTTTATTATTTTTTATCGTAAAAATCGTAAAACTAAAATTATATATTTTAAAGTATTCAAAAACGTAAAGTTAAAAAAGAAAAGTTTTATAGGTAATATTTTAGGTATTTTTTTCTCTTGACAATTATTTTTTTTTGAATTTTTTAATATGCAAGCTCTTTTTAAATCCTTTATCATTAATTTATTTTAAACCTTCTTTTATTAGAACTATTTAAAAATATGTTCCCCTCTAGATGCTACTTTTTGTCTGAAAAAAGAAAGAAAAAATTAGTTAAAAAAGAAAAATGACAGTGAAAAGTATTTTGATACCCTTTTTTACGTGGTGTAATCTTGCATTTTCATGTGTATCAAATTTCGAAAATATGTTATCTTTCTAGCGCATGTGAAAGCATGACTTGCCCACAATGACGTAAGAACCGAGCTTATAAAAATAAATAAAATTTTATGAAAACAAAAAAACAATCTTTCGCATCATGCTAACCAAATTAGTTTTGCGTGGGTGACTTGGGCTTTTGGTAACACCCCTTTCAATGAGGCTCAAAATATGAAAACATAGAACTACTAATTGGCGAGTTAATGAAGTTTTCTTACACATTTTGTCTTCAGTTTGAAAATGGACCTATGTGAAAATAACCCAACCGCATTTTGATTAAAGAAATTGGGTGGAAAAGAGGTTGATTCGCGAAAGTTAGTCCACTAGATGAATTCATGAAAACTTATATATCTAAAGCAATTGAATGGATAAACTGACCCAGTGGAAAATATCATTCCATTCATAGTCCACTCGATATTTTCGAACTTCCTCAGTATAATCGTATAAAGCAAGGAAGCCTGGGACTAAAGGACTGAGAAGAATGAAATTCAATACACCCCTGTATCAGTGGCCCGGTCAGATTCGCCCCGGTCGATAACCCGGTGTAACCCGGGTAAAAAACGAGAACTTTATCAAAAACCCCGACGAAATCTGATTTTTCTAAAATGCTAAATAGCACAAACCCAGGGAAAAATCCTGACTTTTGACTTTGCCCGGTATTAAAATTACCGATTTTCTTGACCCAGCGACTGAAATCTCTACCCCGGTGGATATTTCTCATTTCAAAGTCACCCCGGTGAACTTTTAAGACCCAATGGGTTACTGAGACAGGGGTGTTTCAATGAAAATTAATCTCAATGTGTCTTTCTTTTTTGGTCAGAAAGAAAAAAAAGTACTTTAAGATCATTGTAACTCAAAAAGTTAAGAAACCAAAGGGTTTAAAAAATTATTGTAAAAAAGATTTACCCTTGATTTTACTTTAGGACCAACGTGCTTTTAGTTTTATGACACTGTGTCTGTGGCCATAAACTCCACCCTACTTGGAAAATTGACGTCACTATTTAAAAAAAATAATTTGACGTCAAAAAAATAGTAATATTAAAAAGAAAAGTTTCTGCAAGAAAAAATCATCGTTTCGACCCACCTTTGAGAATAGACGCTCGAAGGATTATTCTCGTTGTTTTATGAGAATTGTATTATTGAAACTTGTTAATTATATTGATATATTGAAGTATCATGATGACTATTAAAGCACAAGAGTGCTTACATTATGGATTTGTTCTGGGACGGAGTCTTGGTGAGGGAGGCTTCGGACAAGTGAAACAGGCGTCGTACGCTAGATTCGATTGCCCGAATGACTCTCTTGCTAAAAGGCTCCGTTCCTTGGGACACAGAGACCAAGTAAGTTATTTTTTCTTCTTCTTCTCCTTCTTAAACTCTTAGAGCTATCTAAAGAAAGTTCGGTTAAAATCAGCTGCGACATCACAACCGTAGAATATATATTTATATTCGTACGGAATGGCGGAATTCAACAAAAATTTAGACATGACTGACAGTACATTGTCGGAGACTGAAAATAGTTTTTGTCCAGAAAACCTAAATTTTGCAAAAAAAATTTCTGCATTTTGACACCGAATCGTCAAAATTTCCGTGAGGTGAACTTTTAAGAATTTTTGGGGTTCACTTTCAGCTCTCACTTTGAAGCTGTTACGGAAATCGTACAAAAAATTGGAAAATACATTAATTAATCAAAACGATACTTTGACTCCCAAGTGTGTAACAGTAGTTACATAGTCATTTTCAATCCTCTCGCGTTACTTCAATCTTCTAATGAAGAAAACACCCAATATTTCTGTGCCCCGGTGGGTGTTGACACTGGATAAAAGACTCGGTGGATAGTGACCATTGTTTATCAATTTTTTCAGAAAACAATTGACTATCTAGCTTTGTCATGGTGCTTGAAGGTCTCTGATTTTTAAGAATGTTTTATAATCTCATCTCAAACAAAAAAGTACCCTGAGTATCGGAGGTTGAGTTTTCAAAGAATGTATCAACCTCTGAGGACCAATACTAGAAATTTTATCGCGCATGTGTCAATCTAATCAGCGTAGAAAGAATTAAAGATGAAGAGCAAATATTACCATATTAATGTCTATCAGACTGTATCAGTATGCAGTTTACTATTTACAAATTCCCCAATAACCTCCAAATGTAATTGAAATGAGTTTCTTTCGAAAGAAATCTTTTACATGATTCCCAGATGTATAACAGTACTAAACTATTAGTTTTGGAAATGTCACTTTAATGGAATGGAAATAATAGGCAGATCTTGTTATGATTCTCTATCACTGACTCTTTTTAAAAAGCATTGATGACATTTTTAAGTTGTGTTTTAAACGACGGGAATAAAAATATCAACTTTGAACTTCATCCAACATCTTGAATGGTCATCATGGTTACTTTTCTCTGCGTTGATTGCACGCTGAATAGAATCTCGGTTGGTCGGCACAGGTCAATATATGATATCGGCCTGTGCTTTTCACGGTAACAAAAAAGTCCTTAATAATTCTTCTATTTTGAAGCGCTAATGCCAAAAGTTTGAAAATAAAGGTAGAATACCAAATGGAATACATTTATAAAATATGGTGTGAAAAAAAACATCATTACAAGAGAAAAATCAACCAAAATACTTACACTGTAAGTTACAGTGACACGAAATTTTTCAATTTGGAATATTTTTCTTACACACTGTTTTAAGGAATCGAAAGCAGCCGGCGAGGCGACCTTTTTTTCTGATGTGTTCTGAGAGCATGTTTTAACTAGAAATTTGGATCTGTTCTGATAGGACCTTCGTAAATCAATCAGCTAGAAATCGTGATGTGTTCGGACGAGACAGGGGTAGAATCAAGGTCATCTAACGTGTTCTTGTTGTCTAGGTAACCCTAGAAAGCTTAAGAACACATCTTTTAAGGAAACAGGGGTGTAATCAAGAGAAAATTGATGTAATCTTGTTGCCTAGTAACCCTAGAAATCTTCAGAACACATCTTTCATGGAGAAAAACAAATATCTTACAAAGTTTATTTTGGTAAACTTTTTTCCTAGATTGTAGAACACATCAAACCATAAAGTAGTGATAAGTTTAGGAAGAAAAATAGTGCGATAAAGGTTTCCTAGAAATAAGAACACATCATTTGTATAAAAAATTGAAAGGTCATAACATTTGGTCTCCTAGAAGATAAGAACACATATTTCTAAAAAATCTCTCCGCTGGCTGCTTCTGAGGAATTGACAAAAAAAATTGACATACACTAGACTTTCTGTGTTTTGGCTTCACTGTGTTATAAAAATCTCTCGGATGCACGAGGTTGCGAGGTGTTTTTTCAGGTTGATAATGAAAATTTCCAATATCAGCATTCCATTCCATTCATCATACCGATCATGTAATTTGCATCTTTTTCACAACTTTAAACGTCATAACGACGCATAATAGACAAATAACTCTCAAAGGAAAAATTTAGATCTTTTTTAAATTGGATGAGTGATTTTCGATGAAAATTTTTAAAACCAGAGCTTTGAGTGGGGTATGTGTAGGCTGCCTGCCTGCATCCCCTCTGATTACTTTTGATATATCAAAAACTATTTTAGGGGATGCGTGCAGCCTAGGGTATGTGTGAATTCTTTATCATTTTCAATGAGGCTATTTTTTAACTACGGCATTCCAGTGGGATGAATTTGGACAAAATGGGCCATTTTGTGAAGAATTTTTCACTAGGGTGGCCAGTGTGGAGTGAATTCCACTGGGTTCACAGGATGTAAGAAAAATGTAAAGTCTAGCCGAAAAATGTGTATGTTATGTGTTGAGATCACTTTTTTCTACATTTCCAAGATCCAAGATTCTGGATGATTGCCATGGTTGCCTTTGTTCTCGCCAAATGCACTTCTAATAAAATCGATATTTGTCCTCACAGAATAATATCTTTACACTGCGATACTAACGGCACTAATGCAGATAATGTCCTTTGTAATGTGAAAATATGATTAGATTAATCTCAATTTGACATTTGACCTACCCAAAAAAGGTCAAAATGTGAATACCTAAAATACTGGTTGAAATAGAATACGGTAAGATACAGGTTTCGTTGTGAAACCATGAAGCTAGAATATTGAGACAGGGATGGATGGTATTTATTGTTGGGGAGTTGAGGGTAATTAGACGAAAATAGTGCTTTGTGTTTCACTTAAGGGTCGGTACTCTCTAAGGATTAATGAAACAACGAAAATCAAAAAGTCTGGTTTTTTTTTCTCAGCGAATCAAAAAATAGCAAATTAAGAAAAATATTTCCTAGAATTTCTTATAAAAATTAAAGAGTTCCTTTTTTACTAACCACATTATACTTAATTACTAAAAATTGACGTCACCTGAAAATATATTATTTGACGTCAAATAAAAAAATTGATTGTAGATAATCTATTTCAAAAAACTTTCTTTTCATTCTTCGAACCCGCCTTCTAGCTTAGACTTGAAGGATTTGTATCTGCTCATTTTTGAGAAGATAGTTGAATATAATTGTAAAAATTTCATATTTTGAAACACTTGAATCTTCATTATGGTAATTCTTACTATAGTAGAAGATTGTCTATTGAATGGATTTGTTCTAGGACGGAGCCTAGGCGAGGGAGGCTTTGGAATGGTTAAACAAGCAAAGTACGCTAAATTTGATCTCCCGAACGATCCTCTTGCCAAAAGGCTCCGATCCTTAGGACACAGCGACCAAGTAAGTTGTCCTGCGGCTTATTCCTGAATGTTTGGTGATTCCAATTTTTGAATTAATTTTCAGAAATTTAAAGATACAATAATGTTTATTTTTTAGAGGTTCTCTGTCTATTGAAATAGATAATTATTCTACAAAAAGGAAATCACACTCTTTACCTTAAATTGCTGGTTCAGACTGACCCAGGAATAACAGTACCAAATCAAAATAGCTGAAAATATAATACTTTTCTCTTTTTCAATTGCAGGTCGCCATTAAGATCATGCCGAAGTCTATCGGAATGGTTACAATCAAAACCGAACTGAATTGCATGATCAGTCTTTCAGGTTCCTCCAACGTTGTAAGTATTTCATCTTTTGAGTATTAATGTTTCACTCAGTACAATTGCGTGGTCACGTTTATCCTTTTTGAAAAATCGAAAAATTATGTCGGTGGTCATAGCCTCCTCACTCACACCCCTGTTTCACAGCCCCATTCCACTGTTACGTGTCTGGTGGGGAAGATATCCTACATTTTCAGCGGAAAATTGACTTTGATTTTATTCCAAATTGGAATTCAATCAAAAAATTGTACTCCAAAACCATCCACACTAGATTATTTTATCTGAAAACAATATGATTTCTATTCCCACTGGAATTTCGTAAGAAATTGTTATCCCCACTGTACAGGAAAAGTTCCACCGGGGCTGTGAGACAGGGTTGTTTATTCATTTTGGAGACCAATTTTTTAAAATCATAAACATATGAGTGACAATTTTTTTCTGAAAATATTTGTCCCTCACTTCAAATGGCTTCGTATATAATATGAGTGAGTCTTAAGAAAGTCTTTAGAACATAAAGCATCTTTTTCGCGTCACCAGATACAGAAAAAAAAGGTAGCATCATGACCGTAAACAAATGCTTCTACAATGCCAAAACTATTAATTCTATCATATCATATACTACGAAACTCTTCTTTCTTTGAAAAATTATAAGGAAGTCAAAATATCTTTTTACAGGTTCAACTCCTCAAGTTCTTCCAAGGAAAAGAACACGTATATTTTGTTATGGAGTTTTGCAGCGTTGGAGACCTGGCACATTTCGTGTTCAAAAACAAAAATATTGACACGATGAAATTTTTTAAAGAGATTGTTCTTGGTGTGCAGCAATGCCACCAAAAAAACATTGCTCATCGGTAAGATCTTTTTGTTTTAACCATTTACACGTATTAAACGTTTTGGTTCTTGATGGAAGACTTCTTAGGATACTTTATGAGAGTACCAGATATTTGCAAGTGATAAGGTTGCAAAATCTGCCCAACCTCTCTTAGGTCCTTGAAATCACGAACTTTGGACATTTCAGAAAAGGTTAGATGAAAATTTGTTGGAAACCCACAAATCTAGTTATATAAACCCTCTAAAAAACCACAGGTAGTATCGTATATATAGGGAGCATGAATCTGTTAGTGGATGCCCGCAGCCTACACGGTTCCCGGTAGCATCTTAATCTTTTTAGCCCAACAAAGTTTCAAGCAACCAATAGATAAAGTGGTGCCTTCTTTTTACTTATAGCGATTTTTCGTTACTTTTGTTTTTTCAGCGATCTGAAACTGCAAAATGTTTTAATCGATCAAAACGGTACTGTCAAGATTGCTGGTAAGTTTTACAACAAGATTTGTTACCAAAAGTATAAATGTTTGTAGCATGCCCAAAGCAGGGTTTGCTGGTGTATCCATCTGTAACAGAACTGTCCACTAAAAGAAGATTTAAGTGTCTTTATATATGTCTGTATTTGAGTTTTCTGTTTCATTCATTCATATACTTGATATTTTTATTTCGATGAATCTGTTTTGTATTCAAAACCCAATTTCCCTTCAATTTCAGATTTCGGTCTTGGATTTATCCCTTCCAAACCAGGACAGCTATGCGATGAATATTGTGGTACACCAGGTTACACAGCCCCAGAAGTTGACCATGGCTATCAGCTTTTAAGTTACGATCCGTATTGTGGCTTTAAAGCTGATATTTACAGTCTGTAAGTCGATTTTTCTTCTCAATTATTTTCACGACTTCTCAAAACCTTTGAATTTTAACTATTAAACTAAAGAACGTTCAACTTGAAGACACTAAGGCGAAATGGTGAAAAGGAACATTTAGTTCAGAGCCCCCCATTCATACTTTTATAGAATATCAAAAAGTTCAGTTTAGCTAATTATGGTGTTTTCAACGATATTTAGGGTGTTTTTGAAAAAAGTATCAAAATTGTCGGTGGGTCCAATCTTCACTCTGTATCATCTAATGATTTCCTTTTACTTTTACTTTTAGAATTTTATATGATAGGGTCATATTTTTCCCATCTTCAGGATGTATTTTGGATGCAAGGCCGGTATTATCTAATGACTTCCTTTTACTTTTAGTGGAGTCATCTTGTACAGACTATTGACTGGAAAATATCCACATAAAACTTGGTTTAAAGATTCTTCTTTCTCTGCAGGTAAAAATTACTTCTTTACTTTTTTTTAGTTGAATTCTAATAATTGTTATGTATAATAATCAGGTGCCATTTCCTTCAACATTCCCGAAAACCCTAACCTTTCAATAACTATTTTGTTTTGTTTAAAAAAACAATTTCGTATTCTTCAATTTAGAATGCCGAGACCTCTTGCTTTCTATGTTGAAATATGAACCACAACATCGTCCATCAATCAACGAAATTGCCAACCACCCTTGGTTTGCATCTCAAGACAAAGAGGTTAACAAAGAAAGTCAAGAGAACGAAAAACTTCAAATGATTAACAAACTTGTTGAAAAGCTTGACGGTCTAAACGCAAACAAAAAACAACTTGACGAAGCGTTAGTCCAAGCCAACAACAAAAACAAGATTTTGAAACAGCAACTCGGCATTGCTCAAAAGGTAAATTCAGAATTTAATTTCATTGAAGCTTAATGTTGCCCATGAACACTTGTCGTTAAAAAAGATGGGAATATCAATCCCCATCAAGTTTTTTTTTTCCGTTATTTTTACTCACACTGGCTATGATAAAATCCCACCGGGTGTGTAAGAAAGGGGTGTATTTGGCTTGTGAAAGTTTGCTTAGAAAGTAAAGTTAAGAGGAGATGAAGCTAAAAAAATAATTGCTGGCTTCCTTAGGCTTCTGGCTGGATGAATTTAATGATAGAATTTTTTCGGCTTGATTTTAGAATCAAATCCTCCAACACAACGGAAAATCTATCTTGAAACCAAACACGGTAATTATTATCTTCAATAATAGTTTTATTCAATAACCACTACACAGTCTTCACAGTAGCATACTTAAGAAAAAACGCCCCTGTCTCGCTGGACCAGTGATTGCAATTTTGCAAGTGAAGTTGAAAAGAACGAGGCTAACAAGAATGAAATATCTCGTTTTTTAATGTTTTTTAATGCTTGACATTTTCAATTCGAACGTTTATCATCATACATATATCCTAGTTAGAATTCGTTCCTGTTTGATTTTTCAAATTTTTGATAAAACATCTAAATCAGGATATACGGCTTTTGTTTTCAATAAACCAGATCGCTTAATGACTAGACTTCGTAATGATGGTAAATATTTTTATTAATTTTCTGTAGGTTCCAATCAACAACAACACAGATGAAAAACTCATGCTGATTGACAATTTGATCAACAAAATTTACAACATCAAGAATGTCATCAAAGACAAAAACCAAATGCTAGTTGAGTTAAAGAACGAAAATACCAAACTTGCGCAAGACATCGAGAAAATCAGATGCGTTGCTAACAACTCATCACGATTTCCTAATGGACACCATTTCCAGCCCCAAGAATTCTGGGAATGAATCAATCAAAAACATTTTTGTCAGTTTTGTAAATAGTATAAATAGAAAATCATGGTGTTAAGTTCGAATCAAAATTAAATACCAAACAACCCCCAAGAATACCGTGTCTTGATTTTAATTTGGTGGTGACTTATATATATGAAAAAATTCAAATAATTTCTGTCTAACTTTCTTCTTTCAGGAGATTGGGTGGCAGGGTATCATATGCATTTCGTCCGAGATTTCGTCCTTATTAGGACTCATCAGCACCGCATGCTGCATCCTGGCTAGGCAAATTGAACTGACACAAAGTCAAAATTTAGCATGAACATTCCTCGGACAATAGGAAACCAGATATTTTTTAAAGAAAACGCAACTATCAATATTCCGTCAGCAATTGATATTTTTGTCGATTTTCGGCTAATTAGACTATATAAAATAGTCTAATTACCCTATGATAAGCTAAACAGCCTATGGTGTTCTTGACTGCTAAGCAAGGTTTTTCTCAATCATCCTGCACATATTCTTTCTGCTATTTCTCAGAGTGAAATATAATCTTCAAAGACATATACATACGGTATTCTAAATTTGAATGATTTAGAATTGTGTCTCTGGACATAAACCATCATTGTTGGCCCATGATCTGCCAAGCTTAATTCTGGAGTTTTCATTTGCCTACCCTTCCAACAAGTAGGGGACAGGGTTTACACCACCCTACACCAGGGGATAATAGCTTCGGCACAACGGCACGATCAAAATTTCGGTATTGTGTTCCTGAAGGGAGAACGCTGTATTGATTTGCCTTGTAAATCTCAAAATCTAAGTTTTAGTGTTTTGTAGGATTTAAAGCTTTTAATTCAATTTGAAACATCAGAATCAGATATAATGTATAATCATGTATAAAACATCAATTTGTTCAACTTGTTCCAAAATTACGAGGATTTTAAGTTTTGCCTGGAAATGCTTGTGATGACAACATAACAAAACTTTCCACCTTCATAACTTTTGATAGGAAGATTTTCAAGGCATGTTTATACCTCGATTTTCATCAGCATTTCATGCTCTTTCCGCACGCTGGAACCATCGGATTTTGAATATTTTCAAAAAACTAAATTTTTGCCTAGCCACCTGATGACGTCATCTGGCAGGTGGTCAGATGGCAAAATTTGGTGTTGCTGTTTAAAATTAAGTTTTAGACCCTCTAAGGATCATCTGTGCCAAATTTCATGCTTTTATCACTATCTGAAGTATTCTTACGTTTTTATGTGCTAACAGGCCTCACTAAAAAATTAAAGGTAAAATTAGAACTTGAAAAATATTTTTCGCACGTAAATACGTCAATTGACATTGACATTGTATCCGACAGCCACACTTGTCTGATCACTGTATTTTCAGCGGGGACAAAAATTAGAGTATAAACTTTCGGCTGGGGACGAAATTTTGGTAGATCTTTCCAGGTGGGAAGGGGTCCCAGTGGGTTTATGAGAAGATGGTGTATATACCGGGTGCGCCACAAAAAAGTTTCTCTCTTTAAAACTAATTTTCTCGAAATCTAAAAATGTTTTAAAAACCGTTCCTATTTCATTGGAAAGAAGAAAGATAAACTTAAATTTTGATGGGTCATTTATCAAATTCGATTCATTAGATCAAAAGTTATGCTCAATTAAATAAAAAAGTTACTTTCTGAAAGTGCTCAAAAGCGTTAATAATCGACATATCAAATTAAACAGAAGCATAATTACACGATACATCATTATCTTCGTTTCTGTCATTAAAAATGATAATTAGCTGTCTAAATGACCTTTTGTTATATAAAGGAGGGTTGATTTTCAATAAAAGGCAGAAAATTCGTCGAAAAAGGCAAATATATCTGGTAAAATTCATAGAAATACATCAAATATGGGTTTCGAGATACATCCAGCCTTACATAGACTTTATCCAATCTAAAACCAAAAATCGGAAGAAAATTTTGGTAAAAGTAAATTAAAGTGATTTTGATGAAGATTTTAAACCCCTTTCGGTTCGGCCTTTCAGTTTCGAAATTTATGTGTTTAATTACCGAAAAATGCTTTTAATCATGTAAAAGCTATTGCGATTGACAATTTTAATGTAAAAATTTGATAGGTCGATTTTCAACGTTTTCGAGCAATTTCTGAAAGTAACTTTTTTATTCAATTGAGGATACCTTTTGATCTAATGGACCGAATTTAATAAATGACCCATCCAAATTCAAGTTTATCATTCTTCTTTCCAATGAAATAGGAATGGTTCTTTTAAAATTTTTAGATTTCGAGAAAATTAGTTTTAAAGAGAGAAACTTTTTTGTGGCGCACCCGGTATAAGAGAACCCTTGAGGTAATCTAAATATTTGAAGTAATTTGAGATTATAAGTTGCTTTCTTTCTTGCACATAAAACAACACAGAAGCAAAATCACGAGACCTAGCTGCTAAACTGTGTGTAACAAAAAAGTTTCCTGGGAGAAAGTCTCTTCGTGTAGTGTGGAAAAGAGCGTTTCAGTAAAATCCTTTACAACACTGCAGAGTGTTTGGCTGCAGAGAATAGATCTTGTATCTTGTGTCAGGTGAACTTTAAGGAAATATGAGTTTATCCGGAGTATTTTTCACCTTGCTGTTATGTACATCATTGGGATTCATCTGCGCATGGTTCGTCTTAAGCAACTATAACCAATTTGTTGTAGCCGTGAAGTCTCAAGCAATATCTCTATCAGTTAACAACACAGTGATGTCACAGAAAGTAACTTTCGATCAAACAGAGTTTGAAATTAATGCACATAATTATCATGAGGGGATTCTATGGAATAAAATAGGAATTATCTTGTTGAATGGTCGGACTTCTATCGGACACTTGGGACTACTCGTCCTACTCCAATTATGGGACAAAACATTTTTGGACAAACCCGTTATTTTTCTGTTACAACAAAGTCTTCTAATGCAATTGGCATCTTTCTTGACTTTGAATTGGATCTATAAAAAATTATTTTTACTTCCTTCTGGATACGATAGATGGTGGTGGTTCTCATATGATCTTTTCAGCGGCTGGTGGGCTGCACGTCTTTTTGTAGCTTTGATTATGTCGCAATTACTTTTACTGTTAATGTTTGTCTCATTCGTATTTCGTCTATATGCCAAAGCATATCGCGAAGTAATTAATGCATTCAACATATTCATATCTTTTGGATGTAAAATAATCATATTCATCATAGTTAACGGCATTGTTTCTGTTTATTACCCAGAGAGTTTTATTGTTACCGATTTCCTATCCGCCATCTTAAACCCGGCAATTATGTCAGGTATTCTCATCTCATTGACTTTTGTTATGTTGACTTTACGCGTAACAAAATGGAGGAATCTTAACGTTAAATCATTAAGCAAGAAATCTGTTTTAATACATTGCTTATTATCCTCATTTTACGACGTTGGGACCATCTATTACGTATCGAACTACATCTGTATCATTGATTATCAATCTTATTGCCATTATAACCAAGAGGAATGCGAACAGATAGCAGATCGAATAAATTCATCTTTCTTACAGAATGGTAGCTACTGCCTCCCGTTTATATCGATCACTCCTTTATTGAATGTCCTTGCTGTCATTTTGTTTGATAAAAATCTTCTCGGGAAGTTGGCTCGTGTTTTCTTTATAATCGATAAGCACATATGGCCATTGGTAAACAAATATCTTTGCGCATGTAATAGAAATGACCATCACCGGGATAACGAGGCCCAAAGACCTCTGTTGACGAGTAATGATGACAATCATCAGATAGAGGGCCCAAGAGTTGATTCAACCGATGGACCATCACGTCAACATCGAAATAATTCACTCTTACCCGATAACCAGCTTTTGCCAATTCCTTATCATGATAGGGGACTTAATCAGAATTTTGATGGTACAGTAAAATCAGAACTTGATATCTGTGGCATTACAAAGCAAGATGATAAACGTATTACTTTGTTAGCGCTTGCACAAGAATGGGAAGTGAGTGTACATTCATAAGTAAATTTATTCAATTATTTTTCACATCATACAGTATTTCATATTATATTTCCGATTTAAACTTTTTAAGAATATTTTTACAAAGTTTTTTTATTGCTGCAAATAGACAAATTATTAATGAATTTTCAGGAAAATTCCGCTTCATAGTTGACTTGTCAAGTCCCACCTAAAATAGGGGATTGAACGTCATTATAAATTTTTATTTAAAAAAGTTCATAGATTTTCCTTTCTTTCACTTCAACTTGTTCTGGGTTAGCGTTCTACAGTGGAATCTTCAGAACTCGAACATAGAAAACCAATTTGTTAGAGTTAAGGAAACTTTGATATTTTGGAGAAAGGTTTAAGAGCATTTGAAGAGACCACGAAACTTGATCGAGATAAGGAGACATTGGAGTTTTAGACGTTAAAGTTAAAAGGGACTCCACTATATATTTCATTACAGGATTGGAGATTCTTAGAACTTGAAATTTCATAATTTTAATTTATTCATAAGTCCTACCAGAGATTTGGGAAAAGAGGATAAGAATCGCCGCTGCCGCTCGCTGTTTTCTCATTGTTGACCATTGAATTCGGCGTCGTCTGATGTCGCTAGGCTAGGGAACAACTTGGCCAAGAAGGTACTGCGAAAAAAATGGCGTTATGTGCAGTATTATAACAGTTCAAGAAAAACTGTCTGAATTTACTCCTTTGGAGGGGTTTCCTACTGATATAAACAACTGAAAAGCTAATAACGATCTTTTGGGGTTTCCACTGACAAAAAAATCTGCTGTTGCATGCTTTATTTTTTGAGAAAAAGATGGCGGAAGCAGGCATGCTAAAATTGGATGTGAAATGGGACCTTTTTATTTTTAGCTAGTTTGCCTTACTGGAAAGTCTTTCAGAGTCAAAATAAAGTGGTTTGGGTTGGAAAAAGGTTGTAGGTGACTAGCCTAGCTTTGGTTTTTATTGGCACCTTCTAGATCTTTTTGGCACATCCTTCAAAGATAGCTGAAAAATTATATTAAAAAGTGTATTTTTTGTTTGATAAGTTGAATAAAATTATTTTTTTTTGTGTTGGAAACATAATTTTTTATGGGTAGCAGTAAGGTTGATTAAATGACAACCTATAGCTTAGTTTTACATGGCAAATCTTCAAACTTTCTTAGCATTTTGATTGAAGATGGGCAGATGGGCAAAATCGACTAAAAATATTGTTTTTTTTTCCTACAGTTTAGATGAAAAAATAATGTTATCCTAGCAAAACTTGCTTGATGGCAATGGGCAATGGATTTTAGATTTGGTAAGTACGCTAAATTATTCTTGATGACTTTTTAGCTCCTACTGAGGAAAAACATTTTTTTGGGGTTGAAATTTCAAGTTTTTGTATGTAACAGAAAATTGCAACCAAAGTTCTAATATTAATACTTATGTAATTTTATGAAACTATGACTCTGACCGGTTTGGCTCTGACCGGTTAGTAGATTAGCTCTGACCGGTTAGTAGATTGGCTCTGACCGGTTAATAGATTGGCTCTGACAGGTTATTAGATTGGCTCTGACCGGTTAATAGATTTTCCAGTTATATAAGATTTATTTCACCGGTTTTTGTCTGTGGTCGGTGGAATTAAGGTTTGTTGTTTGTGTTCTGTATTTGTTCATGAGAGCTTGCTGCAAAAATCCTAATTCCCATTTTCATTATTATATACTTTCAGGTTAGTTACCATCATACTGCCCAAGTAACCTAGATCCATGAATTATTTTGTACCTTCACGTGGTTGGTATACAATGAGAATTGGCTTAAAATTTGTCTGAATTTCTCACGTACAAGGTTCAATATCTTTGCAAACACCAACAAATTCTGCTAATAAGATGGACAGGTGAAAAGCATGTTTAAACTCAAAGGAAACAACAATGGAATCTGATGTCATGGTTTGTTTGCAGTTGGATTAAGGTCTTCTTATCCCTGTTTCACCAGGATTTCCAGCTTGATTACGCAAATAGTCCCAAACAAGACACCAGAATGGGGCTAGACTAAAATTACAAGATAATTGATATGAACCAACCATATAGATATAAAAAATGCTTTAAATAGAAATTCCAGTTTGGAATTGGAAGTGGACACTGGACTATTTTCATACATCACATTATATAATTATTCATCTTATGAAATACTCTTTTCTTGAGCATTGATGAACAGTCTGGTTATATTCATACTTTTTTTCTCTAAAATTTTATTTGAAAGGGTAAATTGCTTTTTATCTTAGAATCACACCTCTATTGGAATTAGTGCGCCCCCCCCCTAAATCCAAGAGTGACCGATTTTTCATATACTGTTTCACAATATATGTTTATTTTCCAAGGTGCTTTTAGTGAGGAAGGATCAAGTCAAAGTTTTTTTTATTGTAATTAATTTTCTTGCAATTATTTAAGTAACTTTTTGGAAGCAATAAGACAAAAATTGACATAACAAGAATCAAAAAATTAATCCAGAAATTTAACCAGTTTATTATTATTTTTTGTTATTACAACAAACGCGACCAAATAAAGATTTTTATATAATTTTTGTTTTTAATGTATGCTACTGTTTTGGATTATATTGCTATTATTTTTCGCTTTGTTGTGGTGTAAACTTCAAAAAGTTCTTACAAAAAAATTCATGATATTTTTGATTTCTTGTCATTGATATCATGAATTGCTATTGTTTTAGTCCTGTTTTTTTCTTTCCCTTCTCCTTCATTGTTTTAATATTCAACCTAGCTAGCTCTTTTTATATGATTGTCAAAACACTTTAGCCCGAGAAGTAATGAAAAACTATATTAGTTTTACCAGCTTCGTTTTGTGTTTGAATGCAATGAATTTTAAATTCTTTTTCACTAGTAATTATTTCTATTTCTACAATATAATCTGTGACATTGGTTCGAGCATTCCTTGAGGAAAGTATTTTGGCTAAAACTGAAAGTTTTTGGCTCGACTAACACTGTATCCGCCCTGTCCAAAATGAAAAATGCTTATAAAAAAATACCAAAATACCCAATATTAAAAATATTTTTATTTCACTTTCGATATCAACCACGGCTGCCATTTTTTGTTTGTACTTCTAGTCTTGTGCGCATAGTATAATCAAGCGCTCCGATTGGTTCAGAACTAAAACAATCGATCGGGCGCAGATATTTCAATAGAACAAAAGGTTCCCTAGCCTATATTTCTATAGCTGAATAGCGCAATTCTTATCCTCTTTTCCCAAATCTCTGGTCCTACATACACTTTCTTGCCCCACCTCACCTAAGCCTACTTCCCCGACTCAACAAAGTCAACAATTTTAAGGTCTCACCTGGTCAATTTCGGCCCCAAAAACCCATAGGCTTCAGCTCATCCTCTAGCGAAAAGAGTTTCTTATATAGTTTCTTATATAGGAAGTATCTATAGAGGTCTGCGATTCAGACTAAAAAATCAAACCCCCCTCCGAACTGTTAATTGGCCTGAGCCGATCACCCCCGTTCCTAATTTGATCACTAAACCTCATTTTTTATCTTCCTGGTCTGTAAAATTTCAACGAAACAGAATCAAACTGCTATAAAATTCTCACTGGGTCAGTAAGACGGGGTACATTATTTAAAGGAAAGAGAGAAACGAAAAATCCTTCATGTTGTTATGTAATAGTTATCGGACAGTTGCGAGTACAATATGAAAAATATTTTACGAGTTCCAAGATTTTTCCGTACAATATTTTCCGAGCCTTTAGGCGAGGAAAATATACGGAAAATCCGGAACGAGTAAAATATTTCCATATTGTACGAGCAAATGTCTGATAACTGGTTTATCGGTGACCCAAAAAATGCACTTTTTGTGTTGGAGGACACTTTTGTAGCAAAGTGACGTTAGATTGCTTCTACCGCTATAATGCAACAACATCTTTTCGTCAATTTATATTTTTACATGTAAAATACAAGATATATTGTACTCTTTTTAACCAATCAGATTGCAGATATTTTTTGGATCGCCGATAAATCGCATAATTTTCTTCTTGAATTTTCAGTAACAAAAATATCAACTGTCATTCGAATGTTATGTTAGAAAAAATAATTCGACAAAATTTCACAAAATACTATTTTAACTACGCAGTTTTGGTTAGAAAAATAAATTGTTGTTATTGTTTTACTCTTCAAATAATGTGAATTCACAAATTTTCAAAAATGTCAAAATTAGCGTTTTTAAGAGAAGTCGTTGCAGTGTCAATCTTTCGCAAATTTAAAAACCCACTTTCCCTTGGAAAAAATTGACGTTTTTTGTTTTTTTGGGACCCTTGGGGCAAATGGTACCTGTTGACCGCAAAAATTCCAAAATTCGCGAATTGACCGTTGAAAACATTAGGGGTAAAGGGACCCAATGACGTCACGGTATTGGGAAAAACTTCAAAATGCGATATCTCGAGTTTGAAGAAGAATTGGGAGGTCGTTGACCCCTCATTTTATCGAGAATTTTATGGAATTTTAGTTTTTCGGAATTTCTTTGGGATTTGGGATTTTCGGGAAAAAAGTACGATATTCTTTTGAGCAGCGGATTAATAGCCTCGACCTCTTCTTACATAACTAGTGGCGGGCTCGAAGCATCTATAGAATCCCTTTCGCTTTGCGACCACGAGACTCGTTCTCCATTAGGGTTTAAAAAAGCAACTTAGAATTGTCTTATTTTTTTTGATCTGATAAAAAACAAAGAGTTGCACTATTCTTTGTGACCTTCCCACTTTGTCCTGAAAAATTGTCATTTAAACTGGACGGCATGTTTAACGCAAGCGAAGCGAGAAAAATAGCTACCTGCAGAGTCGTTAACTTTTGACTTAAACAAAAAATTATGTCACGGGGGGGGGCAGTACACGATCCAAATATGATTAAAAGATAAGACACCCGGGAAAGGTTAGAGTTAAACGTTGTAGAGATTTTTTTTTTGATCGCTTTTTTAAGCCAGCTTAACATCCATAGGACTTTTAGTGCGTTCAGCTACGGCTTAACTGGCGTGCGACGCCGGGTAACGGCTAGTAAAATAGTTATTATGGTAAGGCGAGGCCAATTTAATTTGTTATTTTACGGGCCAAGCTACCCAAAAAAGAGGGTCGGTCGGTCGGCGAAAATACAAAAATGAAAGAAGAATTTCAGCTATAAAATCTCCTGAAAAGGTAGCCTGGGAATCCAAGCTCATAATCTTAGAAAAAACAAAAAATACCTCACCTCAAAAAGTTCTAAGATTATAGAGCTTGGTGCAGGTAGATTAGTCTGACACAGAATCTTATAAACAGTCTGTGTGTGAACCCTTGTTGACAGACTTTCTGTACTTTGGAAACCCAGGCAAACACACATAATTAACTTACCATAAAAATTCTTTTACAAGCTCTAAAGACTTTCAAAAATACTAAAAACCACATCAAAACATCAGCCACATGTATTTAGACTTCCAGTCAACAGCTATTTTGTTTCGAAATGAATCTATGTTTTTATTTTCATTTGTTTTCCTTTTTTCTGCAGAGTCAGCTTTTTCCATAAATTATGCGCGCGCATCGAAATTATCAAAATGCGCGCGAAAGTACTGCTAAGTAATACGCCGAAAGCTGGCCAATCAGGCCGAACCTGCATTGCAGGGAAAAATCTCCCTGCAGGCGAGTTACCTGCGCCAAGCGTTAAACAAGCAGCAAAAATATCATAAACTAGACTGTGAATAAAGTTTAACGCTTGGATTCCCAGGCTACTGAAAATGCAGCATAAACCGCAGATATCTGTAAAGCCCGAAGGGCTAGATAGGCAACTTTAAGCTTTCTCCAGCAAAAAAAAGTGAAGCAAAAATTTGACTTTTTAAATTTCGTGCCGATGGATAGGATCTAGCATTTTAATTGTTTTCGGAGCGCGAGATAAAAAAAAGTAGGCGGCAAACGCTATTTCACATCTCTCAAACCGGTGAAATTGCATATTTTAGTCACGTGACTTTGGTAGGAAATCCTTCCAAACCTAGGCTTCACTTTTCATGCGAAATAGATATAAATAGATATAAATTCCAAATGAATGATCACTTTGACATTAAATTTGATTAAACCACCCCCTGATTAAACTTTTTCGTCCCCCAGAGGCAAAAGCTAGACAATTGGATCCTTTTACAGTGGAAAAAAGATTTTGCCAACTTTGACAAAGTCTGTTGTCTATTTTCTGGCAAAAATGGGCGGATTGTTCACTCGATTTTTCTCACTTCTCGCACCCTACACTATAACCCTCTCTCATATCGAACGTTACAGTGCACTTTGGGAAGCCTAAAAAACCAACCCTTACCGGCCCTACATACGGTATGTCAATTACCTAGAATACTCCCCGAAATAAAGTGTTATAGTATGGGTATAATTTCCACAATCACCTTCGCGTTTATAGTACCCAAGTTTGTTCAAAGTAAATGTGAATACTTATTTGCTTCCTTGTGGAAACCATTCCCGTTGTAATAAGTCTAATTCAAATGACGTGGTTTTCACATGAAAGTCAAAAATAGAACACACTTATTATCTCCCATAACTCACTCTTTTTAAAACCCAAATTCAATTATTTACATCCTTTGTAACGTAGGATTGCTAAACTTTTCTATTCCTGGTTAAACTTTCCTGGCGCTTTTCCGGGATCTTTCCGCTGACTTTTGCCAACATATCGGAAAGAATATTTTCTGCTGCTTACAAATGCGCGGACTACAGTAACTCTACAGTTTTGGGACTGGCCGCTTAAACAATTCCAGAATTTATTATAGACACTGGATAAACAACGAGCTATATTTTCATTGATTTCTCATGTTCTAGCCTTGTCCGCAGTAATGACATTCTTGTTCACTCTCCTTCCTTCATTAAACGATTTTTCGTAACATTTTAGTCATTTTTTTCATTTTAACACAGTCATTTCAATTCCCAAATGAAAATTAAGTTTTCTTTAGAGAGGCAAATACATCAAAATAAATGCTAATTATGTGTCATTATGACGTTTCAAGTTGCAAGAAAGATACGAAAAACATGCTATAAATGAAAAATTGAATGTTGACACCAGAAATTTTCAAACTTTAACCTCAATAAAACCACCGACCACCACGAGCCTCCAAAATATTTTCATACCACGGTGAAGCCAAGACACTCAAGTCTAATATATGTCAATATTAGCTCTCCTCAGAAAGATGTTAGAAGAATATCGCCAACTTAAAATTCTGTGTCATTTTAGGCCTTCTGTTTGATTGTTTTTGCCTGATGATGTTTTTGTCACAACAGATTTAATACATGTATCCGTTAAATATTTTAGCATTTGTTTCCAAATTTTTAGAGGACTTTTTAGAAATGAGATTATTAATCACTTTTCAAAATCAGAGAACTTCGAGCCGTCATGACAGTTGTCCTTTGCGGACAAAGCCTGTATCCTGATCCTCGATTGTTTTCTCAAACAAAAGAAAGACAATGCTTCGCTCTCCACCGTTTTATACGTTGTTTATCCAGTGTCTATATTAAACTCATGAATAATTGAAGTCATCTTTGTACCTACCCAGAGTATTGGTCTTTTTCCGTTGTGAAGTGGCGATAGGAAAGTTTTGACGGGAATAAAAAGGTTCAACCATCCTACGGCACACGACAGACAGAAACTTTGTCTGCTATTAACAAAAATTATATTTATAACCCCCTATTATCCAAAAAATATGTTAGAAAATTCTTTATGTAGAAATCTTTATAAACAATATGAACAGATTCAAAAAAATCACAAAATACGGAGACATCATGTATGGGTTAAAATTTTACGTTATAAAAACAAAGGGTAAACCAACGAATTTCGGGTAATCTTCTCATATACCTAAATGACATCTTCTTTTTCGTTCTTTCTCTCGCGTTCTTCTCTACGCAAAGCATGTTGAAGTGAAAATCCAAGCATTTCCGCGCGGTCTTCGCATTTGACTGACATGAATTCTTTCAGCTTGCAATCGTGATCAATGATTCTCATCAATTCTTTCGAATCAGTGTTATATTTTAGAAGTTCTTTGTCCGATTTCTCTTGCAATGCTATCATCTTGTTTTGAACATCGTCTCTGATGTTAATTGAATAGGAAAAAAGGATACAGTAAAAAAGTAGAACTAACTTTTCATATTAAAAAATCCTCGTAATTTATGTACGTAATAAAGATCCTATTTTTTCGGTTACGCTAGAATTTTTACAACGTCGGATAAAGTTCTGTGTATTTTACCGAACCAGTTCACACAGTTCGGGCACATGGTCTCCTTGTACAAACTTGCATGAGCAAGAGGACAGAAATAACCACATGGTCAAAATTCAGAAAAAAGGACCTAATATTACTGAATTAAAACTTAATTTTGAGTTCTTAACTAATTTTTTTTCCATAATTAGAGTTCTCAAGGGTATCGAAGGTCTCAAAAATATCAAAAATGTCATTTTTTCGGCCCTTGTTTGGTTCAAAGTTACCTCAAATAGTTTTTTTCAAAATTCAGATTCTGCCATATTTTTGTTTGGCATCCTTGTGCAAAAATCAGGAAAAACTAATGAATCATGTCCAAAATATGTCATTTTTATGCCCTCTTCGGCCCAAAATTTGTGTAATTAATTAAAAATCAGCTTTCATAACATTTTAGCTTAAAAAATCTTTAAACAAAAAATCAGAAAAAACTAATGAACCAATCAATGTACACAAAATATGTATCAAAAAATATAATTTTTAGGGCCTTTTTTGGCCCAAATTGGCCAAAAAAGTTTTCTCTTGATATCCTGACTCAATCATATTTTAGGCATTACCATTATGCACCTTTATACAAAAAAGTCCGATATTTTGTCAAGAAATTAGCCTCCGTCTCAGAACGCGATCAGAAAATTTTGCGGATAATTTCACAGCGAAAATGCATCCAGTGAAATGTGAGTGTATCATGATTCAAAATCTTTTTGATGCATAAAAACAGTACACATACACAAAATATGTATCAAGTTAGAAAATTCTTTTCCAAAAATGTTTAGATAGTACAACTAGATGTGGAAAATTTAGAATAAATTAGAAGAAAAAATATTGTTCCCCCATCAAGATGATACCTTTTTTGTAAAATGGAGAGATTAACATTCTTATTGTCATCTTATCGTCCAAAAAACTCATTACTCTTTACACTTTGTTTCCTGGCCGTAACTTACACTCAGAGAATACAATGGAAAATAGAATTTCATTTTCTTCCACCAGAATTTGACGTGAAATCAGAAGGAGGAGATAGAAATCATCGACAAAGATGCTATCCATATCATACTGACATTTTTGGTTTTCAATTGCAATTAGAAAAGCAAGTTTTAGTAATGAATAGTTTGATATATGTCAAATTTGAATCGTTCAAATATCTCCCTTGTCTTTGTGTCCCTGGTGTGGATACCGAAACTTCGACAGGGTCAAAATTCAGACTTTTTAACCGACTCAGAGAAGTGAGATTGAGTTAGGGTATAAAATATCACACTCAACTGGTACTAAATGGGTAAATCATTTTCAAAGTTTTCGACTTTTCCTAAGAAACCCTGTTCTGACATAAAATGTTTTTCAAATGCAATGCATGGTACATGTGTGTCACCAACACGATTGATCAAATAACTAAACAGAACTTTAAATAAACAACAAGAAATAACTTCATCAGTTGAGACCAATATGCTATTGGTGGGGACTTTCGGGAGTTTGAAATCCCGATATACATTAAGGGAGCACTGTTCATGGCGGTACCGAAAGTTGATTTTTCTACGTGTGAGTATCCCCACGGGGTTATATGCTGTCGATGTTAATAAATGAAAATAAACCTTGCATCATAAGCGGATGTAGAGGATTCAATAACTTTCGCTATTGTCATTTAAACTCTAAAGAAAATAAATAAAATCAAGGATGAACTTGATAACTTCATTAAAACTTAACCTAAGACCAGTCTCCACTCATCAAAGGAATCGCGCGACTTTTTAAAACATTGCTGGCGATACAAATCGAAGATCTTGGCTATCCTAAATAGCCTCTTGCGTAACCTCGCTATTTACAAAAATATCTTACGCCTTTGACTGACTTCAACATAAAATAGACGCAAAATTTTAAAAGTTAAGTACCAAGGGCTGCTCACAGAATAAAATTACATGGAAGCAGATAAATTATTAGCGGCTGAGGGCGAAACTTTTAGTAAAAAAAAAAGAAATAGTAAAACTAAGTGTAATATTTTGTGAAAATAGTAATGTCTTTGGGGAAAAAAAATAGGTGCGTTTTTATTAATGCACTCGAAAGCACACATAAAAATATATGCAATGCAATGTAAACATCAAAATATAATTTACATTAGAAATTTGTAATTGTAATAACATGGTTTTGAGGGTGATTTGGGATTAATAGCCCCGAGATTTATTGAAGAAATTTCAATATAGCCCGAACGTAGTAATCATATGCCACTGATTACAACCTAGTACATACCCGGATTTTCACCTCGTTTTATTGAAAGAATTTCAAATAGCCCTCACTACGCTCGGGCTATTTTGAATCACCCTCAAAACCATGTTATTACTATTACTAATTGCCCGCTACAGCCGTAATTGCCCGCTAAACCCGTGCTATTACAGAATAACAGCCCGTTAATAACTCGTAAGGCATCTCCACTGTAATAGTTTTTAGTCATACAATTAACCCTTCGCGCATTTAGGAGGGGATGATCTTTTTCGATAACTTTTGATAGAGTTGTCCAATCGACATGAAATTTTGACTGTGTGCACAAAATATGAATTGACACCCTCTGACAAAATTTTATCATCATTGGTGACGTAATCAATTTTTGAAAATGTCCAAAATAGGACCCCCCTCTAACTTTTTTTTCACTTTAATACTTTTGTTCAAATTTTGTATGCCAAGTCTCCATGACTTGGGGCATGGGGTCAATTTTTTTGCCACCTGCCAAAATTCCTGTATCTTACAGACCGCCCCAAAATAGCCTTTTTGTCTAATATGGGTCTAAATTTTCATATCTCAGGATTGAGGATCGGTAATGACTTGAAAATTGGACCAGTGTTAGGTATTGATGATAGGAGCTTGCTGTGAAGATTTCAACGAAATCAGAAAGGTGGTTGTCCAGAAAGTGAGCATTTTAGGTAAAATACTGACCGGTCTTTAAATTCCAACCATGAGGGTTACCGAAATTAAATTCTGCAAATCGTCTTATATCAGTAAGACCTACAACTGGTGAAAATCTCAAGTCAAAAGCTTCAGCAGATCCTGAGATCTAGAGGTTAGTGTGTATTTTACAAACCGGTCTAGAAAATACCAAATACCCACGTGACCGAATCACTTTCATTTGTGAATTGAGGTATCAGGAGTGAGTTCTGGTCTCTTTAAGTTCTGGTCTATATAATACCAACCAAACAGGTGGCCGAACCAAAATTTTCCAAATCACCTTCTATTATCGTGTCTTACCACTGGTAAAAATTTCAAGTTATCAGCGTTCGTCCCTAAATGCTTCCCCTAGAAGAAAAAAAAGGTAAATGCTCGAAGGGTTAAGAAGCAAACTACGCATACCAGGTAAGAGCTAATAGGCATCTTAGTCTACAAAGTGTGTATTGGGAAAAAAACACACCCCTATCTGGTATTCTCAACAACTGTATGTCTGTATTATATGTGTGTCTGTGTGTTTGTATGTATGCATGTTCTGTGTGTGTGTATCTGTCTGTGTGTCTGTCTGTATGTCTGTCTGAAAACTTTGGAGCCTGGAGATTTCAAAAATGGTCCAATTTGGCTGAAATTTTGCACACTTGTTCCTTGGGTGAATATTTGGGGGAGTTATTTTCATTTTTTC
This sequence comes from Clytia hemisphaerica, assembly GCF_902728285.1. Lineage (NCBI taxonomy): Eukaryota > Metazoa > Cnidaria > Hydrozoa > Leptothecata > Clytiidae > Clytia > Clytia hemisphaerica. The sequence goes on along the minus strand of NW_027103699.1, from coordinate 233,063 downwards.
AAAAATTTTGATTTTCTAGGGAAGAGTTTTTTTCACTGGGATATCGTAAATTAATCCTTTTGCGCAATTCATTTCCTGTTCCTCACTTTGTTGGATTTTTGAGTTATAAAATAACTTTGTTTTGCCTTCAAATGCTACAATCGAGCATTCCTTCGACTAAATTTGAAGCTACTGAAGTTGAGCCCAGTACGGTTATGATATTCCCTATCCTTAAAAGTCATCTACCGCATCACCCCTGTCTCAAAGTGAAGTCTAAAATAAAATAAGCACCCCAGAAACACCCCTGCCTCAAATTCTATGAATTTATTATTGTTCTTTTAGCGCTTCATAGCCACGTGATGTTAGATTTTGGATGAACAGGAAAGAGCTCAAAGAGTACTTTGACGTGAAATTTAGGTCCTTACATAAGGATCTTAAGGTTGGCGAGAAGAGAAAGAGACGTGAATCAGAATTTTTTTTTTTTTTTACAATTGAAATATATAACTCATTGACTAAAATAAAAACAAAATAAATATGCAATAAACTATAAAGTGACTGCAAAAAAAGAACGACAGGTAAGACAGGAAAAACAAAACAAAACCAAACAACACTGAGTTTGGCATAGATTTCGGCCAATTTTCCGCAGTTTCCCTGCGGAGCTTCGCATTCTCCGCGATTTATTGTGTTTTTGAAGTGTGATCTCAAACTTCGCCGCCGCCGCCGCCGGAGATCGCGGATATTCTGCAGAGCTTCGCATTCTCCTTGTTTTCTTGTGTTTTTGAAGTGTGATCTCAAACTTCGCCGCCGTCGCCGGAGATCGTGGATATTCTGCGGAGCTTCGCATTCTCCACGATTTATTGTGTTTTTGAAGTGTGATCTCAAACTTCGCCGCCGCCGCCGCCGGAGATCGCGGATATTCTGCGGAGCTTCGCATTCTCCTTGTTTTCTTGTGTTTTTGAAGTGTGATCTCAAACTTCGCCGCCGTCGCCGGAGATCGTGGATATTCTGCGGAGCTTCGCATTCTCCTTGTTTTCTTGTGTTTTTGAAGTGTGATCTCAAACTTCGCCGCCGTCGCCGGAGATCGTGGATATTCTGCGGAGCTTCGCATTCTCCGCGTTTTCTAGTGTTTTTTTAAGTGTGATCTCAAACTTCGCCGCCGCCGCCGGAGATCGCCGATATTCTGCGGAGCTTCGCATTCTCCGCGTTTTCTTGTGTTTTTTAAGTGTGATCTCAAACTTCGCCGCCGCCGCCAGAGATCGCGGATATTCTGCGGAGCTTCGCATTCTCTGCGTTTGCTTGTATTTTTGAAGTGTGATCTCAAAGTCATCAAGCAATTCTCGACTATAACTCGAAAAGCTTTATAAGGCTTGTGTTTTAGAAGACAAAATATTGAAATTAGCATTTTAAGATTTCGATTATTGATATTGATTTAATATTTTGAAATTGTAACAAAATTGCCGAAAAAATATAATAACTAATTACGCTTTCATTGATAATAAAAACATATCGAGACGAATAAACAGTTTTCACAATAATTGTTAACTATGTCAAATGAAAAGAGCCTATAAAAGGGTACTCTGGGTACCTGATAATCGAAGGGGTTGGGCGGGATTGAAAACAATCTCAAAAATTCAATAAACTGGGGGGGCTGGGTGGAACATTTTTGAAACTGAGGATAATACAACAGATTTAGGGCAAAAGAGAGAGCTTTCAAAAAAAAATCACCATGGTCGTAAAAATAACCATTCGTGCTGCATGTATAATTGTATTCAAACATCGAAACGTTTTGTTAGTCTTTTATTAAATGCGTGGTCGATCAGTTTAAAAAACATTAACCGTTTTCCATAACTCATTTTTCTCGTAGCAAACTTAAACGGATTAAGTTTACTGAAAGATTGTTCAGCAACTTCAGTGTTCATTTTTTTAACATGTGAAAACTTTTCTAAATCTGGATGATACGCGCAACGAGGGTCGTCCAAAATACACTTCGGTTGTGTATGCTTTTCCACGTGGAAAGAGTCTACTATGTAACTTAATCCTCTATAATTATCTGCTGAATTCAACAGGGTGGCCTCTTTGAAAAAAGGTCTATAAGAGGGGTTTTGATAATTCCGTATTGGCGTTCCGCTCCATTTTGGTCACTGCTTCAAAATGGACCGATATTTTCAAGATTTGTAGTCGATCATATGGTTTTCAAAGATACTGCTGGTATCCTGAAGTTGGGCAACTACAAGTATTCCCTTCTCGGTTCTCCTCATTATCGTGGGAGTATTGTGGCATTTTTGATAAAGAGTTGAGTTTTAGGTTCTGGGCCTTATTGGATAAGCTGTCCCACCTTCCCAAGTACTTTCGCCCAGGTGGGCAGGGTTAGCCTTAGAGGTAACCCATTATTCATTAGATTTTTGGACCTAGATGGGGTCCTCCTATGCTCAACCGGGTTGAGAGAAATAGAAAGTGTAACGGGGTTACACTGTGTAACTGGATTACACCGTGGCTGGGCCACTTGCTCAGAAGGTTTTGTAAGAAAAATTGGCCTTATCAGGTTATTTAACCCAAGCTGGCTAATTCTGCATTTTTAGGATCCAGCTCGCTTCAAATCGTTAACCAGGTACAGGATGACCACCTGAAGGAACTAGTACACGGTTTACAAGACGTGCTGTCGAAATCAAGAGCGAATAACACGATAAAGAAATATGCTACCTACTTCAAGCGTTGGTCAAATTGGAGTGCAAAGTTCGATGAAGTTGTTGAATTCCCTGCCAAAGACGTACACGTGGTGCTGTTTTTCGTCAGCCTCATACAGTCGGGAATATCATTCTCAGTGATCGAAAGCTGCTTTTACGCAATCAAACACACTCATAATGTCAATAACCAACCTGACCCAACAGATTCAGTATTGGCCAGTTATGCCTTAGAGGCAGCAAAACGTACTTGTTTTAAGCCAGTGACGAAGAAGCTTCCAATCACGCCTGAACACATCAAACGAGTGTACGAATCCATTATTGAGGAGGGTAAGATGTCTTTGCTATCCTTGAGGGATTTTACATTGATATTGTTATGTTTTTGTGGATTTCTGAGGTTCGAGGAAGCGGCTAACATCACCCTTTGGGACGTAGTATTCAACCAAATGTACATGAAAATATTCATTGAAGAATCAAAAACTGATCTGATCAATATAGGATTGGAGCCTGGGTATTCATTGCCAAGCTAGACTCCCAATTTTGCCCTATCAACTTTATCAGAAATTATATTAATAGGGCTGAGATCGTTAACGATGATGAGTTTTTGTTCAGGGGAATGTCTTTCTTTAAAACTTTGAATGACCACAAGCTGAAACGTCGAAATAAGCCTACTTCTTATTCTACTGCAAGATCAGCAGTCCTGAGTCTTGTGAAACGAATCGGGGTCAATGAAAAGCTATTTGGGACCCACAGCATGCGTCGTGGAGGAGCCACATTTGCCGCAAACAACGGGGTAAAGGATCATCTTTTCCAGAAACACGGTAGATGGAAATCTGTCAGTGCTAAAGATGGCTATGTGGATAATAATCTGAAACAACTGATGTCTGTTTCTTTGGGGCTAGGCCTCTAAAAGTTTTATAGTATATGATGATTATTTAGAGCATTTGATGTCTAATTCTGTAAGGCTAGACCTCTGATGTTATTTCTTATATATAGATCGCGTTCTTCTGCTACAACCATTTACAGGGCTTTCTAGACGACCCACTAACGTGATAAGAAGAGATGAAAGTAAAATGATAAAACAGTCAATCCAAACAGTTTGGAAAACGTTAACTTAAAAATCCATGTGGAAAGTACATTTTTCTAAGATTGAGACCCTTTCTTGGAAAACTAGACTTTTTGGGTTGGAAATTTTTGTTTCTCCAAACAGTTTGGAAAGCGTTAAAAATCCATGTGGAAATTACGTTTTTGTACCATTTTCTGCGCATGTCCTTTGAGAAAAGCACAAGCGAGTTTTCGCTAAAAACTGTTTTGATATATAGCTAACCTAGATATTAGGCTATAATGTGAGCAGTCAAGCTGTAAGTTTCCGTCAGGTGAGGCGTCCCTTTGGAGTGGCCTCGGTCAATCGCAGTGAGTTCGCACAGTGCAGCACATAGGGTACTTGTGTCATAGTTTCAAATGGTGCCCTGCTGAGCTGTGTGAGTGATCTAAGATCAACCACGTATCTGTGCGAACAATAACGAGAGATTGACCGGGAGCCATTGAGCCTAGGCTAGCGAGTGACTGTTTACAAAAACAAAAACCTTGTTTAAGTTTCCAACCTTGTTAAATTTGGATTTTGGCTTTTTTCAACCTGGATTTTTGAAAATTCCAAGCCATGGAAAATGCAACATTTTCAACCTTGGAGAATGTCCCACATTTCCAGGTTGGATTTTCCATTAGATTTTATCTTTTTTCCAACTAAGGGAACTTGGTAGGGTGGAAGATATTTGGGTAGGGTATGAAAATTTTTACTCTTTTTTTTTGGTAGGGTATGGAAAAAAGATTGTAAGTTTGGGTAGGGTATGAAATCTTTTGACAACCAATATCTCGTCGAAATACGACGAGTTGGAAAGACGTTTTTCAGATAGTTTTCAAATCGTTTAAAAAACCTTGTAGTTCTTGTTTTACATTTCCCGTAGAATATATTTTTATACTCTTTCATGGAATTGCACTAATTTTTAATAAAGGAAATTTTGAAAATATTAACCCACTTTTCATGGAACGAGACAGATGATGTGGAATTTTTTGGATACAACAATTTTGTTCTTGTAGACACCATTTTTGCGTCGGTATTTCATGTACTCATAAACCTCGTTGGAGGGTATAAAAGTTTAACCTCCCTTTTTGTCAGGGTAAGAAAATTTTGTGCGAATTTTTGTCAGGGTATATAATTGAAAGTCCCCCTAAAAATATATCTTCCACCCAGGTATGTGCTATACTTAATGACCGCTCCCTAAGAAAACTTGAAATTTCCAACCTTGGAAATCGAAAATTTTTTCCTGTATACAGTCTCTCTGATTTCAAAGAGTCTTGTCTTTGACCGCTTTAGTGCCATACATGTTTTTTTTTTATAAGCATAACGCTTATAAGCATATGAAGGCTCAGATTTGCAGATTTCCTAAGCATAACATAAGCATATACGCTAGCCTGAAATATTTTTCAAGTAGTCAATCTCTTTCTATTCAGAAAGGTTTGCAAGTGGTCAAGTAAAAAAATACATTCCACGGCTAGCCACATTCCGCTGCTTAGAAATTTAAATGCTTTTTGAATCGAATATTAACAAAATTTTAAAGATTTTACTAAAAAATTTGGTTGGGGGAATCAAAAGCATAACAATTCTTAAGCATATAATAAGCATATTCTATGTCTGGATGCTTTGAAAGCTTAAGCATACTCGAGCCTGACCAAGGGGCATACACTTGCTTATAAAAAAAAAACATGTAGTATTGATATATTACTACATATATTGGATTATATGATATTGATTTATAAAGAAGTGTTATTGTCAATAGCATTTATAAATATACATTTATATTTACTTTATTATCTTGCACATTGTAGGCTTCCTAGACGACAAGAAGAGATGAAAGTAAAATGATAAATAAAGTTATTTTCGTTTGAGTTTACGAATTAGAAAATAAGATATATCAAAAAATGATTGTGATTGCTAAGTGAGCAAAACGTGGTTCATTTCATTCAATTAGGTTTTTCCGTAAATAAAATTTTAACCTTTTGGACCCGAATGCCGTACATATACGTCCTTGAGACGTTCCGAATGCCGTACATATACGCAATTTGATAGGCATGTCTTTCTCGCGCAATATCTTTAATTGGCTTGCTTTCTGATCGTTGAAAAATAGAGAAAAAGAAAGTAGAGAGTCTAAGCTTTCCGTTGATATATAATGATGTAATGTTATGATCACGGTGTGAGTCAGCACTTTTCAAATAAAAACACTGATTCAAGATGGTAGACGGAAAAACACTGATTTTGGAGAAAAGTGAACAATGTATGAAAAGCCCTTGTGACCAGTAGAATTGTTTTTGGATGCTAATTTTTGGTATATGGCTTCATGAGTAAGAATATATTGATAAAATAGTAAAGAAATATTTTATAATTAACTTTCCCCCGCTTTTTTTTGCATAGAAAGTGAAAAATGCCAAAAAAGTGACATTGTCGAAAAATGAGGAAAAAAGCATTGGTGTATGTAAAGCTACCATTTAAGTTAGAATACTTTAATTGAACTTGTACCCAACCTAAAAGCTGCAAAACTTAATTAGCTTTTCAGGGATAGTTTACTTTTTGCCAAAAGATTTCTAGTTCTTGAGTCATGGCAAATTTCCCAAACCCCGCGTTTTCTCGTTTACCCGATTCCGCAACTCCGCCAATTTTTTCTCCAATTTCCGTCAAACCGTCTTAAATTGAACCAAAATTCCGTCACCGAAAATTCCTTTGAAATTCAATATTTTTGTCGAAAATCCCGCAAATTTTGAATATCTTTAACCAATTCCGAAATTCCGCAAACTTTTTTGCTAAATTCCGTTTTTCTGCACTAAAATTGTCTAATTTTCCGTCTCCGTCAGAGAACCCAATTTCCGTAATTCCGTCTAAATTTTCGCCAAATTCCGCCACTCCGTCCGAAAAAAGGGCCGATTCCGCTCCTCCGCCAACCATGAAACCCCCCCTGCTAATCCTTGTCGACCATCTTCAATTTTTTAATTTTGACGTGGTTGTGAAATATAAATTTATTTTTCATCTCAAATACTAAATTAAAGATATTTAAATTACCATCGTGCACCCATTTTTCTCCAAAAGTTCGTTTAGTTTGGCTAGTGGTCAAAATTCAAAATTCAGCATTTTTTCACTTCAGCCATCTTTTAAAATACCTTGCTCTATCTTTCTGCCAAAAATAAAAAAAAAAAACTAGAGAAGCAAATTTGCACCAAGTCCCAAAAATCCTATTTTTGGGCAATCTTTGGTCCAAATTTGCCCCAAAAATATTTTTTTCGAAAACCAGGCTCTGTTCACATTTTAGGCATTGTCATTTTGCATCATTGTGCAAAATATCATAAAAAGCTAATGAGTTGATCCCGAGAAAAGTTTGTAACAGACGGACGGACGAACGAACGGACATCGATTAATTTATAGGACCTCAGAGGTAGGTCCAAAAATGTCTGAGATTCCGGACTTTGACCAGTTAAAAGAGACTTTACACGTGTTACGGGTACCCAACATTTTGTCTCCATTTCTTCAGGCAGTATAAAAAAGAGCTAACCAGCAGTTCTTTCAAAAAGACAAATAAACAAGCAAAACAAAAAGCATAGAAAAACAAAAAGTAAAACTGTTCAAATTTCTGTCTATAAAGAGAATTACAGCTGACGATGATTAGTGAAACAAAGAGGAAATTGAAGAAACTTGGAGGACTAGACCCTGGTACGATGCACAGGTAACGAAAGAACGGGTTAATATTTACAGGACCTCCAGGTAGGTGCAAAAATGCACCACGGAATATCGCTGTCTGCGTGAGGGCGTTCTTACAATGAAGAAAGGAAAAGCATCTCTCTCTTGTCAAAAAGATTATATTGAAAAATGTCATTAAATATTTCCCGTTTTCCAAAAGGGAAATATTTGTTAAATTCTCCATCATAATAATTTTCAGTGTCAAAACGCCTTCCGTACGCCCTGACTGACGCCCGTTTTATTTAGGGCCTAAAGAAAGTCTACTTTATAAGAATCAAATCAATATCTCTTGATTGAAGACAATATGCCTTTCGGTAATTAATCCTTACAAAGTAAACAAATGATGGCGAAAAAGTTGAGCATATTTATTTTTATTATAAGCATCTACTTTATAAGAATCAAATCAATAACTCTTGATTGAAGGCAACATGCCTTTCGGTAATTAGTTCTTACAAAGTAAACAAAGGATGGCGAAAAAGATGATCATATTTATTTTATTATAAGCATCTACTTTATAAGAATCAAATCAATAACTCTTGATTGAAGGCAATATGCCTTTCGATAGTTAATCCTTACAAAGTAAACAAATGATGGCGAAAAAGATGAGCATATTTATTTTTATTATAAGCATCTACTTTATAAGAATCAAATCAATAACTCTTGATTGAAGGCAATATGCCTTTCGGTAATTAGTTCTTACAAAGTAAACAAAGGATGGCGAAAAATATAAGCATATTTATTTTTATTATAAGCATCTACTTTATAAGAATCAAATCAATAACTCTTGATTGAAGGCAATATATCTTTCGGTAATTAGTTACTAGAAAGTAAACAAAGGATGGCGAAAAAGATAAGCATATTTATTTTTATTATAAGCATCTACTTTATAAGAATCAAATCAATAACTCTTGATTGAAGGCAATATATCTTTCGGTAATTAGTTATTAGAAAGTAAACAAAGGATGGCGAAAAAGATAAGCATGTTTATTTTTATTATAAGCATCTACTTTTTAAGAATCAAATCAATAACTCTTGATTGAAGGCAACATGCCTTTCGGTAATTAGTTCTTACAAAGTAAACAAAGGATGGCGAAAAAGATGAGCATATTTATTTTTATTATAAGCATCTACTTTATAAGAATCAAATCAATAACTCTTGATTGAAGGCAATATATCTTTCGGTAATTAGTTATTAGAAAGTAAACAAAGGATGGCGAAAAAGATAAGCATGTTTATTTTTATTATAAGCATCTACTTTATAAGAATCAAATCAATAACTCTTGATTGAAGGCAATATGCCTTTCGGTAATTAGTTCTTACAAAGTAAACAAAGGATGGCAAAAGAGATAAGCATGTTTATTTTTATTATAAGCATCTACTTTATAAGAATCAAATCAATAACTCTTGATTGAAGGCAATATATCTTTCGGTAATTAGCTCTTACAAAGTAAACAAAGGATGGCGAAAAAGATAAGCATGTTTGTTTTTATTATAAGCATCTACTTTATAAGAATCAAATCAATAGCTCTTGATTGAAGGCAATATATCTTTCGGTAATTAGTTATTAGAAAGTAAACGCAAAGGATGGCGAAAAAAGATGAGCATATTTATCTTTATTATAAGCATTTTCTTTATAAGAATCAAATAAATTTCAGAATTTTTGGCGTTTTCACTGTGATAGCATGTGAGCGATAACTTCTCTTTTTGAGATGTGAGCGACCGTCTATCCCATGTCATCTCAAAAGTAAAGTTGAAACCAAGCTTTCTTCCTCCAACTTAAATTTTATCGAAAAACGAATTTAAAATCTACACATGCGTAATTTTGCTTACTTAGGGATATTTCCATAGGAAGCTCTGCGGGGCATTCTTAGCGACAGCTACTTGCTAGTATATGTCAATAATGACCTTCATTTTTAAGGAAATATTTAGTCGCAATTTTCCACCCCTGGACGTAAAAATTTCAGCTTAAACATGCTTATAAGCGTTATGCTTATAAAACAGAACGAGTGTATAAGTAAAAATTCGAAAAATAATTATGTGCATTTTGCAGAAAAAAATGTTTCAATTTCAAACGAGAGAAATCTGGAGAAATAACATTCCTAGGCAAAGTTTCTCATTACATGTTAAATTTTTTTTTGAAATTACCTGGTAGAAATGAAAAGTTTTCATTCGTTTTTCGTTGTTCATTTTCAACCTTATGTGTTACATCGCAACGGTTTTGCCACTCTATCTGGTTGTTAGGCAAGAAAAACGTGCTGTAAAATGTAAATTTACTTTGCATTCCAAATATACAGCATTAAAAATATCTTTGTCATGGTGCATTCGTATATCTCGAATCCAGTCCCTTTTTGAGAAAAAATCCATCACGAATTTGAAAATCATGTCATTAAAATTGATAAGAACAAAGGAAAACAATAGGTGTTCTTTCACAAAATATTCAAGAAAATAATCAGCATAAATAGAAGGAGTGTGATATGGAAGAACATCATCAAACTGAACATCATCCACCAAGCATTGAAAGAACAATCAAGCCAAGAAAAGTAAGTTCATTTAAGTATTAATAAGGCGTTTTTGAAATATTGAAACACCATCACTATTTCAATGAGACTTTACAAGAACAAGAGGTCAATTCTCAAAGTCCGGGGTTACTAGGGTTGACTAGAGTTGAGGCTATGTACAGATGAGACCCCTGAAGTGAGATCCGATCATTGGTGAGACTATTTTTTGGCAAATTTTACAAACGTTTTACCGTTAAAAAGTGACCCTTACAAAGGCTTTTTGAGATATTTGGCCTCAAATTTCATAAACTTTGACCCTTACCATTTTTGCTCAAGTATCTCCCTGGTCTCAAAGAAGAAAGAGTTCGATTAAATATCACAGTTAACTTTCTTTTTTTCTTTAGTTTCAAGCATGAAGCTTTTCATCGTTACCGCCTTGTTGGTTTTAGCCACCGTCGCCGATGCTCAGTACTGCGATGGGTTTTGTCTTACATCTAGAGATTGCTCATGGATGGATGGATGCGAATGCAATCCCTTCTTAAGACGCTGTGTACCGTATTTCAAAGATGAAGGATTGAACAAGAGAGATATCTGCTCAGGCTTTTGTCATACATCTACAGATTGCTCTAAAGAATGCTTTTGCAATACCTTCATTAACCGCTGTGTACCGCTTTTTTAAAGGTGTCGGTCAACACGTACACCTACCCCACATCCTGACGACATATCAATTTGATCTTAATGATTTATCTTATTTTCTTTTTTGTAGTATTTGAGGTGGACTAAAATAGAACTATGAACAAAATAACCATTCAATTTCACTCATTATTTCCCCTCTTACCCGAAACTCTCATAGCGTCCTACAGGTTTTAGGTACCCTCTAAAGATTTAAACGTTTTCAGGTAGCCCCCGGGGTTTGGTACCCCCAAGAAAATATGTTGATTTAGGTACCCTCTTATCAATTATAGTTAACTAACAGAATTTCTGCTTTTTTGTCACTAAAATCAATTTTTCTGAGCCTATTAAATTTCAACTTTTTACTTCTGATTATGACTAAATGAACCATAGAAGTTAAAACTTACTTGCCCTCGTTAGGACGTGGTCGTTCACCCTACTCTACAAACACCCTCTAAGGGCGTGAAATATTATAGCTGAGGCGGTTTTGCCAAAAGTGGTGATATTATAATATTTTTCGACGTGAAATTTTATCCTGATTATTGACCTAGGTAGCTTCAAAGAGATCAAATTCAACATTACATTGGAATTGATAAATCAAATTTGAGTCACCTTGTCCGATTAAAGGGAATTTCCCCAATTACGAAAATCCGTAATTTTTTTACAGCAAACATATGATATTTCACAGAAAAGTGCTACTAAGGGGTATTTCGGGTCCCATATCTTCCGAAGGACTTTCCTGTTCGCCTTGAAATTTAATAAACTTCTTAACCTAAGGTTGAACTACCACTGGTGTAAAAATGAACGTTATAGCATAAGTAGAAAAAAAGCTCAATTTTTGCAATCGCAAATTTAACCACTAAAAATCGCAAATTTTTCAACCAAAAATACATTCAAATATAGCGCTTTTGATTCTCTAAAACAAGCAAAAAAAATAATTATATTTGACTATCAAAAGTTACAGGCATTCTTGTTTCCACTGCCAATTATATCTGGACAGACTTTAGGCTTAAAATCAAAATCATTAATCACTAATTTAGTGGCTTGCCATAATTTATCTAAAATTATAATGGTGTAATTTAACCTTCACAGCTACTTTAATAGGTCTCAAAGACATACCTATTATAGATAAAGTTTACGGGGAAAGGTATCTAAAATCACTCCCCTTTTAATGAGTTCCGGGTAGAAAAACGATTTCTTTGGAAATCAAACGATGCTAAGTTTTGAGCATTTGAGATTTTTTTTTCTCTAAAGAAACGATCAAATTAGCCTGGATATCCAGGCTGTAATCTATTTCACAGTCTAGTTTTTGATATTTTATGTTCTGGTTTACAGCCTGGTCTCCCTTAGACAGGAGAACCGTCGTGTGTTTTTTTATAATTTGATGTACACAAGACGGGTTCGAGCTGTGAGTCCAATATTGGACTCACATTTTTTACAGTGGGAAATTCGAATTTAGTGCTGTCCTCACTTACTAAAATAAAATCCAAATTTCGAAAGTTGCGCTTTCTCTAAGAAAGTGTGACCAATAAAAGAATAACAAAATTTGATTGGCTATGTTTTCAACCGTTATTAGGATCTGAGAAATTCAAACTCTTAGCCCATACCATGCTATACATTTCGCCATCAGTTTATCAAAGAAGAAATCATAGCATGGATTCCCAGGCTAGGTCTCCCTAGAGCGATTTGCTTGCTTGCGATCACTTCGCTAAAACCGTAAGGGCCAATCTACACGGCGTTGTGCAATTCTAAAGCAAAAATAGGATAGTCCTCCAGTTGCTAGTGAAGATAGGGCTTTCTGTTACATGAAAACATGAAAAAGAAGAAAACAGAGGCAAGTTCATTTTCCAAGAAAACATGGTTGGTCATGATAATGCATCTAAACTTTTTTATGGACTTTGGTGTAATCTTTGGATGTTTTAAATAGTTTTAGATCTTGTAAGGCCCTTGTAAGACTGCTTTTTATTAATTTCTGTTTTGCTGCCCTGGGTTGGCTAGGAAACATGGGTTTTCACTTTCATTTTCTAGGGAGAGACCAAGCTCTATAATTTTAGAACTTTGTATGTTGAGGCATAGTATAAGAAAGCCGCGGCTGGAATATCTACCGCATTGTCTTTTCAGTTAATTGCTGTTCCATCTCTGTCTCCGAGCTTTATAAGAACATCAAGATGCTTAGTTTATCATTGGTAGATAGTTTTTGAAATTTTTGTCTTACTTTCCTTCACAAAAAGTTTTTTTGTTGCTAGACATTTTTGAATCTGTACCCAATAGAACACTTGAACTAATTTTGGACATATTTTAGGGGTATTTTGTGGAAACAATAGTTTTTCGCCAAAATTGAAATTATAAGAACTATATTCAAGATGACAACTTTCCTGTCAGTTTAAATGATAAATTTTGAAGGTGCTGGCTTGAAATTTTCACAGTATTATCTTGATGTACTTTTTCATTGATTTCTAAAAAGATTTTACTGAAATATTGTGAAGGCATTTCGAGGCACCTCATTAAATTTTGAGTTCTTTCAACCCAGCCATTTTGTGCTTGTTTAATTTTTTTAGTGTTGATTTTTCCTTTACAATGATTTTATAATATAAGTGTATTATCAAGGGCATATCATTAATGTCTAAAACGCACTGAGAAGTAAGTATTAACGACAAACCAATAAAATTTACCATTAAAGATGCTACATTACTTATGTGGCCCCCAAAACGGCGATCGAATTTGAAATTTCTCTCAAATCTAGAGGAAAACAGATTTTACAAAAATTTTTGCTGCATGAAAACCTTTAACATCTCTACTTTATTTCCTGGAAGTTCTTTTTCAAAATTTTCAATTTCAACAATATTTTTCAATCACTTAAAAGATAGGTAGCTTTTTTCTAATGGCCCCCAAAACGGAGGTTTGAAATTTTAGCGATTTCTCGAGATATTTTTAAGATATGAATACAAAATTTTGACCATAGTTTTGAAATATGATATAGAGGGTTTTGGGCATTAATTTATTTGATAAAATTTTTACAGTATACCCCTGGTTGTCAAAATGCAGGTCTGGGGCCCCCAAAACGGAGGTGTAGTTAAAATCAAATTATTAAGCCCAGTGGTAATAGGGGGAAAAACTATGAACATATTTGGGTTTTCCCTTAAATTTACGACCCGATGGATGTAAAATTTATGATTTTTATGAAATATTTCAAGATTTTCGATATTGCAAATTCGAAACTGAAAATTTAGAAATTTTCAAAATGACAATTTTGATTTAACAACTTCTTAATCAAGTTTTTGAAAACAAATCTCTTTTGAAAATAGTTCCATTCATGTATGGAATAAGCTGTGAAAATTTTAGAAAAAAAGCTTAACTGAAACTGAAAATATTAAGCTTTAAAGATATTTTTCTCCTATATTTTGCAAAAAAATGACAGAATTTGCCGTTTTTGCTGATTCAGCGAAAATTTTTACATACAATGCTAATTTTTTGTTATAAACTATTAACTCAAGGTGATAGGAATAGAATTCCAAGACTTTTTGCTTTTTCTCATATTTAGAATTTTCGGTTTTGTCAATGCTGATTTTAGGGCTCCAAAATACTGGTTGACCTTCAAGATGCTATATCTTTTACCCAGCCTCTAAAGTCACAGATGTATTTGCATTTTGTGAACGGCATTAGGTGTAGAAAGTTTCCTATACCCCGTTTTCATAACTTATTTTCAATATCCAAGGAGCTAGAGTGAGTTATATGCAATTTTTATCTAATTTTGGCGTTAAAATATTTCCTTTAGACGCAAATATGTTATTTTGAATCTGTCTCAAACCAGCAAAAACATGCTCATTTTTAAGTATAACCATCATTCTTTCAAAATAAACAAAAATCGTTTAATTCTGATAAATCGACAAGTCAGAATCTTCATTTTAATGAAAACCTCCGTTTTGGGGGCCGTCTCCGTTTTGGGGGCCATATACTGTATTTCTTGATCAACAAATAGTCATCAAATACGACAGAGATAGAACAACAGAAATTCAGATGTTATCATTCCAGCCGCGGCTTTCTTATACTATGGTTGAGGTAAATTTTGTTTTTTCTAAAATTTTGAGCTTGGATATCCAGGCTACGATCAAATACGATAAAAAAATGCCACGGGAACACGAATGAAAGGCGAGCTAAAAATAAAAAGGTGTTGCAAGTGGCTCTGGGTACGAGATTGGTCTGGTTGAAACTTAGTGATTTTGCCGAAACATTTATACAAATCATTGTCATTTTAATTAACCACATATTTGAGAGAAAAAGAAAACGATAGTCTGTCTAAAAAAAAAATTTACGCGTTTAATATACATCTGTGTTTGTCCCAAATACATACATAATTGGTCAGCCGAAGCTGAGCATTCAAATAGGTAAAATTTTCTTCTACTACTACTTCTTCCATCATCATAAGACGGCAAAAAAAAAATCCGATTTCCCGATCTCACTTTGATTTCTAAACTTTCTTCCGATCGGGTTAACTTTTTGGGTACTTTTAGCGTGCGTTGTTTTTACAGATCATAATGTGTTTCAAGATGGCGGCTCTTAAAGCGATAAGTCAGTGTTGTACCAAAGTATTTCCAGTGTAAATCTGTTGCAGCAAGCTTCAATTTCTGTCATTTATTTTTTTAACTCGGCAAATCAAACACATGATTTTCATCTAGGGGATTCTTTTTCTACATCTTTTGAAGGTTTAAAGCCGTTTGCTCAAGTTTTTGTTTATGTTGAATTTTCTGATACCTTAAGTGGATTAAATTTCGCGTGGATTAATTTTCGCGGTTTTCGCGATTTTTGGCCGTTTTCGCGAAATTTTGTCCACGCGAAATATTTAAATTCTAAAAATTGGCCAAAACCTCTAGGAAAATGAAAGAAATCGGGTGAAAAAGAGGCTGATTCGCGAAATTTTGTCCACGCGAAATTTTTAGATTCTTGATTCGCGAAAAAAAGTCCACGCGAAAATTTATCCACTTAAGGTACTTTTTATTGCTGCTTTTTATTAGGTTTTGCAATAAAAACATACTTTTCCCTCTAGGTGGGATTGATGGTGTTATAATGTTATTGGAATTTGATAAAGTTTACAAAAGTACAGCTACTGTCTAAATTTGATAAAGACTGGATGCAATCGTGCTTTTTTGGACTTGGTTTGGACGTGTTTGATAAGGCGAATCGCAAAAAATTGATTGGTTCCCGTCATTTCTACTTTAAAAAGTGGGGGTCATTCGGTCGGTCGGTCGAAAATATTTTTCTTTTAAGAAGCAGCTACATCTTGTTGAAAGGGAATCCGTGTGGACTGATCCGAATTAAGAAATTGGTTTTCGGTTTACTCTCCATTAGCATGCGGCTTGCTACTTCGATTTGAAAACTTGTGAACACAGAGCGTGCAGAGGTCAACAGTGGAAATCCAGCAAAGCAGCGGAAAAGCTTTCCGACTCTCCAACTCTACCTGCTGACCGTAAATCAGGGTCGGTCAGATGACGGGAACCAAATGATGACATCACATCTCCTATTATTGGACTTGCAAAATTAAGACAAATGGTCTTTGGAATTTGATCAATTATATTAATATTAATATATACAGTTCTTGTTGAAATTGATCAAACTATTTTTCACGCAGTTCCGGACGCAGATTGTGTTTTTCTAACCTTTTATAACCTTGGTGCACGTTTTGACTGAATGATGGAATGGAATGAATGGCAATAACAGTTTATACATATCTCTTATCAGACTTGCAGAAAGCGGACTGCAGAAAGTTATGAAAAATGGTTTCTAGAATTTAATGAATTATACCGTCAAGTACAAAATTTATTTACGAAGACTGGATGTAAATTATGTTTTTTCTGACCTTGCCAAATTTTGGCTTTGACTGAATAGCAGTCAGTTTTTACGTACCTCATTGGCCTTGCAGACAACTGACAAATGGTTTCTGTAATTTGACCAAGTCTACCAAAATACAGTTCCTGTTGAAATGTTATAAATATGAACTACGTTTTGCAAAGATTTTGATGCAAATTGTGTTTTTCTGGAGTTTGCGCTTTGTGACTTAAAGTTTGTAGCTTGTTAGTTTAAAGTGTTATTGGGGTTTTATCAAGTAAAACAAAAAGTACAGTTTCTATGTATATTTGATGGATATCTTTATTTTGGTTCTGACGTTTTGGCAATTTTCTAATTTATTTCTGGATAACACTTTGGTCAGATATGGATATTGTCTACATCCAACAGAAAAAATGTATCATAACTGACTGGAATGAAATTAACAAAAAGTTTAATTACACTATGTTTCTCTTTTATTTTATAGTAATGAACTATAGCTTAATTGTTTGATATCGTAGAAACAGTGCTACAATGCTAAAGAGAAGTATACTTTGATCTTCTCGTGGGGGGGGGGGGGGGTGGATAATTTTAAATCAAGTTATCAAATGTTTCACATTTTGTACATTATTCAACATTTTTAGTCTACTCTGTTTCAGTACATCTCTTACATCTGTTAACCCACTTATTAAAGCTATCTAGCTAAGCTCTATTGGCTGACCTTCCAGCCTCGGCTGGTTTATTGCATTTGCTTTGAAAAGATTGGGGCGATAGTAATCAAATTACGAAAGCTGTTTAATAAAAAAACATCAGTTTTAATCAAGGGTAAAACTATATAAAGAAGAAAATGAAGTAGTAAATATCATTAAAAGAAACTTTAACTGTCGAAGAAGAAGAATATAGGAAGTCTATAGGGGTCTGCGATTCAGACTAAAAGATCAACCCCCTCTGAACTGTTAATTGGCCTGAACCGATCACCCCCGTTCCTAATTTGATCACTAAACCTCATTTTTTATCTTCCTGGTCTTTAAAGTTTCAACGAAACAGAATCAAAATGCTATAAAATTCTCACTGGGTCAGTAAGACAAGGGATACATTATTTAAAGGAAAGAGAGAAACGAAGAATCCTTCATGTTGTTATATCGCATAATTTTCTTCTTGAATTTTCAGTAACAAAAATATCAACTGTCATTTGAATGTTATGTTAGAAAAAATAATTCGACAAAATTTCATAAAATACTATCTTAACTACGCAGTTTTGGTTAGAAAAATAAATTGTTGTTACTGTTTTACTCTTCAAATAATGTGAATTCACAAATTTTCAAAAATTCCACTCAGACTCAATTCTATAATTACAGTAAAATTAACTGAATAAAATAAAAATCAATTAAATAAATTTAAAACAGAACCTAAAGGCGTACTTAAAAACTACTTACAACAATATATAGATAGCTGTGCTATTTGTAAGGCGATTATATTAGGTAAGGCGAGGCCAATTTAATTTGTTATTTTACGGGCCAAGCTACCCAAAAAAGAGGGTCGGTCGGTCGGCGAAAAAATAAAAATGAAAGAAGAATATCAGCTATAAAATCTCCTGAAAAGGCAGCATAAACCGGCAAAAACTACTACATCTTAACAAAAAATGCGAAATATATATAAATTCCATATGTCGCTTGAATGAATCACTTTGAAATTGAATTCGATTAAACTTTTCAGTCCCCCAGAAGCAAAAGCTAGGCAATTGGATCCTTTTACAGTGGAAAAAAGATTTTGCCAACTTTGACAAAATCTCTTGTCCATTTTAGAGCAAAAATGATAGGATTGTTCACTCGATTTTTCTCACTTTTCGCAACCTACAGTATAACCCTCTCTCATATCGAACGTACTCTACGGTTTTGGGACTGGCCGCCTAAACAAGTGAAGTTATCTTTGTACCTACCCAGAGTATTGGTCTTTTTCCGTTGTGAAGTGGCGATAGGAAAGTTTTGACGGGAATAAAAAGGTTCAACCATCCTACGGCACACGACAGACAGAAACTTTGTCTGCTATTAACGAAACTTATATTTATAACCCCCTATTATCCAAAAAATATGTTAGAAAATTCTTTATGTAGAAATCTTTATAAACAATATGAACAGATTCAAAAAAAATCACAAAATACGGAGACATCATGTATGGGTTAAAATTTTACGTTATGACGGGTGTACTGGGCCCGAGTATATCCTTTGTTGAACCGGTTAGTAAAATTGATGGCGATGCTGAAATAAAAGAAGAATGCAGAAAGATGAAAAATGATTAGAGATAATACGCTTTCCTAAAAAAAAAAATAATAAAATAATAAAAAAGACTCCTTAGTAAATCATTTTGGCAATGGTGACCCTCAACATCATACCTAGAGCCAATCGTAACAGTTTCCATTAGCTCTAGCAGCGCGTTACGGAGGTGCTAAAAATTGGATTTGAGATTGATTTCTAGCTTATATACAGGTCGAAACTTTCGGTATTTAAAAACAATGCTACTTTATATAACATCAAATATAAAAAGTTCATAAAAATAGAGAAGAAATTAATAAAATACCGTTTCCCACTGATTTTTGACAGTTCTTATTTGAAATAGCGCATGCGCATGTAAACCATTTCTTACCAGGATCAGGCTTCGTTTGTCCATCAGGATGTTCCAAAAGGGGCGTTTCATCTACTGCAAGCTTCGGACGTGCTAAGAACGGTTCCTCACTCTCTGGATTCAAATCGTCTGAAAATAAGAAAGGCTTTTAGTTTATTATAATTCAAAAACACAGAAATGAATTTGTTAACGACAGACCTCTCGGCCACTTGAACAGACGACCTACACATACCTAAGGTTCACTTGAGCATTAAGTCTTAAAATCAAAATCATTAATCACTAATTTGGTAGCTTGCCATAATCTATCTAAAATTATATTGGTGCAACTCATCCTCCACAACTACTTTAATAGACCCCAAAGACATACCTATTACTCTTGGGTACCTAATAGCCGGGGGGTTGGAATATGCGCGGGGGGGGGGGTTGGAATAAAAATGTCCTGGGTGGAAAATTTTTGAAAAGGAGGCTAATACAGCTGAATTAGGACAAAAAAGGGAACTTTCAAAAACATTTTCCCAAAAATTAATAAGCGGGGGGGGAGGGGGGTTGGAATAAGAATGTCCTGGGTGGAAAATTTTCGAAAAATTATTAGTGGGGGGGGGGGCGGCTATTAAGTACCCGAGAGTATAGATAAACTTTACGGGGAAAGGTATCTAAAATCACTCCCCGTTTTATTTTTTACAGCAACTTTCACCAACAATGAGGGAATATAGGGCAGAAAGCCGACCATTTAAACTAGGTCTTACCTGACAAACCAGAGAGATCAATATTTCTTACCTGACAAACCAGAGAGATCAATATTGATGCTAGCAGATCCTTGTTCGGTTGGTGAGCCTGTAGCATTGATGACATACTCTTCTTCGTCAAGAGACAACAAACTTCCCAAAGCATTGATCAACGCATCCGGGTAATGATCTCTTAACATCAGATTTGAGATGAGAATGTTTTGAAAATCTTCTGGTGTTGACCAGAACGCTTTGTATTCACCTTTCTTTGATCCACAACTTGAAATGGAGCGGAAAAGAAAAAAACATACACTTCTTTGTCTACCATATTTAAATATTTTAAAATGCCACATTTTTGACGAACCAAAGCAAATTGATTTTTCCTTACGAATGGGAATATCGGGACCTTCCCAACATCTACGACTTTTCAACCAAGGAAATATTATAATAATTCGAAACCCTTGGTCATTTCTATAACATTTGGCAGCAAACAGTGGTTTACATGTTTTTTTAATGCAAAATGGGAAAAGTTTTTCCAACTTCAATGGTTGTATTGGGCTCTCTGAGGCTTATCTATCATTGAAGTTGGGGGAAAGGGGTTGGGGAACTAAAGCATATATAAGGAGTTGTTTTTGAGGTATACATCCAAAATATTACACAACTGATTGTAGTAGATAGAGCTACATTTATGAGAATGAATCATATATACAGTAGTAAACTTGTGATGAGTATACTTTAATGGATAAGATTTAGCGCAATTGCGTAGCATAAAGTTCCACAAAGGCAGATAAAGACACCCCCTTCTCACAGACCCAGTAGGATTTTTTCACCCGGAGGGTAGGTATAATGGACTGCAATTCGATGGGGATTTGAATTCCATTGTTTTAGTGTCATAAAATCCAGTGGGAATAGAAAAAATAGCACATAGTAGAGGCCACTATGTCTTCCCGTGTGCAGCAGTTTGTGCAAAGGGATTTCATGATTGAATATTGTCGAAGGTTGGAGCTTGGGGTATGCCCAGCCAGCACATTACAGGCAAAATTTAAAAATATCAATTTTAGCTAATAGACTTCTTAAAAAGGATTTTCAGACTTTTTTGTAATAATATTTTATGTTTACTGGAAGGTATTCTTTCCAAAAAAACAAAAAACTTTGAATTTTGGCAAATTTTTATTTTTCGATTACGTCATCGTTTCATGACGTCATTTTGCCTTATTTCCTTGATATCTCCTGATATATTCATTTTCAGATATAGGTTGTGACCTTTTTCTTTATCAGTTTTTCATGCTCTTTCGAACGGAACAATTTTTTCAATTTTGACGACTTTTTACTTTGGTTGCCATAGTAACCAATGACGTCAGTTTCTATGGCAACGGGTGGTCACACCCGGCCTCACCTCTCAAATTTTGATCTTCTACATTCAAGGAACAATATCCAATCATAAAATCCCTTTCCACAAGCTGCTGCACACGGGAAGCTTTTTCGCGACATAATGGCCTCTACTAACAGTATTTTGAAGTGAGAATTTGTTTATTTGAATAAATATATTTAGCGGGTACAAAAATTGAGTATAATTTTCCACTGGAGATATTTAAACCAATTTTTCCTGTTGCAAGGGGTCTCAACGGATTTGTGAGAAAGGGGTATATATATAGGAAAAGAAGTAGTTCCAATAAAAATAGATATCTATACCTGGGATAGACTGATCTGATTTTGCAAATGTGTACCACTTTGCCAGCCATGTATAATTTATTGATATCGGGTCGATCGAATTCATCGATTTCGATTTCGTCTTCCGAATCGAAGTATTCATCGAATGATCGAGCATCAGCGTGTGTACAACACAGCACACACTGACACATGCAACCTCGAAGAATTCGCCACTGTAAGATATAAACAGATGAAACATATAACTCAGGGATAAGATATGCGTCCTCCCCTATCTGACATCAACCATACGGGCAGATGATTAAGCATTTTTAACTAAAGGTGCACTTAGTAGTTATGTTACATACAAAGAAATTTACTTTTACTCAATTCAGGTAGACGTCTAGCAAAAAACAATAGCCCCCCCCCCCCCCCAGCTGAACCAAGACTCACGCATTCACGCAATTTTTCGAAAAATCAGGTTTTTTACACAAAAGATAGCGCAAATTCACGCTCTCACGCAATTCAAGAATTTGAATCTCAAAGAATGTGTCTTACGTTCTATTGAAGTTCTATTGTTTTCTTGGTAGAAATTAAAAAATTTTAACTTTAACTTTTAATTCCTCGACTTTGAATAAAAAAGTACGGGAAAATGTTTAGAGATTTCAATCTTCAGGCAAAGAACTGTAGCCACTTAAGTAACCCCTTAAAACTAACCTTTGGCAATTTAGTTCGTTCTAAAAGTTTGACGATATTGTGCTGCAGCTCGTTCAATGTGTAATAGTTCATCCTAAGAAAAAGAGCGAGTTAAGAAAAGATTGTACGTAGAGTCATGGCGCATAGAGTGGCGAAAGCGTACGGGTGAAAAGTACCCCCGACAATAATGTTTTACCCACATAATTCACGCATGATGAGCTTGAAATTATTTCCGATCGGCTCTTGTAAGATCAATTTATTAAAACAAAAGAAACGACAAAATGCTCTAAAAATGACATTCTTACGTTCTGTTGCCAAATTTCATGATGGTGATATTCTTAGAATATTCTTAAATGTTGGCTAATTTCATCATGAATACTCTTATAAAAAAGCATGCACTCTTAAATTGTCCTAAAAAGCAGTCTGTTAAGGCTTAATTAAAAAGTAG
This sequence comes from Clytia hemisphaerica, assembly GCF_902728285.1. Lineage (NCBI taxonomy): Eukaryota > Metazoa > Cnidaria > Hydrozoa > Leptothecata > Clytiidae > Clytia > Clytia hemisphaerica. The sequence goes on along the minus strand of NW_027103699.1, from coordinate 210,492 downwards.
GAATTGGTTATTACCTTCCAATCATGTCTTTACCAAGGATAACGGAATGAATGAAAGATCGTGCATAATTTGATGCTTCGTAACTAAAAATATTAAGCAAGTGATACTTTTATCATGGAGGTAATAAGAAATAAATGGAGAATAAATGACTCGGTAATGGCCTAAGTTATATCGTTAAATTCTTTTATATTTTCATTCAAATCGGTTTTCGTAATCCGAAACGTAAATTTATAAGAACAGATGTGTTATCCTGATTGAAATAAACATATTATGCAAAAATTTCTTGTTCAAACGCGATACAAAAATAATTTTTTCGAAGTAAGGTAGTATAATAGTTCTATGATTTCATATCGATGTACTTTTGGGCAAGCACTTTGCTAATTTTGAGAATTTCAGCACATTTTCCTTGAAAATTTCTTCATTAGAAATCTTTACGTATAAAAGGGAGGGGGCTTTCAAATTCTGATGGATGATTAATTAAAGGTTACCTAATCGTAATATAGATTTTCTTTTAAATCTATCAATGATTTTATGAGAGGGGGGGTCAACATTTATAATACCAACCCATAGCCAAAAAACCTGACTTTTGACCTTTTGAGTTAAGTTAACACCACCACCCCAAAATTGGTATCGATACCAACTTGAAAATCATAATTTCAAGAAAAAGGGGGGACCCACCCCCTTATTTTGGTATCGATACCAGCTTGAAAATCATAATTTTCAAAAAAGGGGGGACCCACCCCCTTAATTTGGTATCGATACCAACATGACTTTTTGAATTTGACAAAATATCATGGGACCCACCCCCTAATTTAGTACCAAAACCAATTCGTAAATTTGAGTTTAAAGCGGTTTAAAGGGGACCACCCCCCTCCCACACAAACAGAGTACTAAGAGAAACATAAAAAAAACTCATTTTTGAAATCTATTTCTTCAACACAACACAAAAAATGTCTTATACTAAAATAGAAAATGACTGAAAACTGACAATATAATAAAAACAAACCCAATGAAGCTAGCAAAATCAATTTGAATCAATATTATGGGAATATAATAATTGATGTGCAAAAACTAGGAGAAGCTATCATTAGTACATAATTTTAGAACAGAATAGATTCACTCATTACCAAATGCTATCACAGAAAAAATGTTTTTGCTTCAGGCTTGATCAAAAATAAAACTTGAAAATATCGAAAAAGTCCAAAATAAACAAACTTCAAAGTCATTTATACTTATTACTCATTTACAGTCATTATACTCAAAAGCTAAAATAAATCCAATTGAAACCTGTTTAGACTGATATGTACCCTGGGGTATTTTCTAGCTATAAGGGCAAAAATTAGGAAAGTTTTGCTGTCATTTTGATATGGATACCAACTTTCCAAAAAAAGGGGTACCCACCCCCTATTTTGGTATCAATACCAACTGAGGATAACTCTTTTTTTCTAAAAAAAGGGGGACCCACCCCCATCAATACCAACTTGACTTTTCAGACTTTTAAAGGAAAAAAAGACACCACCACCCGGCTATGGGTCTGGTATCTGGATGTTGACCCCCCCCCTGAGAGGGGACCCTTAAAAATATAGGATTTTGTGCTTGCTCCGGCAAGCTTTTTCTCATTTTGATCAACAAAGCTATATCTCACAATAGAGCTGTTAAAAATCCAACATCTTTTTATTCAGTTTTTTATGAGCTTGAATATTCCCATGAGTGCACACAAAATTAATCACTTTTTCCCATTGCAACCAAGGAGCCGTTTGCTTCCTAAGATTAGGTACAATGAAATAAAAGGAGTTAATTCTCCATCTATTTCTTATTACCTCCATGCTTTTATGGACCTACCTCGCTGATCAACAGAAGAATGAAAAAAGAAATCAAGACAAATTAATAAGAAAATTCTCAAAACACTACTTTCGGGACATCTTCGAATCTGTCGTACGAAAAGTTTTTTCTCCGAAAATTGAGCTCCGTCATATTTTGTGGACAACTTTTTTCCTTCATTGTCCAAAAAAACATGAGAATCTGTTGAGCGTAATCCGAAAAAAATAAAGGAAGCCCATTTTAGGGCGTGAGCTGTTCCGGCGATTTTTTAGGAGTTCTGGGTAGAAAAACAATTTCTTTGGAAATCAAACGATGCTAAGTTTTGAGCATTTGAGACTTTTTTTTCTCTAAAGAAACGATTAAATACGATAAAAAATGCCACGTAAATACGAATGAAAGGCGAGCTAAGAATAAAAAGGTGTTGCAAGTGGCTCTGGGTACGAGATTGAGTTCCTACCTGACTTTTAGAGTAAAAAAAGTCGAAAAATAGTTAACTCAAAACTTTTTTTTCTGCAAAAAAATCCGAGTTAGCTAACTCGAAGAAAGGTTTTGTGAAAAAAATTCCGAGTTGGCTAACTCGAAAAACTTTTTACGAAAAAAAAAATTCAGGTAATTTTAACTCGAAAAAACCTTTTTTGAAAATGAAAAAATCGAGTCAGAGTCGAGTGACGTCATAATTTGCACTTTTATGACGTTATAATTTAGCTAACTCGAAAATTCCTAACACGACAATTGCCAACTCGAAGTTTTCTAATTCGAAGATTCAGGGCCTCCTGACTACCTCATGATGCAGTAAAAAATTTGAGAACAAAGAGATTTTCAATCCGTCACAAAAAACCCATAATTTTTAGCTTTCAAATTCAATAAATTGAGCCAACCTTATGACTTATCAAAGGACAGCTAGATTTTATCTTTCTCTTTTGGTGAAAAAAGGTCTGGTTGAAACTTAGCCACTTTGCCGAAACATTTATACAAATCATTGTCATTTTAATTAACCACATATTTGAGTGAAAAAGAAAACGATAGTCTGTCTAAAAAACAAATTTACGCGTTTAATATACATCTGTGTTTGTCCCAAATACATACATAATTACGTTTGCTTCGAAAAGTTGGGGGCGATAGTAATCAAATTACGAAAGCTGTTTAATCAAAAAGCATCAGTTTTAGTCAAGGGTAAAAACTATATAAAGCAGAAAATAAAGTAGTAAATATCATTAAAAGAGACTTAACTGTCGAAGAAGAAGAATCATAAGCGGTACTTCTTCAATAAAACAAAAATGTTGAAATTGTTGGTAGCTCTCGGTTTCATTGCTACAATCATACGTAAGTAAAAACATTGTTATACCCGTCGTTTTTGTGGACCCTTTTTTAAGGGCTTTGACCCATAGACTAGAAATTGATTTTATTATTAGAACATAAAAGTTATGTTTTAAGTTCTTTAACATTTTTAACAAAGAATTGCCTTTATAAATTGCTTTTTAATAAAATCCCTTAAGAGTAATTAAGAATTTAATTGCAAAAATGACGTTATGAACTTTAAAAAGACGTTAATGATATGTTACATCACCTTCTTTTATAAAAAGTGCTAAGTTTTAATGGGTAATCAATCAACCTTTTTGTTTCGAATTTTTTTCAAACTATCCGCAAAGAATTGAACTGTTTTAAATTTTTCGGAAAAATTTTCTAAATTAATGTATCAAAAGTTATGGCTGTTTTTCTATAAAAAATTTGAATGAAAAATTGGTCAAAAAGCACTATTTTCCAGATTTTGAGACAAATAAGCTTTTAGAAAAATTTCATTTTCTTCTTCATAAAATTTTTTCATTGCGATTCTGAAATTTTCAGACTCAAGGATAATTGGCCTAACAGAAAATGTATAACATGCCACAGTTTTGTGTGCTACATCAAGTAGAAATTCATATTTTGTACATCACAAATATTAAAAATTCACTATGGTCAGAGCCCTTAAGACAACTTAAGATACACTTTAGACATGGCGATCGAAATCTTATTTGAACACCATGACTTGAAACAATTTTAGTAAAGTAAGTTTGCGACCGCAAGCGAAGGTGACCCAAGGGCTTCATTTTCTTTAGCTGTCAACCTGAAGATAAAGGAGGGCGCCATTTCTTTCTCCTTTATCTGTATTTCTCCACAATATTTGTGATTAACCTAGCTTTTCATACTTCTGTGGTCAGAGCTCAGTGTTTTATTCTTTAAGTCAAACAATACAATGACATTTTCGTGTCACTTCTTGCGCGATAATCTATTAGCCAAATTCTGGAGCCGCTCGCTGCGCTGCAGTTGATGAGCGTGTCGGGACAAAAATCGAGGCGGAAGCCATTTTGTTTACATTTTGGCTGGGGAATCACTGCAAAACAGTGCTTTTTGAGTAGATTTGGTGATTCTTGGGAAGAAAAAAGAAGAATACTGTTTGGAACCAACATCAAATGTATTGGAATAGACTTCTATCATGCATTGGAATAACAGACAATACTTTGTGAACATAATGGATGTGTGAAACTTGCTTTTTTGTTTACAAACTTCACTCAAGTACTTTTTGTGGATTTTGCTGCTTTCGAAAGCTGTTGGTGGAGACTACTAATTTGCAGAAGTAACTTTATATTGATGCAAACAATGACTATAGTAGCTTCAAAAACATTCCCTCTCATGGAATTTAGCTGGGAAAGATTTTTTTGATCGCATTGAACAGTTTTGATATGGAGAGAGATATCCAAGTTCAAACATGGTTTCACCCATCCCTTTGGATAACAAAAATTTCATGATTCATTTTATTCATTCCAAAAATGGCTGAAGAGACACCATCGGTCAGATCGGGGTCATCACTGACTGCGCTGAAGGATAAACTTCTTACTTTAACTCTCAAAATTTGGTCGAATTGCAACATGTTTTGTCTGTCGTTGAATCTTTCCTTCCAGTCGTCAAAGACCGAATTATGTTATAGAAGTGACTTGATTTTGGGCTACGTTTTACGTGCAGGTTTTGATTGGATCCAGGACAAGAAAAGGATAAGCGAATCCGAAGAAAGTGCTCAAAGATTCTGAAATTTTGGAAGTACCGCCGCTAAAAATTGAAAGTATGTTTTGACATTGACATGACTGTATATCATATAATGGATTGTTTTGTTTTGGATATCCTGCATATAAATCCACTTTGTAGTCATTGCATTTTCAGGCAAAGTTATGATGCCTCACTGTCTGAAATTATTTTTTATTTGATATATAGTTATAAGTGCTCAATTCTGTTTGGTAGAAAAGCTTCCAACTTCCCATCAGAGAAAGTATTGTCACAAAGGATTATAATCAATTTTTTTCGAGATGTTTTTACTTTATAGTTAGAATATATAAAATTTGTACAAAATTTGCTTTAGCCAAATATTTTTATGCTTGAAAATAGTTTATAATTTCTATTCTGTTGGATAATTGTGGTGGTAAAGATAAGAAAAACATAACATGAAGTCAAGTCAAAATACTCTCAAACACTCAAACATGTTTATGTATAATTTTACTTTCTACCTATTTCCCAACCCAAAATCTACCTATCATACACAATTGAGGCCCAAAGTGAGCAGAAAGAGTTTTTATAAGAAAAGTAATAGCCCAAATAAAGCTAAATACAGTACAAAAAGTTCATAGGCTATAGGCCAAAGACTGAGGCAAGGATAATTGAAAATTTCCCAAACAAAGAGTGATTATAAACGTTTCATGTTTGGAAGAGGCTTTTCCTTGAAATTCCAAAAAAGTTCTAACATAAATCCAATCTCTTTTTCCTACTTTTTGCTGGTAAATAGAAGGGGAAGTCTCACTATTTTCCTACCAAATACCAGCACATCCCGCCTAAAAACGAAAGCGAAAGTAGTTTTTGTCCTTACAAGCTGCGCACGGCAGCGCAGCGAGCGGCTCCAGAATTTGGCTAATAGACAGCTGTAGAAGCTACAGTCATTGCTGTTTACGAAGAAACCCTCTTCATGGGTTCATGTACAGGAAGGAATCACTTCGACTTTTTTGATTGGTGAATATCATTATAAAAATAAGCAAACAAATGATGTAATCGAACTTTTCTTCGTTTATTCAATTCATAGATGCTTGCACTGATAAGAGTCTGTTAAATGACGCGCCTTACGCGCCCACGCGCCCACGCGCCTTACGCGCCTTACGCGCCCACGCGCCTTACGCGCCCACGCGCCCACGCGCCTCACGCGCCCTACGCGTCCTACGCGCCTGAATTTCGACGCGCCATTAAGTTTTGACGCACCTATTTTTCATATGCGAGTTGCGAGTTACGAGTTACGAGTTACGAGTTGCAAGTTACTTTTCACGAGTTACGAGTTGCATTTTAACAAAATAAAATCGCGAGTTGCGAGTTACGAGTTGCATTTTAACACACAAAATTCGCGAGTTGCAAATTGAAAGTGCGAGTTGCAAATTAAAAGTGCGAGTTGCAAATCTAAAAGTGAGAGTTGCAAATTAAAAGTGCGAGTTAAAAAATTAAAAAAAAGTCTGAGCCTGTTATCATAAATAATAATAGGACAAAAAAAGCTTAAAACCCAAAGCAAAGCATGGAAAACCCAGCCAAACTGTTTACTTTTTGTGACTAAAGTTGTGTAACCACTCACATACATCTTTTGACAAGCTACTTAAGGCCCTTAAGTGTGATACCTGCAAGCTTTATTACACCAAATATTTTAATTGTACCGAATGAGATGCCTTTGATTTAAATAGATAAATATTTTCAAAAGGCAAAAACTGGGAAAGACAGTTTTAGAGATACAATTCTAATTAAATATTCCATTGTCCTTATTTTGATAAAACCACTTATTTTAATGAAATAATGATCTGATGGTCAAATATAAAGCTTCTTTAAGCAACTCCAGCAAAGGTTTTGTCACTTATAAATTTGATGCTGATAAAACAAAAAGGATAGAAATTGACACCCTATTCAAGCTTCAATAGCTTTCAAATGGGCTGTTCTACAATCATGGTCAAAATTTATTGAGAATTTAGCTTGTTTTCTCGTTTTTCGAATTTGGAGATCGGGCGAGAAAGTCGATTTGGGCCATTTCAATTTTGGATCTTCAGATCCTAAGGTCCTAAGTCTTAATTCTAACGTTAAAACTCTACCCTTCCAACCAAATTTTGAGCACTTCCAAGTCGTTTGTGGTTTTGAAAATTTGCGGGAATTTCTCTTTTTTCTAAAATATTACGACAATGATTGTACACGTTTTGCACGTGATCTTATAATTACTGTTGGTGAAACAACCCCTCAGAGCCACCATTCTCAGCCTGTTACCTTGTTACCCCCTGTTACCCTATGTTACCCTTTTTAGTAACAACGCCTCGCCTCTTACCCCCGCACGGGAGCACTTTTCTCTACAGTACTTTACACTCTTGCAATGTAAATACATACTTTTTGTACATTTTTTTCTTTCTCTACCAAACGAATGTTTGCTCTTTTTTATGTATAATAGTGAGCAGCAATAATCATTTTCTTTTATCAATAGAAATGTTTTTCACCCTTACTGACTTTTCGATTTGCAACTCGCACTTTTAATTTGCAACTCGCACTTTTAATTTGCAACTCGCACTTTTAATTTGCAACTCGCACTTTTAATTTGCAACTCGCACTTTCAATTTGCAACTCGCGAATTTTGTGTGTTAAAATGCAACTCGTAACTCGCAACTCGCGATTTTATTTTGTTACAATACAACTGGTAGCTCGTAACTCGTGAAAAGTAACTCGTAACTCGTGGTTCTAAATGCAACTCGTAACTCGTAACTCGCAACTCGCATATGAAAAATCCTCTAAGAAGGTCCGTCAAAACTTAAAGGCGCGTCGAAATTCAGGCGCGTAGGACGCGTAGGGCGCGTGGGCGCGTAAGGCGCGTGGGCGCGTAAGGCGCGTGGGCGCGTGGGCGCGTAAGGCGCGTCATTTAACAGACTCCACTGATAACAACTCAAGTTGTCAATCATGGGCCAGTTCTCCACAAAGATTATGTCAAACAAATAATTATGTGAAGAAAAACTGTCAAAAATCTTGCCGAACTTGCTCCGGTGGAGGTAGCGGTAACTGCAAAGATACTGGAGGATATTGTAGACCTGGTTACGAATCAAACTGCTCTAAAGATTGGTTCAAGAAAGATTGCCCCAAATTTTGCAAAACATGCTCAGGTGGCGGAAACGGTGGCTCAGGAGGAAATGGTGGCTCAGGTGGATCCGGTAAATGTGGTGTTTCCAAGGTTTCCCAAAGTCGTGTTGTTAACGGACAAGAAGCCAAACCAGGAGCATGGCCATGGATTGTATCTCTTCAAACTTAAAGAGGATTCCATTTCTGTGGTGGATCAATCTTGACACCAAACTGGGTAAATACTTGTTATTTAATTGTTTTTTGAACCTGAACTTAGTAAATAAAACTCTCTTTCTTTCCTTCCTCGTACTCTCGGGTACCTAATCTTCAGCTACCAAAAAAAAACTCGATTCATCTTCATTTATTTACTAAATAACCTTAAAAGTAGACATGAAACTTATATCGTCACCATTTCAGATTTTGACAGCTAGTCATTGCGTACGCGGTAAATCATCCCTTAACGTCATCGCTGGCGCTCACGACAAATCACAACAAGAGAGCACTCAACAAAAGATCAGCTCTAAACGCATCATCATGCATCCAAGTTACACTGGCAGAAACCTCAACTACGATGTTGCTTTAGTTGAATTATCAAAACCTTTGAGAATGAACGATCGTGTCGTCAGAGCTTGTTTACCTCAACAAGGAGTCTACCCACAAATTGGAAAGAATTGTTATGTTGCCGGTAAGATGCTTTACGTGTTTTTTATATATCCATAACGTTTATGAGCATACTGAGAACTTGATTTGGTGAAAGAATAAGCATATCATTAGCATATCAGTGAGCTTTGGGAAAGTTCATTTTTCTTTTCCATTTTAAATGATTTTTTTTCTCGGGAAAATAAGCATATAACATGCATTTGAACTTGATTCCAAAATATAACTGAGCCCTTTTTCCAAAAAACATTTGCTTGTAATTCTTAGCAATGAGAGGCCACTTAATCTGAATAGCGCTGTAAAATAAATTTGTAAAAATATTCTCTCCCCTTTTTTATAAGAGCAAACTATATAAGAACAGTTCAGAACATTTTAAGCCTTTGGGGACTGTAAAACACCCGATTTCTTAAGAAAATGCTCACAAATAGGTGAAAATAAGAACATGTTAAGAACGATTCAAAAATCTTAGATGTTCTTATAAAAAACGACTATCATATTTTAGGTTGGGGACGTGTCTCAGTCAGTCCATCACGATCACCAAACAGACTTCAACAAGCTAAACTTCCCATTCTGGAGCAAAGTAAATGTGGTTCACATTTCGTATGTACTGGTTATGGATATGGTTCACAAGGACGACCACATCCAAACATTTGCCAAGGAGATTCTGGCGGTCCATTGATGTGTCAAAAATCTGACGGTTTATGGCAGTTGGAAGGTGCTGCCAGTTGGGTCTTGAAAGATTGTACCATCTACTCTGCTTACGCCGCTTTACACAAATATATACCATTCGTCAGACAACACGTTCGAGATTTGTAAATCTCTTTTTAAAGTTTATTGGAAGACTGCTTATAGTTTTTTTGCTATGTTGGAAATATAATTTTTGAGCATTTATAAAGTTAGTTTATTTTCCTGTTCAACTTGTTGGCATTGCTAATTCGCAGCATTTTAGAGTGTAGTGAGGCAAAATCAAAGAACAAAGGATCAACTTATTGCGTACCACAGTGTAATTCACATTTACCACTATGCAACATTACGTATAATCTGATTTGGCGATAATTACCCATAAACAAGTTTCAGAACAGATGAATGTTAATCACAAACACCAATCGAAATGATTTGTATGGACTTCGAAGTGTTCTTATTTCTTATTACATGTTCTTTTATAAGAACGCCCACAAAATTTGAATTCTTCGGATCTTTATGAATTTTAAGCTTAAAAATGTTCTTTAAAATCTTCTTGTTTTGAGCATTTTGTGAGAATTTTTGTGCAATTTCTAAAGAAAATGGGTATTCTAGAGTCCAGCATTAAAAAATTGCTCTTAACGTGTTCTTAATAGTTTGGCCATACGTTTAGTTTTACGTTCTTATAAAGTTTGTTCTTATAAAAACGCGTATCACTGAGATAACGACTATTCGTATTATAAATTAAACATACTTGACAGTGGCGCCTGGTGGTGCGTATGCATAACAAAGTAAATCGGGGTATTCTGGTTTCAGTAGAAATGCCAACAAAGTGGCTGTCCCTCCTCCAAGTGAGTGTCCAACAATCACCAGCTTATAGTTTTGTGTCCCTTTATCCTTAAAGAGAAAGAGTGAAAACCTGAATTTCTGAATATGTCATTCAGATACTTTATTCTTAGCATAAAATTAACTTATAGTTTTGTGTTCCTTTATCCTTAAAAAGAAAGAGTGAAAAAAAAATTCCGATACGGATATTTTTAAACATTAAAAAACGAATCGTAAAAACAGGAAAGACTTTATTAATATGATAGATACATTAAGAGGTTAATATTGTTTACTTTTTTTGCAACAGAGATATCTTTAAGGAATGTTAAAACATTTTGATCCAAAATATTTCGATAATAATGCACGGAAAAGAGACAAAGTATTGAGGATGGAAGTAGCGTCAAGGTGCAAAAGCTTATCATTACTGTCAGTTTCCGATCACATTTCCTAATAAATTCCTGCTTCTTCTCTAAATAACGCTAAATGTTATAGTAGATAGCTGCGTCCACGGGCCTATAAAATATAACGTTTTATATCTATGGAACTAATTTTGTCTGTATAATGTAATCATAGATATTTCTCCTACCACGTCAAAGTTTTGTGCTTGCTTGATCAAATCTTTTTCATCAATGATTGCCTTGATTGCTGTAGCTGCTTCAAAGAACCCCTAAATAAATGAAAAGGCCAGCCGGTGATAAAAATTACCTGAAACTTGAAACTTTATAGCAATGAAATGTTCATCAAATTTATGTATCAGGTTAAGAATAATGTCAATTATCACTTATTATTTTCAGAGCATCAGAGTAAAATTAAGCTAAAAAATGAGCTTGAAATTTCTCAACTCGACCTTGAACCAAAGAAGATGTGGTGATTTATTCATAACACGATTCCTGCTTAAGATTAATATTCTAAAGTTACTAAAAAACACTTTGAGGCGGACTTACCTTATGGGCAGTCCATTTTTCATCGCAACCTGGTAAACTTACTTCTTCAATTGCTAAATCCGTTAGAATATCCTAAACCAGTGGGCAAAGGATTTTGATAGTAAAATTGAAATTCAATTAAGTTATTTTTTCTTATCGTCTGTAAAAACACCCGACATCTACGGAAATATAAAATTCATTTACACAGAAATCGTTACTGTGTTATATCATACGAGGGACAGATACCTTTCTTAAGGAATAGATAGCTATAATAGTTTGATGTAAAATTTTAGGCGTTGACTCTTATTCATATAGATTGGAACTATGAAAAATAGTTAGGGATCTTGTCGAAATTTTCAAGGTAAGCTAAATGGAACAATTGATAGTTTTCTTAAGTATAACTTATAAAGTAAGTAAGTTTTCGCGAAGTTGAAGGCGACCAGAGCGCTCTTTTTTCTCTAGCTGTCTACCCGAAGGTAGAACTTATATTGAGAGTAAACTGTAATGATGAGAATCCATTCTAAATAACATCCCCTGCTCTTTTTCTTTAAAATTGGTCAAAGTAGAATAATCTATTCTTACGTGTAACGACAAAGTCCCTCTGCACGAAATAACAATAGCGTTGCGTGTGTTGTCAACAACAACCGTGAAAGGAGTCTTGAAGACCTGGAAACAATAAAACAAAAGATACCGATTGGTCAAGACAAATGCATTGTTGATATTTGAATTGATGTAAAGACACTTAGTTTAAACCTCGACCGAATCAGCTTGTTCGAGTTTATGTATTTGCATTTTTGAGGACGGCGGAAACGATTTAGATTTAACCTCGGCCTCAGTCAGTCAGAGTCTTAGCCAAATTAAAACCTAACCGTCCTCGTCACAAAAAAACACACATACATAAACTGGCTATTCATTTACAGTTTTTTGTTCAATAAATATGAAAGGTGAGACCAAAAAAAAATCTCTCGGTATATGACGGTATCGTTATTGTTCAAAGGTTTTCCAGCTATTATATTTCATTGTCTAGTTTATGCCTAATAAAACTAGCAGCACCAGGCTTATGTATTAGCTCTAAAGTCTAAAGTCTGACATAGCCTTCGGATAAACAATAAACAATTTCAGTTCGTAGAAAATGTTGTCAAAGGTTACACACTTACAACGCTCTCATAAGAGACATAGATGAAATGATCATTATTCATCTTCAGGATGGTCTTTTGAGCAGCTAAGTTACACAAGCAACAATTGTCACCATGTGTTTTTGGAGGCTCTGAGCATGGACAGCATGGATAGCAACATCTAAAAACCAAGAAGAAATAGCAATACATTTTACTATTTGAATAAGAACAGCCCTAACAAACTATTTCAACGGATGGAAATTTGTATTCCAAATTTTAAAGAAAACTTTTAACTTTGCTCTTTATTTACAAGAAAGACGAATAAGAGTTTCATTGAATGACAAAAATTCGATCCAGTTGTTCAAAACAAAATTCCATATTTGATCAGGTCTAATGTAACTGATTGTCTTTAAGAACCTGGAAATCGTTCGAGTGATTCAACGGAAGCCGAGCTCCGTGGGACGAAATCCACCTTTGTTCTTCACTCTCGAGAAATTCGTGTGACGGCGAATTTGTTTGTGTTATTTGAAATTACAAGAAGTATTTTAATCTACTTCACACTTCAATACAATGTCGCGGAATAATATTAGTGAGTACACGTTTTTTTTACAAGAACATCCAAAAAATTTTAAGCCTTCGGGATGTTCTTAACTTTTTGAATTTTTGAGTTAACATGGTCTTTTTTCACCATTTTGTGAGTATTTTTGTTCATTTTCCTAAGAAATGTGTTTTGGAGTTCGCAAAGCCTTAAAATGTTCTCAAATTGTTCTTAATATTTTGGTCATCGAAGCCTTATGTTCTTATATAGTTTGTTCTTATAAAAAAAACGTGTATGTTGATGCCGTGAAGGTTTTTTTTTCCTTTAGTCGTCTAGCTATCCTAAAATCTACTACATTTTCTAATAAAATACTTACGTGACTTGATTCAGCAGCATGCAACCTTCTTTTTTACAGATGGGAATTTTGTTCAAAAAGCAGTACATGGGCCATCCATAACTTGCCAAAGCATAATTTGCAAAATAAGTGATGTCATCCAAAATCTTTTTATCTTCCTGCAAAATCGTGAAAAAATAAAGTGCAGTCAAAATTATGTAGAAATAGGAATGAGTAAAGTTGATGCTATAGGAATATGTCACATTCTCTCTTCTAGAAATTTACTCCTTCTTGTATATGGCATGAAGGATACTATGCCTAGAATATTTCGGGAATGTGCAGAATGACTAAACGAAAAATTTACCTACAGGGAGACAAAATCGGCGAAAAAAGAAACCCTAGAGAGACAATGTTCTAAGAATTTCCAAGCCTTAGAGAAATTTTTCTTGGTTTCATGGTTGAGACTTTTCATGGATTTCTTACCCTTCCGGAGACGCAAATCGCATTAATGCTATGTTTCATTGACTATCATCAACTAGTCTTTTTTGTCATAATGAAAATCAGTTTAGCCCATTCCAAATCAAAAAATCAAAAAAAAAAAAAAAATTATCCTTAAATGACACTTACAGGGCTATTGTTATCAAATGGTATTGCGTTGATCGTCTTTTGATGTCTTCGAACTGTCTTGAATTTCTTATGTATTGTGACCTGAAATTTTCAAGTTTCATGTAACGATTCTTTAAGTTCTTTTAATGCAAAATTTTTCATCATAATAGGATTATATCACATCTACATTCTCGCATATTAAACATTAAGCTATTCAAACTAGGGGGTATTTTTCACATGGCTCAACTGAATAGAAAAATGTACGTCAAAGATTGTAAAATAGGGGGATTTTTTGACACGCCCGGTATATTAAACAAATTTCCTAGTAGTTATAGGCTTAACCACCAAAATTCATCAATTGTGATATCATTATAATAACAAACCTCTTGGTAGCTTGAATCTGTGTGTTTCAATTCATGTTGTATCCTTTTAAATTCTTCATACTTCTGCTTTTGTCTCAACAAAATCATGCCAGCCAAAATATCTGACGGTACAAGATCATGATAATTCCGAAAATAATTAGTAAATAATTTTGAAGCAAATAACAAAACATTATCTCTGGAATTCTCAGCTTTAGTACAGCAAAATAGTAACCGACAAGCTCTACTCCAATATTTTTCGTTCTTCTCATAAATTCGATTTTCAACATCTATCGTTTCTACTGACTGATATTTGCTAGCTTTTTTGTTATGCGATCTCATTTGCAGCTCAAACCAAATGCTACCAGCTGGATCGTAGGTAAACCAGATGAGAACTAAACATCCAAGTACCCAAACAATATTAAAAATGACTACAAGTTTTGATAATACTGCATCATAACCACGAAAACAATGCCTCGATTTATAGAAAACGTAATAAATACCAAGTCCAGAAACACATGCTTCAATAAACAAGATGAAAGAACGAAAATAAAGTAATGATGGAATCTTCCTTCGTGAAGTTTTATCGAAAATAGTCCCACAACTGCTGACTATAGCTACTGCGGCATCATTTGCCAAGGAGAATAACAACAAAACCAAATAAATGATAAAGTATATGTGTGATCTGTGTAGATTACAGTCTTCAGGAACATTTTGATGGCCAATTTCATAATGAACACCAAATATAGTACCAACTGCAAGAAACCTGAAGAAATAAAATGAAAATGGATAAATCTTTAAAGAATGTGATACTGTGCGTATAGCATTCTTACGTTGGAAACGTTAAGAAATAGCCTTTTGTAATTTTAAAAACTTGCTAAAATCTTCAGCCAAATAAAATTGTGATATATAAGAATGGAAACGGTAACAATCAAGTGTTTACAATTAAAATATTACAGACGTATGGAAGGTAATACTGATATCAATTTATTGATATGATAAAAATAATTCTATTTTATTGTCAGATGATTAAAAAGATTTACCAAAATAAACGAAAGACAAATGCTAATCCAAAAGGTATGACCAGTTCATCACTTGCTGCCACCCATCTTCTGTTGAATACAACTAAGCCAGGCATGCTTCAGTCAATGATATAATCGAAATTATCTGAATTTGAGTAATTTTGTCATCACATTCTAAAATAAATTTCTTATAATTATATATTCACAAATGTTTATTGTACACAAGCATGAATTTTGGGATATACAACTCGCATAATTTATCTAGACAATGAAGTGTATGCTTCAGAGGGAAATATTATTGAGAAACTGTTGGATATCACCACCATCATCTTGATATCGTGAGAACTTAACAAAATTTGAACCTGGTAGTTCTAAAGTTTGCTCCATGATGGGCGAAAAAATTTGCACCCAAAAAAAGGATTTAGGTATAGCTGGTAGAAATGAAAATTTGCCAAATTATAGGCTCCAGCAAAGTTCCAAATTTCAAACATAGTCAGCATTATAACGAACAGAAAACTCTTATAATACTAAAACTAATCTAATTGGGATGACTCATCTTCTAGTTTGCTGTTGTAGTGAATTGAAAATTGACATGCAGAAGGTTAGTGATGAGCAGGAAGATGTCCTTCAACCCTGGTCCCTCTAAACAGGTAGTTGAAGCGTATTTTACTCAGAGGTTAAACCCACCTGATCCTCTTGTAATCAACTATAACAATGCAGCCATTGCCATTCAGGATCAGCAAAAACATCTGGGTGAGTTCCTGCCCAGGGACTCACTTGTCATGATATATTGTGCCTCTTTCTTTCCTTTCTGTATTACTAATGAATGAAAAAACTTGGATAACGTATACTGAATCTTCCTAATTATGGTTGTTTGGGAGAACGTGACAACCTATTGCCTATTCAGGCCAGAAATTATCTGCTTCATATTACGGAAATAAAACCCTAATTTAGTTCATATCATATCAATGAAGTGATCAAAAGAGCAACTCAGCTTGTGGGATGGATCATGCAAACCTTCAAATCCAGAGAAAAAGAAGTAATGCTTACACTGTGGAGATCACTTGCCCTCCCCCATCTTGATTATTGCTCCCAACTATGGAATCCACTCGAACAAATTCAAAGGTCTTTCACAAGACAAATCAATGGTCTCAAGAATATAGACTACTGCTACTGGAAAAGACTGAAGATCCTGAAGTTGTACTCACTGCAAAGGCACAGAAAAAAATGTAATATCTCATTGATTGTGAGTTTTTGATAATAATCGTTTTAAATGGCAAAAAATAACCATAACAATAGATTTGATAATTAGATATCAAAGCGAAGCACCTACCAAAGTCAAAATATAACTCCATCAGCATGCAGGGTCCCAATCTGTTTAATTGCCTGTCGAAAGCAATAATACTTATATACTTACTGCACTAAGGATGTCTTCAAATGTCTACTTGATAAATTCCTGTGTACTGTCCCTGATGAACCGCTTGTTTCGAGAAAAATCATTCTCAAGTAACCTTTCAAGTAAGTAACCTATAACTCAAGCTAATACTTTATAGCATGTCACGCAGGAAGATTCACAGCGTTATCACATGCTAATCCAGGAGCATGTGAGCATGCCAATTTAAATAAAACTTATTAGGTAATATCTAATTTGCTTCTTGTTTTATAATTCCACCAAGTTTATCAATCATACTTTCTGTCATAACATGTCACGATAACTTTCACTGATAGCGCGACCACCGCCGAATCGCCTATCGCCTGATGGGATTAACAAATAACGAGTGTGTAACTTGCTGCGCGAGTGATGTCAAACGCTCCATCGTTTTGCCACTAACTTGGTCTTCTTCGTTCCAGACATTCACGTGTGTTCCACCTGGTTCCACTACAGATTTTTTTCATATTTCGATTTAAAAGCCTACTCTGTGCAAAAGAAAAATTGTGTATTTTTTTTATAATACGCCGTTCATTAACTCAAATCAAATGACTTTGAAGGTTCGGTGAAATAGTGGCCAAATTGCCGTCCCTTGTTTTGTCAGATAGTCCCAAGTTAGAGCAGTTAACGGTTTTTATGACGACTCAAATTTTGGCTTTGCCCAAAATCATGATATATAGGCATAACGATAAAATACAACTGTGCAGGGATTTTTTCAAGCACTTTGAGCTACTACCGTTTTTGTATAATTAGATTGAGTTTAAGATGCGTAAAAATTGATTGATTTAGAGCAGGGGGTCTGGGGGCGCTCTAAGCCCGCCAGCTGGGGTTCTAGGGGGCGGAGCCCCCTTAGAAAATTTTTACTCCAAATTTGGCCCTGGATTGCTTTAAACAAGAACAGAAAGTGAAAACATTAACGCCGCTTAAGTAAAAATAGAAAGATTTTGGCCCATTTTACGCCTAGGGTTCGAATTATAAATTTTAAGCGATAGAAACGAGCGAATAAAGTAACCGAGTTGATAAAGTAATAGATAAACGAGTGAATTTTAAAGTAGTGAAGGAGCTTTGCAATTTTTCCTAGAGAAGCGAGGTAAAAAAGGAGCGCCGCAGGCGAAATCTTTACATTGTTTGCGAAACATTTTTAGTATTTTGCGATGTTATTTGGAAGAAAATGCAAAAGTATCTTCAGTTCATTTCTCGAAAAAGCGAAGTGAGTTTATAGACAAAGCAAAGTATATTGAAGTTTTGAAGTAACAAGTATATAAAGCAATGATAACGAATGAAGAAGTGGCCGTTAGCGAGTATACAAATCAATAGATAAAGCGCGATCTATTAGCGACGTAGCGAGTCTAACCGCAATCGATAAACGAAGGAAAAGTAGCGAGATGATTAAATTTAATAGCGATAACCGAGTGAATTCCAGTAGCGAAGCAGCCAGTTGATAAAGCAATAGATAAACGCATGAATAAAGTAGCGAAGTGGCAAGTAGATGAAGAACTAGAAGACGAATGAATAAAGTAGAGAAGTAGCGAGTTGATAAAGCAATAGATAAACGAATGAATAAAGTAGCGAAGTGGCAAGTAGATAAAGCAATAGATAAACGAATGAAAGAAGTAGCAAAATAGGTGTTTTCTTATGATTTTTTAACTTCGCATTTTCGAGTTAGGAAATCTTCTTGGGTAGCTAAATCTAAAATTCAAGCTATAATTCATCCTCGCATAAAAAACACCCTACTGTTTTTCACGCCGAAGCTATAATTCAATCAAGCTGTCGCGTCAAACTGAACGAGACTATCTCTCTAATTTTTTCTACCTTGAAAAGATCAATAATTATCTCACCCTCAAGAATTTATTTTTGGTAAACACCGGATACATAGATAAAAGGGTCTAGTGAAAAACAAAAAAGTTTGTGAAACATAGCAATGAATGAATTCTCTGATGAAAACAATGAAACAAATCGAATTTATGACGTGACCGCGTACCAAGAAACATTACGAGAGAGCACATTTTTTTCCATTCTCTTGTCTTTACTCTATACTGATTAAAAACAAATAATTGGCGTTTCTGAGAAAACTGCTTTGAAACATTTTTCTTGTAAAATTTTTTTTATATTTCGGATTGAGTTTCATCTAACTCAATCTTGGATTGAGTATTTTTGCCGGTATACGGTAGTAAAAAAGTGCTTAGAAAAATCCCTGCTGTGGGACCATTATTATAAAATTTGATTTAGTAGATTGTAGAGATATTAAAGAGAAAAAAGTATTAAAGAGAAAAAAAAAACCATAACTTACTTGGTCTTATGTAATGTCAGAAAGGTCGATCAGTAAATTCTCCTCTATTTGCCATGGAGATTTTAAAATAGTTGTTTTGGAGAATGTGACAGCCTATTGAATAACAAATTTACTCCACATACACTACCTTAAGGGAATTAATTTTTGCGGCAACTAATTTTTGCGAGACAGCTTCCCTCACAAAATAATTTAATTTTCACGGGACTTATTTTCTTTAGTTTGGTTACGAGGTTTTGTGTGTACAGTAGAGTCTCACTAACTCGAACTGCTACGGCGAAGAATAAAAATTTGTTCGAATTATAGAGACATTCGAGTAATGGAGACTCACATAAGAGAGTTTTCTTTTAGCTGAAAGAATTTTTATAATAAAAAACTTAATTTTTGAGTGGATTAAATTTCGCGAATTTGAAAATTTTCGCAAGGGGAAAACTTATAATTTGAAACTTATATCATTTATGTTTTGCGAAAAAGGCGAAATATGCAAAAATTTGCGAAATATAATCCTCGCGAAAATTTATTTCCTTAAGGTATACTTTCCCACAGCCATTAAACCAGACCCGATCAATCGAACTTGCCGGACCAATCGAACAATCAAACTAATCTAACTCCATCGAACGATTGAAGTTCGATTAAAAAAATTAATTGAACCTAATAGAACACTCACAATTTTTGAAGCAATAGGAGTTCGATTAGTTTGGTCAGTAAAAAGTTTGATTAGTTCGATGATGTTAAATCTTCACTCATATCTTCCCTCACCTCACTTGCAAAAACTTAATTATGGCACGCGATCGCCATTTTGGCAGTTCCTGGACTTGAGGTTTATTGTACCCAGATATTTGTCTATCCGGAAGAAAGTCCGTAGCCACTCTGTTGCGATTTCGCAACGAACTTGTCGATCGAACGAAATTGGGTTATCGAACTGATCGAACCGCAACCCATTGATCAAACTTAATCGCACACTCGCAATTTTTCAAAAAATCTTAGAGTTCGAATAATTCTTTTTATCAAACTTTAATTTAATCGTTCGATAGAGTTCGATTAGTTCGATTGTTCGATTGGTTCGACAAGTTTGACTGATCGGGTCTGGATTAAAAACACGATAAATTATCTTGTCTGGTAACTGTTGGGGAGTAATTAGTTATTCAATTAGCTGGGAGACCCAACTTCTCTATCTATGTGGTTTCAAAAAAATATCAAAGTATAGACAGTAGTAGCCGGGAATTATACAAGATGCAAGAATTAAATCGCAGAATTTGATTGGCTAATATCTTATTGTTATGATTTGATAAACAAAAGTATGACGTCAAACAGCTCTATTGTTTCTAGAAGTGGCACGAGCTTTTGAATTGTTTTGAAAAAATAAAAGTTTTTTCTTTTGTGATTTGAAGTGATTTGAATCGAGTCAATAATTCCATACTCTGTATTTCAGTCAAGTTGTTAGGATTTTAACAGGATAGAAATATTTTTGTACAGAGTATGGTCCCCAGACTATTATTCAATAGGCGCTGTTGCATTCTCCAAAACAACTTTTCTTTATGGTGGGTTTATGTAACAATTTCTACAATTTGTAATGCTTAGGTGAAGCAGTACCTAGTAGATCTGGTTTGTCCCTTTGTAAGGATTTAGTCCTATCCTCCAGACGGTACTAATTGAATGTTCAGAACGTTGGATTGTAAGCGATAATAATCGAATATAATCGAACGCCATCGAATGATGACTTATTGATTAGACCGAAATTTTGAAATAATCGAATACTCACCAGCCTCAGAATATCTGCATCTTCTTCGATTACTATTGACTTCCTCTTCGATTAATTTGATTACTCTTTGATTAATTCGATTACTCTTTGATTAATTCGATTACTATCGGTTTGTAAGATTTATTAGATTTCTTCAATTGCCATTCGATTACCATTCGATTACCATTTGATTACTGCGACTAGTCATTGAAGGCTTCGAGGGCGAAATCATACTCTAATAACCCAGCTGGCACACAACGTTGCTTCAACGTTTATCTAACGTCCATATACGTTAGATGGACGTTAAAACAGCATTGTGTGCCTCCTGGGAACGGATCATTCTGCGCTTACCCGTGCTCCGCTCTGCAAATGTGGGGATCTGATCTGGTTGACCGCGTTAATTTTGCGTTGAAAGGAAGGCGTAAAAATTACACAGAAGTTAAACAGAAAATTGACAAAGTATAAAGATTTCCTGAGAATCAACCCGTGCACTTCTCCACGTTCTCTAGTGAAGCACCTTTGCGCTACTCTTACTTTGCGATGTGACTGCCGTTCTCTGAGCGACGACTCAAACCTGATGATAGTTTTGATCCAAGAGTTTTTCAACTTGATTCTTTCATTTTTCTTGGGCTTTTGATTATAACTTGAGTCACAATCTTTGTCTGTTTTAGGGCCGTGATATGATTTCAACTCCTTTTTAATTCGATACTAACGCAACAGCTTTTTTTGGGTTCTCACCTGTATTTTGTATCTCTTCTACACGAAATAAGGTTTCAATATTTTTTTTCCGTTTTAGGTAACTTGGTAACTCAAGAAACATTAGTACCGTAAATCACCGATTAAGAGCCCCGCTTGAATTAGCGCCGCGCTCGAATAAGCGCCCCCCATTTAGTTAAAATAATTTTATAAGCGCCCCGCTCGAATAAGCGCCCCCCTTTGAATAAGCACCCCCCTCCAGGGAGGGGCGCTTATTCGAATTGGTGGCCTAGGCTAATTTCCGGGATAAGAATTTCTCTTCAGATGATTAACAGTCGAAAAACATTAGAACAAAAATAAAAATCAAGGTCTTTTAGCTTTCTTTTTTTTCTGTTTCTTATTGGATTTTTCTTTTATTCAGCCTTTTTTGAAGTTAAGTTAAGCAGATTCCGAATTGTTTGATATAGAATTTCTGAAATAAAAAAATAAGCGCCCCGCTTGAATAAGTGCCCCGCTTGAAGAAGCGCCCCTCTCAGAGCCTGAAAAATTAAATAAGCGCCCGGGCGCTTAATCGGTGATTTACGGTATCGACATGTATATAGAGACTGAGCGACTGAGGAGAATGGGAATTGACAGGCACAACCACCAAAAACACAGTAAACAAACTATCGTACTTACCTATTATAATTTCAACAATACAGCAGTTCCCTCTTACAATCCAAAATTGCAAAAATTCGGTAAAGCCACGTTTTTACAACTTTGGCGCTTTTGATTGTTTGGATTGTACTTCGAAAAATACCTACGGTAATTTTTCGAAGCTCGTTTTTTAACTACCCGGAGTTCTGGTCTTTTTCCGGTAGAATGTGTCACAGGAATCTTCTTCTTAGTGTGGGAAACTGAAAGGAAATATGTAAAACGACGGTATACACCGTATTACTTTGAATAAACGCCCCCTCGAATAAACGCCCCTCCTAAAATAAAAGGAAAATTATTCAATAGACGCCCCCTTAAATAAACGCCCCCTCAAATAAACGCCCCCTTTGAATAAACGCCCCTCCTAAAATCGAAAAAGTTCAATAAACGCCCGGGCGTTTGTTCAAAGTAATACGGTACAGTTGAATGTAGCATATAGGGTAGTCGAAGAAAGATTGTCGAAGGGTCATCAAAGATAATCGAATAATTTGCAATAATCAAAGTCATTGAAGGGTTATCGAACGTCATCGAAGGGTTATTATCGAAGTCATCGAAGGGTTATCGAAGTCATCGAAGGGTTATCGAAGTCATCGAAGGGTTATTGAAGTCATCGAAGGGTTATCGAACGTCATCGAAGGGTCATTGAAAAGTAATCGAATGGGTAATCGAATACTCATCACCCGATTTACTAAATTTCAGTGATCAAATGCATTCGATTTTTGTAATCGAACGCGTTCGATTACATTTAATCGAATGTAGTAATCGATAAGTAATCGAATCGAAGCGTTCGTGGTCGATTAGTACCGTCTGGTATCCTAGAGGCCTGCATTGCAGGGCTGGCTGGGGAAAAATAACAGAAATTGTAAAAAAGAAAAGAGAAACATGTTTTGATGAATGTGTTGTGAGGTGTGTTTAAGAAAAACAATGACACAATCATTTAAAAATTCCATACCTTCAAATCGATTTAAACTGCATTTTGAGTCAATGAAAAATGTTGGATGAAATAATATGAAGGTAGATGTTATATCGGATGGCCAATCGTCACCTTGTTTTCTTTCCTATCTCTTATCCTATTTTTCTCTTTCCTGACTGTCTGAGTTTCTGAGACTTAGTTTCTCATTTCTGGCTGAGTTTTCATACCTGTCAATCATTGCCATCAATCTCGACCAGTCTAATTTCGCACCGAGTGGGATTCGAACCACACAAGAAAGACTTCGATCGGAGCCGCGCTCTATCCGTTGAGCCACGCCCGCAAGCAGAACCACTCAATCAAAACAATATACCGAACTGGCAAAAGACGGGGTATATTATAATATGGGTAACAGTACCCCTTTTTTAAACCTGACTGAAATTCGAGCCGTTACTAGCAACCCTGCGGGGCCAAGGCGCCGAGTATGCACCCGGCACAGTGACAAGCCGTTACTAGCAACCCTGACCCTACCTAACCCCCGGAAAAGTGACTATCAGCGATCCGTGGATAAAAAAATAAAATAAAAAAATGAAGGTGACTATTGGCCATCCGATATAAGAGCATCCAATTGCCTGATTGTTGATCTATAATGGCAGCAGAGCTGTGATTTGACTTTTGTTTCCAAATGAACAGTTTTGTGGAGCAATCCGCTAAAATGTAAACAGCGCCAAATAATTTTCTGAGTTCGCCCTCCACACGATTTTCCAAGCCACAATCAATTTTTAAGGTGTACGCCAGAGGAGTAGGAAGGCTAACTGGGTAAGTAATAGTATGCAAAACATTCGAAAGTAATAGTCGCGCGGCTGAGGTTAGACAGGAACCCGTCTGCGTATTTTTTTTTAAATCTGATGAATACTTGACGGGTTAGAGCTGTGAGTCCGATTTTGGACTCAAAAAAATTATAGTAGGAAATTCGAATTTAGCGCTGTCCTCACTTACTAAAATAAAAACCAAATTTCGGAACTTGCGCTTTCTTTAAGAAAGTGTGACCAGTGAAACAATAACAGGATTTGATTGGCTGTGTTTTCAACCGTTATTAGGATATGGGAAATTCAAACTGTCAGCCCATACCATGCTATATATTTCGCCATCAGTATATAGAATAAGAAATCATAGCATGGATCTCCAGGCTAGGCTGAGGTCGAAAAACGTTTCATTTCGTGATACATATTTTAGATTCCAAAAAAAACAACGGAAACTCGCGAATTAGTATGTGTAGATTACAAAATCAAAAAGTTTCCACGATATTATCGTGCAAGTAACGAGTAATTGGCGATTTTTATGGCGCGCCAAAGCGGAAATAAATACTATCTTTTTAAAACAATACTATCTTCGTTTAAAACATACTATCTTTTTTTTAAAACATACTATCTTCGTTTAAAACATACTATCTTTTTTAAAACATACTATTTTCGATTAAAAACATACTATCTTTTTTAAAACATACTATTTTTTGCTTAAAAAATACTATTTTCGTTTAAAACATAGTATCTTTAAAAAATAATACTATTTTTACTATCTTTCATACTATCTTTTTAAAACAATACTATCTTTGTTGTAAACATACTATCTTCGTTTAAAAAATACTATCTTTTAAAAAAATACTATCTTTTTAAAAAATACTATCTTTTTTCGAATATAGGTTGCCTCGATTATTCAAATTTGTGTAATTTTCATTTTGAGGGGCGTGTAATGGGCGTTGGTTTTTCGTGTTTATTTTATATGGCCTCATCCGCCCACATGCAGGACCAACATAGGGCCAACATAACAAGATGGCTTCCGGCTCCCTACAAGATCTGACCTGACTGACAGTAAAATTGCTACTCGTGGCAGACCATTGAAAGATATCAACGAAGACCAAGTCCTTGCACTAGAAACAATAGGGTTCAAATGGAAGGAAATTGCTGATCTTATTGGAGTCTCGGATAGGACACTTAGAACGCGAAGAAAGGAATTTACTCAACATAACATTGAGATCAAAACCAAAACAGTGGTGTTTTCACCACATTTTGGACTTTCTGTTCCGCCATTTCCATATAAAGCATGTTGTTCTTTCCATCCAGCAAGCATGGTCCCGCCGTCCCACCATGCGCGGGTCATGCATGCAAACTTTAAAATGAGCGAGGCAAGACGTGCCAACCTCGTTTCCAGACTGTTTTCGAAAAGATAGTATGTTTTAAAAAAGATAGTATCGTTTAAAAAAAGATAGTATCATTACAAAAGATAGTATGTTTTTAAACGAAGATAGTATGTTTTAAACGAGAATAGTATTTTTTCAAACGGAAATAGTATTTTTTCAACGAAAATAGTATTTTTTGAACGAAAATAGTATGTTTTAATCGAAAATAGTATTTTTTTAAAAAGATAGTATGTTTTAAACGAAGATAGTATTGTTTTAAAGAGATAGTATTTATTTCCGCTTTGGCGCGCCATAATTTTTTGCGTTTCCAGGCAAAATTGCAAGGCCTGGAAATTCATGATTTTATATCGCTTAAAATCAGACGAATTCATTATGCCGAGCGGACGCAGTCTAGAGTGAGTCTTCACAAAAGGCTGCGGAACGCCGGCTAAGTCCTCTTCTCACTTTCGTTTTCGGATCAAGATGGCGTCGCCAACGACCGAAAAAACTAAAGTGAGATATGATGTGACTAAATCTAATAAATCTAATGAGAACAACACAATCAGTGAGGAAAATCAATTAAATAATGCAGATTTAACAAAAACAAACGTTGAAGGAACTGATAGGAATGGTAGTTTAAAGGAAAGAGGAAGAGACAAGAAGAAAAAGAGGAAAAGAACACCCTCTCCCTCATCCTCCTCCAGCAGAAGTTCCAGTTCATCATCAAGCAGCTCAAGTAGCTCCGATTCCTCTGAGGAGAGACGGAAAAAGGAGAAAAAGAAGAAGAAGCAAAAGAAGAAAAAGCAAGTCAAAAAGAAACGAAAATCCAGAAAAAGAAGCAGAAGTTCCTCTACCCCTCATCATCTAATTCGAGTGACGACAAACCAGAATTATTCCAGATGGACGTCAATGAACATGACTGGAAACTTGATCCCAGACTTGTGAAGTATCTGGAGAAGCACATCAGGAATTACATACCTGATAAAGAGCTTGAGAAGGACATACTGGAAGAAACACCAGTCCCAAGCAACGTCTCACCTGAGTTAAAAATGGATTCATTATTCGATTGCTTACTCAGAGAAAAAGGGTCAATGGGAACTAAAACCCTGGCCGTGGACAAATCGATATCCCGGATATCGAATAAAGTCAGAGATATCTTGGCTCCGCTTGCCAAAATCTGGCAGAGCGTTGAGAGAGCAAGATCAGGAGACGAGAATGAAAAACTCGATCTCGAAGAGTGGCCACTCATTTCCAACAGTCGATACTGCTGTTAGGACAGGCCCTCAATGCCAGCAATTTCTTCCGAAGGAAAAATGCTTTGATGGGACTTGGCATTCGTGAAAGCCATATCAGTGTGTGGCTCAGAGAGACCCTATTAGAGGAGTTACAAGAAAGTGATGGAAAACTTTTTGGAGAGGAGACAATAAAATCCCTCACAAAACAGGCAAAAGTGAACAACCAGTCACTCAAACAATTCCTCTTTTCAAGAAGAGTACAAACAGCTAATCGCACTCCCTTTTCATGGAGCTCCTCCCGATCAACAAGTCACGGAGAGGGGCACGAACAATACACCGATGAACAACAGGCTGGCTTGCACCACAGAATTCAAAACCGAAGAGGCAAAGGTAAGAAAAATTCTGTCAAACTTCACAGAACCTCTCTCCAGTCAAGCAAAACCTCTGCTGACAAACGGGGAGTCACAAAAATTTGGGAAATACACCCAAGTATAAAAAACCTCATAGAGGATTTATCAAATCCCCAGTTGACACAGACTGGAAGGACAGGATTTTTCAAAACAATTGGTCAAAACTGACTCAGGACAAATTCATCTTGGAAACAGTTTCAGGCTTAGTGATCCCAATAATAGGGAAGCCGATTCAAAAAACAAGACCACAACAAATAAATTCAAATTCCAAAATGAAAGCCTTGATAAGAGCAGAGATAAGAACCTTACTGGAGAAAGGGGCTGTGAAGAGAGTTCTAAACACAGAAGGTCAATTTTTGTCCACTCTATTTTTAAAAGAGAAAAAGGAACCAGGAAAATACAGGCCAGTTATAAATCTAAAGGAACTGAACTCATACATTCCATATCAAAAATTCAAAATGGAAACTTTGAAGGATGTGAAAAACATCCTTCAGAAGGGGGACTTCATGGTCAAAATCGACCTGAAGGACGCTTATTTTGCAATACCGTTGCATCCCCAATCAAAGAAGTATGTGAGATTCAGCTGGGAAGGAAGCCTATACGAATTCCAATGCCTGATGTTCGGATTGGGACCAGCTCCCAGGTTCTTCACAAAACTACTCAAAGTACCCATTTCACTGTTGAGAAGGTTACAAATAAGAGTCCTCATATACATAGACGACCTATTGATAGTAGCAGGGTCGAAAGGAGAAGCAATCTTCTCAAGGGACACAACAATCTTTCTTCTGGAGAATCTAGGGTTTACAATAAATCTACAGAAGTCTGTACTGGTACCAAACCAACAGTTGGAGTATCTGGGAGTCTTAAACAGCTGCGATATGACCTTCAAAGTCCCACTAGAGAAAGTGCAAAAACTGAGGAATTATGCATTCAAATGTTGAGTCTGAAAACTTTTCCCATAAGGAAACTAGCGAGCCTAATAGGGAATCTTATGGCAATCGCCCCAGCCTTCACCCTAGCACCACTCCAAATAAGGTTCCTTCAAAAATGCATGAACACGCAATTAGCGAGATGCGAACAGAGATACGAGTCTGCAATGAGCTTGGACAACAAAGCAACGGAGGAGCTAAAGTGGTGGGTAGAAAACCTTTCGACAGGAAATGGGAAAAACATAAACATCTTACCCCCAGATTTAATTATAAGCTCAGACGCGGCAAAGGGAAGAGAAGGAGGATGGGGGGCCCACTGTGGTCAGATCTCGTCAGGAGGACTATGGCAAAGTTGGGAAAAAGAGGAAATATAAATGTCCTAGAGATGAAAGCAGCTCTCATAGCTCTGAAAACCTTTGTGAAGGGAATCATCTGAAGTCAATACATCTATTGATAGACAATCAGGTAGCTCTAGCTCACATTGTGAAAATGGGTCGACCAACAAATTTGACTCTAGTAAACATAGCCAAGGAAATATGGTCTTTCTTGACCCAGAAAGGGATCACTCTTACTGCAGAATACATCCCATCGAACTTGAACAAGGAAGCCGACTTCGAGTCCAGGAACTCGACAGACTGGAGCGATTGGAAGCTAAAAAGGAGGGTTTTCATACAGATAGTGGAAACTTTGGGAACTCCAGAAATCGACCTATTTGCTTCCAGAACAGCCCACCAACTGGAAACCTATTTCAGTTGGAGACCAGACCCGGATTGTCAAGCAATAGATGCATTAACTCAGACCTGGGACCAAACTCTAGCATATGCATTTCCCCCATTTTCTCTGATAGGGAGGTGCCTGGAGAAAGCACAAAGGTCTCGAGCTACAGTAATTTTGATAGCCCCAATCTGGACAACCCAACCCTGGTATCCAGTTTTACTGGGGATGTTAATCTCAAACCCAAGGAAGATAGAAATGGAAAGGGACACTCTAACCCACCCATTGGAGGAAACGCACCCTCTCATTCGAAACAAAACACTGCACTTGGCAGTGTGGGAGATATCAGGGAACATGAGTCTTCAGAGGGCATATCACAAACTGCTGCTACCCTTATCCAACAATCCAAAGCAAAGGGAACTAGGAGACATTACATGTCAGCCTGGAAAAACTTCAGTAGCTGGTGTCGTAAAAGGGAAATTGATCCCATTTCAAGTACTATAGAGACCGTAGTCAACTACTTGACAACCTTATTCGAAGAGGGTAAAGAATATAACACCATAAATGGGCATAGATCAGCCATATCCTTTTACCATAGAATTGTTGAAGGGCTACCAGTGGGGCAACATCCACTGGTCACTTCCTTACTAAAAGGAGTTTCAAGACAGAGACCCCCGATGCCTAAATATACGGAAATATGGGACATCGACACAGTGTTGAATTGTATGAGGGAATTACCAGAAAACGAACATTTACAACTAAAAGAACTTACTTTTAAAACTGTAACACTTTTGGGAATCCTGGCGCCAAATAGAGGCTCGGAACTTACGGACCTGGATATTGATCTCATGGGGAAATCAGAAACGACTTTCATTTTTCATTTAAGTACACCACCCAAGCATTTCAAACAAGGAAAGAAAAATGAACCAATAGAATTTAGGAAATTTGAGGGAAATAGGAAGCTTTGTCCATATCAAGCCCTTACCGAATACATCAAAGTTACAAATGTGTTTAGGAAAAAACAGCAAACCTCTAAATTATTTTTGAGCTATGTCGAACCACACAAGCCCGTAGGAAAGGATACAACAGCTAGATGGGTAAAAGAGATGTTAAAAATGGCGGACATTGACATCAACATTTTTCAGGCTCACTCCAAGAGGTCAGCCTCTTCTTCAAAGGCATACAAAAAAGGGGCAAATCTTAAAGACATTTTAAAAATGGGGAACTGGTCTAATGCATCAGTATGGCAAAAATTTTACAACAAAGAATTCAGTTCGGCAGAAAAGTACCAAAATATACTCCTACAGGACTGAAGTTGCTTTAAACGAGGACTTAGCCGGCGTTCCGCAGCCTTTTGTGAAGACTCACTCTAGACTGCGTCCGCTCGGCATAATGAATTCGTCTGATTTTAAGCGATATAAAATTTTAAAATTTTCTAAGGCCGAAGGCCGAAAAGGAAATTTGAATTTTATGAGCTTAAAATCAGACGAATTCATTCCCATCCCTCCTCCCTACTTTGCTTTTAAACTGCTTACACTGTATTCTATCTTTTATGCAGAGAACCACAATCGAGGGAAAAGACGTGGTCGTGGCGGCAGACGAGGAAGGAGATCTTAAACTTTATATCTATATAGTTTATATTTTATTTAGTTATTAATATTAGCATTTCATTCAAGGAAAGATATATTAATACATACGTCACATGCGACGTCTACACATTTCTATTTGTCACATCATATAGGACGCATCTACGATGCTTTTCTTAGCCTTCGTTCCACTCACTCTAGACTGCGTCCGCTCGGCATAATGAATTCGTCTGATTTTAAGCTCATAAAATTCAAATTTCCTTTTCGGCCTTCGGCCTTAGAAAATTTTAAAATTTTTGGGGGGTCTTCAAATTAAAAAAAGACCTATACCACATGATAGAGCTCTTCAAACTGAGCAAAAAAGTGTATTACACCAAAGTCCCAACTTCTCTAGATCAAAAGTTATGGGCCTATTTGTGGTCAAAAAGGTGTTTAATTTTGCATAAATTAATGCAGATTGTGGGGAAATTCCCTGTTTTCCATCAGTTTTTTACCACAAATAGGCCCATAACTTTTGATCTAGAGAAGTTGGGACTTTGGTGTAATACACTTTTTTGCTCAGTTTGAAGAGCTCTATCATGTGATATAGGTCTTTTTTTAATTTGAAGACCCCCCAAAAATCATGAATTTCCAGGCCTTGCAATTTTGCCTGGAAACGCAAAAATCGCCATTTACTCGTTACTTGCACGATAATATCGTGGAAACTTTTTGATTTTGGAATCTACATATACTAATTCGAGAGTTTCCATCGAAAAAAGTGGAATCTAAGAGGTGTATCACGAAAATCTTTTTCTAGCCACTTTTTTCGACCTCAGCCGCGCGACTATAACAGAAAGTAAAGCGAGGTCACTCAAGAAAGCTGACCTTCAAGGCTGCGTTTACTTTGCTCATTTCTGGTCATTTGAGAAGTTTACAAAGATATTTTCCTTGTTTTTACTTTGGTTAACCTGCTCTTTAAGAATTGATCCAAAAAGTAGTGAGCTAGTCCTAACAGAAGGTCACTCGCAAGGGTAACCAAGAAAATGAAATTGCAACTGCACTGTATGTACTTTGTGCTTTTTTCCCACATTTACTTACTATGTGGACAATGGGCAGCATTTAACACAGGGCATTGAGGCTGCTATTTTCAACATATTTTCGCTTTATGATGGAGCGAGGACTCACCAAATTAAATCTTTCTAAAAAGGCTAACATGGTGGTATGGTTAGAAGTAGGGATAGCGCTAGTAGGTAGCCATTCCAGGGTCAAATTGAAACTATTCTGGTGGCAATCAAACCTAGTTCACCTTGTAGAGCTTCAAAAAAGAAAAAAAATGAGGGGTCATACACTTCCTAATGATAAGCGGTTCCGGAGATATTGAGATTTTGGTTCCGCTAAAATAGCACCATTTTAGACATTTGAGGTTGACAATTTAGCCCAGCAATGGCATATGAAATGGCACCGAAATATGCTGCGAAAATTGAAAATTCAAGCTTTTGTATTGAGTCAAGATATTCCAGATATCTTCATTTTGACTGCAGACTTTTATCAAATTCTTTTTGTAATGGCTTGCTAACACTTCAAGGAAGAAATGAAAAGACATTTTTTTGAAAAAGAAGACATTGCATTGCAAAAAACAATAAAAACGTTATAAAGCGGAAGCTAAAATTGCTGAACCTACCTATCTTTGTAATCAAAGCGCTGTGGAGGAAAAATTCCCCATGGCATATAAATAACTGTTTTAGGCTAAAAAAGGGTCAAATTTTTCAGTGGTATCACTCTCTATAATTCTAGTCCTCATTTTCAGGCTGAAAATGCTTGCCAAAGTATGAAAAGTAAAAATTAATAACTTTAATGAAAGAATTAATTTCAGAGAGTAGCACCATTGGATTTCTCAGGTATTTTCTGATAAATATGGAAAGTTTCACTGTCTGAACATTTTTTCCTTCGCAGCGCTTTGAAATCAAAGATGAGTTGTGAAATTTTTTGTGTCCCGCAGATCTAATTTTTCTAAAAATGGCCTTAGTTGGAACGAATTTTTAAACAAAAGTATAGAATATTACATCTGCATATTATATATGGTTGGAAAGCTAAAAGAAAACTCTAAATTACTCAAAAATAATTAATTTTAAAGCTCAACTACACAAAGAACAATTGCTTGTCAAAGTTTGACCTAAAATTGAAGATTTTGATAAGCGTCAAATAAAAAACAAGCAAACCCGGAATGGCTATAGTAGGGAGTTATTGCACACGCCGCCTACCAATAGACCCGTTTCAATGTTTTGATTTTTCGCGTTTGTATGCGCATGCGCCAAAATAATTACGGTTTTTCAGAGGCAGAAAACACAAAGCGCTCGCTGGAAAAAGGCAGTTTTGATTTTATAATGCAAAATCTCTTCATTAGAATTTCATGTAATTTTAGTATAAGAATCCTATATAGTTATTAGATAACATACTAAAATTTCTATTCAAAATTCCTTCTAGATCCTGAGAAAATTGACATAAACTGCGTGCCTCCTGCTAATGCTGTTGTCTTTTTTGCCTCTGAAAGTCGGGCCGTTTTGCGGGTCGTAACAAGCCGATGTAAACATGTGACGTCACATGCAACGGGTCTATGGGACTGTGATATCTGGCCTGTATTTTCACTTACTGTTAAATCTCTTTGACAACAAATTTGTTCTCCACCAACAGTTAGTGAAAGTACTTTGATTTGCGAAAGCGTTTTTACGTCACATAGAACAAAAGAAAATAGCAAAGAACAAAGGAATTACCAATAGCTACCATTTTGCAACCATGGGGAATCGCGATTTTACAGAAATTCGCTTAAAGCATCTTCGGCGGTAGGGAGCACCTCAGTAAAAACCGGGATTTTTCATCTCGTTTCTTAGTGAGTTCCACTTTGACGATTTTTGAAAAATAGAAGCCTTTCAAGTGTTTTGACGGAAATTCGATTATTTTGCTACTGGAGGAGCTTTGAAAAAGTTAAAAGTGACGAATGTTTAGAGCCCGAAAACCTGGGCACAAAACATTGGAAAATGTCGCAAAGTGGAATAGACGTTAATTGTTAATTGCGTAGAAAAAACGCGTGTGACGTCTAGCAGCATAGGCTATCTGAAAATTTCATTGCTCCATAAATGTGAAAATGAAAAACAAAGAAACTTTCGTTTTCTAATACACCTTTCCCGTATTTCAAACTTCTCAGAAATGGCCCGGGAAAATGTGCGCTCCACCGTTGTGTATAAAATTGTTTGGGAGGTATATAAACGAACGCGTTTTTGCCTGCGAGGGGTTAGGGAAAGTGGGTTTTCAGCTTCTAACTTTTGATAGCGATCTTCTTTTGACAAAAGATTTTCAGGATGGTATAATATCATGAATAGATTGAACATACTAAAATTTGAGGGGATTTTGTTCGACAGAACTTAAGAAAAGCTCAAAAAACCAACTTTCCCTAAGGAAACGCAGGCAAAAACATGTTTGTTTACCTCCAGAGACCAAACGGTGGAGAGCATCAAAATATCTTTTTAATCCAGTCAGGACCTCCTTTCACTTTATCGATATTACGCGAACGGCAGTGTGCACTAAAATATTTTGTTTTCACTTCCAATTTCAAGCAATGGTCTTAGCAACAGGGCGCGCGTACATAGCAACGGGGATGGGTAGAAAAATCTAAACATATTCCAAAAAAATACCGATCATCGTATAGAGCACTAAAAAAGACCCCTTTCTATGTTTAGTTTGTTCTACCTTGGATTATAACTGAAAATATCTTTGAATAACCTTTTTCTGCTATCAGCCCGCGCGGTAATCTTTGCCCGTTCCAATTCTTAGTAGAATGAGAGTTTAAGAGAGGTGGTTAAGAGAGGTGGTGCGCTTAGCTAAGCTGTGCTCGCGGGCGATAAATTAATACTTCTCTTGTATATTTTAGTGGTATTTATCCAATGAAAACGATGTTGACAAAATATGCACGGCGCTGACAAAATATGTACGACATTGACTATGACATCATTAAATGGCAATCTATATTAACCCGACCTCAACCCTGACCCTGGTAAAAGGCCAACCCACGACCCTTGGGAAAAAGCCGACCCTCAACCCAAATACAATAAAAAGCCAACCCTGGGTAAAAAAACAGTTTTTTGGCAGTGTTTTAAAATGAGATTGACATATCCTAATATTAAAAATTGAGCAGACAAGCAGGGGGTGGGATACACACGCTTTTTTATAAGAATATGTCAACCTCGTTGTCCCCCGTGGGTCATTGTATTATCTGATTTTTGATGTTTTTACTGTGAGTGGAAGATTAAGCCATGGATATACGGATACGAGGCTGATTATTATACATGTTTGTCAATAATAAGGCCCCTGTGGGGCTGCTTGTGAAAAATGATCTCATCCGCCTCCTTCTCTAACGCCCCGCCCCTCCCCACCGACGACTATTCTTAAAGTATTCTTTAAGTGTTCTTATGATCAGTTTATGGAATATTGATCCAAGAAAATTCTTATAAAAGTCACTAAAGCATTTTTTTACCCAGGGTCGGCTTTTTATTGTATTTTGGTCAAGGGTTAGCCTTTTCCAAGGGTCAAGGGTCGGCCTTTTTCTAGGGTCAAGGTCGAGGTCGGGTTAATATACAGGGCTGCAAATAAGCGTCTGTCATAGGTCAATGTCCGACTGAAAAAGCTATTTGACCGACTGAAAATCTTTTGTGTCGGTCATGATGTCCGAATGAAAAAACGAATAAACCATTAACTTGAGAGTTGAAAATAAATCTCTTACACCCCCAGTGCTGCAAATAGGGAAATTTCAGTTGGCCGGTAATTTTTCGAGTGTAACGAGCAAAGGGTCTGGGGGAACCATCTTAGAAAATTTTGTAGTCTGTAATGACCTTTAGATTGGCTAAACACCTATTTTGATTTTAAAAACTTTTAGATTTTAACCCTTTCAGTCCCACGCGACCGCACTGCGGTCCCTTTGGACCCGTCGTTTTTTCCCAGAGAACTGCATAGCGGTCCCTGATTTATTTTTCAAATTGTGATGTTTTGGCGGGAAATAAAGAGATGTCTTTAAACAGCTTTCAAAGAAGATAAAATAGCGCGTCGTGTGCAAAAGACCGCGTGAAAAAAGCTTGTTCGAGTAAGAAGTTTTGTTTACAAAAGTATTTACAAAAATTTTTGCAAGCAAAATCTGTAAGGCCGAAAATGGGATTTTTTACAACTTCTATCAATCATTATGATTTTTCTATGAGGGCTAATCAAACAATTCTTTTTTCAGTTAGTAGATACTGTTGTGCTAAACATTTATCAGAAGAATGAATGGGTTTAAATCATTTTTTCATAAAAAAAAATACCATTGAATGGCAAACAATTGCTGTTTTAAATTTTTTTTTTGCCTTTCTCTGGTCACGTGACACGCTGATGACGTCATTTTGCAAATTTTTTTCTATCAAAAGGATCCTCATACTATAAGTGAAAAAGGGTGAAAACTTGGGAGGACTAGGTTTAGTGATTCCAGAGATATTGAAGCATGAGTAAATGCATTCAAAAACTCATTTTACGGCTCTGGGAAAGTAGCTGTGAAAACTCTGGGACTGAAAGGGTTAACCAAACATAATGAAAAACTGAGTTTCAGAATGACCGGTAGAAACTACAAAATGACCGGTATTTACCGGTCACCGGCCGTTATTTGCAGCACTGCACCCCTGTCTCTTACTTAGCCTATTCTTTTAATACTCGCTTTCTTTGTAGCTTTCCAGGTTAAATGACTGACACCTCTCTCTTCTACACGTTCTAGTGTTATCCCTTGTTTCTTTTATATCACTCTCTTCGAAATAAACACTACTCTATGTAACCTCTTTCCATCTTTGTCATTAAAAAGCAATCCGCTCTCTTTCTGCTCAGTAAGCTGGATACAGAACTATACACCCAATTTTTTCTAAATCTCCAATGGGCAAAGACTCTCACAATGAGAGTGACGCCCCCCAAACAACTTCAACAACACTTTGTAGCTTTCAGGGTGTTTCTAAGTTAACTTTTATCGACTTGCTTTCTTCGTTACTTTCTGTTTCTAAGATCACTTTTATCAACCCGCTTTCTTTGTAACTCTTTTAAGGGTGTTTCTAAATTACTTTTGTCAACTTGCTTTCTTCGTAACCTTCTTTGTTTCTAAGATCACTTTTATCGACTCGCTTTCTTCATAACTTTCAAGAGTGTTTCTAAGTTAACTTTTATCAACTCGCTTTCTTCTTAACTTTTAAGAGTGTTTCTAATTTAACTTTTATCAACTTGCTTTCTTCGTAACTTCCAAAGGTGTTTCTAAGATCACTTTTATCGAATCAATTTCTCTGTTATATACAGTAACAAACTGTTTAAAGGTAACTTTTATTTTTCCTACTCGCTTTCTCCGTAACTTTAAAAAAAATATATACACTGAATGACCGACAGGATTTTGAGTTCGACCGACAGGATTTCATTTCTGTCGGACATGATGTCCGATTGACTAAAAATATTTATTTGCAGCCCTGAATATAGATTGCCTCATTAAATACTTTAATCGTAGAAATTTTAGCAAGACTTATTTTAGCGCATATTAGCGAGTCAGGAAAATCTTGATCTTTTTTGGATTTATTTTAGCGAACCACGATTTCAAAAAATTTCGCGTGGATAAATTTTAGCGAATACTCGTATTACGTTATTGATTGCTTTCATTTTCTAGCATTTCTTCGCACTGAAACCCTTCCTATTGATAAAAATGTATCAAGGCAATATAACCAGAACTTTTGCGCGGATAAATTTTAGCGATCTGGCGATTCGGCGTGTTTTAGGGAGATTTATTTTAGCGACAATAGGGAAAATTCGCTAAAATGCTAAAATTACTCTTGCTAAAATTTCTACGATTAAAGTATGTCAATGTCGATTCAACGCCCGTTAAAGAAAATAATTTGTAAATAGTTCTTTTTATCTGGAAATTTTGAAATACGAACAAAAAAAGAATCAAATTTAATATTTGTTTCCTATCTAGATTATATTAGCGTTAAATATTATTTTAAATCTTAGCGTTATTTTCACGAAAAATATTTCGCGATGGCGGTACGCCTAATCGCACCCACCGGAAAGTTCCAATTTTTAATTATCGGGGAAACCGGTTCACCACATGGATAAAAAACGTAGGGAATGAAACCTAATAGAAGGTTTTCAACTTGCTTTATTCAGATAAAGCTATAAGAGGTTCATTACTTGTGGATTTTAAAACCTACATAAGCAAAAACGAAAGTTGATGGGAAAGAAAGAATAAACGCAAGACAGGAGGTTTGGTTTTGTTGATCAGGTATGTTTTTATTCTATCCGAACTAAGTAATATTATAAAAGACCAAGGAGGCCCTGACTGTTTTAATCTGCCATGAAGTGTTATAAAATTCCTTATAGAAAGACACGTTCTCCTACTTAGAAGTTTAAGAAATGACGTAGAAACAAGAAACTGAAAATTACTGTAATTACCTATGTCACAACCACGGAGCGCTGACATTTAGTTTTAATGACTTGCTCTCACTCGTTTGGTTTCTGTAATAAAAAAAGTCATTATTGTGAACTTTTAACATGCTTTAAATGGAGGTATTTTCATTAACTGACCAAGTTTATCAGTCATGCTTTTTGTCATAACATGTCATGATAACTTTCACTGATAGCGCGCTCTTTTTAATTGTCGTCCCATGTTTTGTCAGATAGTCCCAAGTTAGAGAAGTTGACGGTAGGTATAAAGTAATTTTTAGCAATCAATGCTTTTGCTTTAGGCACAGTTTCATGTTGAATAATTAAAAACTCCAGCATCAAAACAATGATGAAAAATAATTAGCACATGTACCGTGAAGTCGGGCAACTTGCATCAGTGGATGCTAACATGCATAGCCCTCAAATGAATGACCTGGCTGGTCATTAAAATACAAAGTTTAATCAAAACAAAAATGGTAGCGTAGAGCTGCGAGCGGAGATGCGTAGCTCATTTGTTTTGAAATCTTGCTGCTTTGATTGGTCAGTCATTTGATGGCTATGCAAGTTTCCCTCCACTGATGCAAGTTGACAGTATGTTTAATAATAATGTTTTCATGTGTATTGTTTCAGATTATTTTGACGCGCTACTAATACTGGAAACATATTTGATAAAATCAAAAGCTGGAAAGTACTTAATACGATCAAAGGTATTCAATATGATCGGAGGTAATCGAAAAGTAATCAAAATGATTGAACAAATCGAAAATGGTCAAAGAAAATGCCATAATCTGAAGTCAAATGATAAAATCGATAGGTGATCACTGACTGAACGAACTGGTCAATTTGTGAGACAGGCAGTTAGTCACACTAGTGTTCCATTAAATCGATATTATCGAATATTAATGCTGCAAAAGCGCTTTATCATTTACTCAACTTGTGACCCAAAAAATACACCGAAAAACTTCTAAAGGGACTTATGCAAAAAATAGACTGGGGTCATGGTCACAAATAACTTGTGTTCGCATCATCTGACCGACTGATAATTTTCCTGACTTTTCTTAATCTTTTGAGACGGAAAGTCTCAGAATTGTCAGAGTTTTATCCAATTCCATCCTTCCCTTCACCCACCATCTTTATTTCAATTTTGAACGCACAAGAATTCAAATTCAACACTTGTGCCAGAAATATATATGGTTTTGATCTTTTAGAGAACTAATTTAAGCAAATGCCAGGGTAAATCAGTTCCTTTTTATCTAAAGTTTACCGTCAACTGCTCTGACTTGGGACTATCTGAATCATAGATAGCAAATAATGTGAATACGCTACTCTCGTCAGGTAGGCTTTCACACCGCAAAAGGAACAAATCTTTGCGACGAGAAACAGGTAAATGCGATTGCGCGCATGAGTCAACACAGATATAAAAAAGTCCGTTCTTCCGCGGAAAATTGTGAGATGTCAATAAATCGTGCACGCTGAAAAAAGTCTCTAGAGAATTAAACAACATTAAAAAAGGTGTCAAGATGTGAGCAGCACGAGTGTGATTAAATTATTAATTACAGTACTTCTTCAAATTATGTACTTTTAAAATGCTTTTAAAATACATTTTGGTTGTGATTATGAGATAGTGAAAGTTTGATTGATAAACTTTGTTGAAGTATCAAGACAACTTGTTGTCATAAGAGATTTTAACAGTAAGTGAAAATACAGTCCAGAAATCAACCGTCCCAAGATTTGACCAGTCGTCCCAAGTTAGAGCAGTTGACAGTATTTTAGAGAGGCAACAATTATATTTTAATCTTGGCACCAATTTTGGTAAGACAGTAACAATTTTATTTTTGATTCGGTTTTTAGTTTTCAAAATCATGAATCTCAACACCTCTAGCAATTTTCACCTAGCTGCATATTAGAATTTAAAAATATTTTTCAACCCCACTTTAATAAGGCACTAATTTACTTTCAGAAGAAAAAAAAATAATGCAATGAGTAAAAGTAATTTATCTAACATTTCACTTGGAAGTTTCACTGAAAACTGTTTGGAGAGTTATGATCCTGTTGCTTGTTCAAGGTGAGTGAATATTTTTATCAAGAGATCCTTGGATTATCCCAACATGGATGACATTGGGGTAAAAATTAATATACAATTTTTTTCAAAGGGCAATACTTCCCTCCCCACGGTTTCACGTTCCACGGTTAATGTTTATCCAAAGTCTCTATATTAATGCCTTAGCTAACTCTACCTTAGATCAAATATAATACAATAAAACATACTAAACAGTACCTGGCTTAAGGTAAAACATGTGTTTGATATAAAACATGATTGCTAAGATATAACTTTTGAAGGTTTGAGGTTCGGAAATATAGTTCTACAAAAAAACAAACATTGTTGTTGACTCCGATTAAAGTAATGACAAGACAATATCCTCAAATGATTATAAACACCTTATATTTCCAGGGACATAACAGAATCAGTGTTTGCATTTCTTACGATCATTGGATGTACATACAAGGTAAAAAAAATTTTAATGTAATAAGTTTGAGTTTATCGACCCAGTGATATTCATATTGAAAATTTATTGTGGCTTGGATCACAAGATTTAAGTTTGGATATGTTACAAGAGATTCTTCTTCCATCATCGAGAAAGATGAACATGGGGTTCACATCTTGTAAGAAAATCACACTTGATAAATTTGGATAATTATGAAGGTCTTAGTACTCATAGTAGAAAAAAAAGTCATCCACCTTGGCTGATGGTTAGAGAAGAATCTCTCAAAACGCAGCCAAACATAAATCTTGTGAACCAAGTCACCATGAACTTCCAATATAACTATTTTCAAGTTTACAATGGACAAGTTTGGGAAGAGACAATGGGAAAGAGTGGGTCACTGGTCAATGTTGCTTGTTTAGTTTCTAAAAATATCGACATGTTTCTAAAATCACTAAATTTGAAGGATATATCTGACATTTGATAATTTATGATTTATAATTTTCAACACTTTTCAGTGTGTGTTTTTGAAAATTTTCGCCTGACAGCATATAAGAGGCCCTCAACAGACCTTCAATTCATACAATCATTCAATGTATTTTTCCAAATTCAAGCATTTGCGCAATTTTTTTCAAAATTCATGCAATTTTCCAATTCATTTAGAAGACGCATAAAGTCAAAAAGCCATAGTGTGGAAAGGGGTCTGACCCCCCCCCCTTCTTAAATGATCCCCCCTTCTTGGCATCCCCCAACCTTTAAAAATGCCTATCCCCCAAGGGTTTTGGGCTAAATTTTTTATGGTAAAAAGGGAAGGGAAACAGTAAAGAAAAATTAAGTCTGGCAAATATAATATACTTTTTAGTGAAAATAAAGAACTTCATTTCATGCAGACCAAATTTCATAACAGTGCTTGAAAATAATCTACAATATACGTAAGGGGGCTTCTTAAACAATCCCCCCCTCCTTTTTAATGAAATTTTCTGATCCCCCTCCTTCTTCACTTTTTTGGAAGGTGTCACCCCCCCTTAAAAGGGGGGGGGTCCGAACTATGAAAGCCCACTCACACATTCATGCAAACCACAAGGGGTATCTAAATTTATCCCATTTGCTTAAAATTGATATACAGGGTCAATTGTCAAGCTCATAAACCTTCCCCAAGTTGATGATACAGTGTGCCTAACATCCTACTATTTCGCCTTCAGGTTGTGAGATTACACATCTCAAAGCATAAACTGTTGAACCAATACTTGATATTCTATGCTGCAATCATTGAAATCATTCTACTGTAAGTAATTTTCTCTTATTGCTTAGAACTATCTTTTAATATTAAGAGCTCAGGAGGAGGATTGGTACCAGGGTTGGAGAATATCATTTGTGTGTAGACCGTACTTCCATAAACCAACCCTTAGAGAGACTAAAACTAAAACTCAGCATTTTTTGCAAAGAGACCCTCAAACAAGGGGAAAATCTTGACCCTTAGAGAGACTTTGAACTTGTTTTATTTGGTAGGTAACCCTTGGTGAGTTCAAAAAAACTAGCTACTGAAAAACATCTTGGTTTTAATGTTTGCCATACCCAAGTAAATTACCCTTTGAAGCTTGATTTAAAGATATAATAAAACAGTTCAAAATGGAATATCATTTTATAGATGAGGAAATCGAAGGAATACTGACCCAGTGGATTGATAAATAGCTAATTGGGTTGTGTATTTCTCAAGCTAAATTTGAGTTGTTACATTGTACTAAAAAGGGTGTATAAACGAAAGTTCTGGTCATTATGCTAGTAATTTTAGTGGTAAAAACAAAACAAATTTCAAAAAATTACATAAAATATCCAGTTCAGTGTTATATATTTTCTTTGAGAACCCAAACTCCATTAATTATTATGTCCAAGCTAGACCAAGCCATGCAATTTTGTTTATGCACTGCTTTGCTGCTTTTATATTCCCATAGAATTAGAATTTTAGTTTGAAAATAATGCTTGGGGAAAAATTTGTCACAGGTTCTTTATATGGGTCATGGAACCACCAGAAAAAAAAGGCAATCGAATCAAAAGGTTTTTGGGAATGTTATAATGAACTCTGTTCCAAATTTCTGCCACATGCATATTATTTTCAAGGTAAAAGCCTATATTGATAGTCCAAGAAAATAGGGCGTCCTGTGACAACTAATGTAAAAGTTAGAGCAGTGAACCCTAAAAGTGGTGTCCAACTTAATTGGAAACAGTCAGTACTGTGTAGTAAAAGGATGACGCCCAAACTCTGCAGAGTGAGGAAAACTTGTACAGTATTCTTAAGATTCAAAACTTATGTCATGGAAAAGAGCTGGTAACGGTGTACCAAAAAGGTGGTACCGAAAAGGTGGTACCAAAACCCCATATGTTGAAAATAAGCAATTACGTTGTACTAGGGTGGTATCACAACTCTGGCCGTGGAAAGAAAAAGTTAGTACAGTGTACTAAAAAGGTTGGTGGTCAAATCTTTTGAAAAAAAACTCATGTTAGCTCTTTATGGCATGTGTTAGTTATATTGATTTGGTACCCCCCATCCTCCTTCTGAGAAAACATATATAAAAAATATAAAAATATCTCAACATTTCTTTAAAAATGACATTTTTAGAAATGCTAAAATAATACAATACCAATAATGGAAAAAAGATTTTAAGATCTCAGTACCTTAAAATCTACTACTCTAGGACCATCTTTTATAGGTCTGCACCAATGCTCTTTTTGAATATTATATTTCATATGAAAGTAACAAATATTCAAATAAAAAGCCCCTATAAAAATATCCATTTTGAACAAAAACAATCTCATGAAAATTTCTTAGCTATTTTTGATAGACTTGCTTTGTCTTTGACCATTCGGTTTCAAAAAAGGGATTGGGTCCTTCTTTAAAAGAATTTCAAAGGCAAGGAAATCGACTATAACCGTTTAATAGTCTTCTATATAGTTTTTCGAGAGCTTTCGAATGGTATATTTGATAATGCCTGAAAATGAGTTTGAAATTTTCAAAAAATCTCGCCCTTAGGGTTTTGCCTGGGGAAAAAAGAAATGTCCCAAAAAATGGATGTTCCACCAGTGGGATTTTAGGGGAATTTTTCCTGAGGTATAACCATCCTATAGAGAAGGTCTGGAGAAAGTTTCAGCTAGATCTTATTTTTTTTCCTACAAACAGCCTGTATTTTTGTAACACGACCACACTATTACCCAGTTGACAAGCTTTCCTGGGCCAGTAAAATAGTAAATGACTGGTACACCACACGAAGCTTTAATTTTCATTGACAAACTGATTAACTTAAAAGAAACTTAAAAATGACGAAAGATCTTCTCTATCTTCGTTAA
The DNA here is from genome assembly GCF_902728285.1 of Clytia hemisphaerica. Taxonomy (NCBI): domain Eukaryota; kingdom Metazoa; phylum Cnidaria; class Hydrozoa; order Leptothecata; family Clytiidae; genus Clytia; species Clytia hemisphaerica. The sequence goes on along the minus strand of NW_027103699.1, from coordinate 167,372 downwards.
AAAACAGACTTGAGGCAGGGGGTCACGCAGTTACTCTGTGACACTATGATGAGTACTGCCATTTTGGAAAATTTCTTGTCACACCACCACCACCATTACTTACTCCACTGTGGAGTAACTGTTTTTAGTGCTCAAAAAGGGGTACACCGCCCCATAAAATGGGTAATTCGCGGCTTTTTTTAGATATATAAGACATACCCACTGGTCAAAAAAAAATTTTGATTTTTGTATTTATAAGAATTGTTAGAATAAGTTTAATTACTTGGTTTAAGTCACTATCAAAGCATTCAACGATTTCTATTTTCATAATATGACAAAAAATTTATTTTCATGGAAAAATTTCAGATATTTTTCCAAAAACAATTAAATTTTTCTACACCACCACGTACAGGGAAGTTAGTAATACCACCACCTTGGTACACTTAGTACAGTTAGTACTAACTGAAATTAGCCTTGAAAAAGGCTTTTGACCTTCATAAATTCAATAAAATCAAATCAAATAAAATTTAATATCTTAAAAATGATTCAATTTTCCATAGCTTTCAATAGGAAAAAACAACATTTTAGAAAATCAAATTTCTATTGCAACCAGCAAATTGTTTTTAAGATTTAAAAAAAAATTTCGAAAATTTAAAAAAAAATCTACTTCCCCAAAATCTTTTTTGGTAAAATATGGTCTTTTTTTAAATTTTCTCACAAAATCCTATTTTTTACACAGTTAGTACCAAAATTTGGCAAATTTTTAGCAGGGGACCACCTTTTTTTGCAGTTAGTACATCTGAGTACTAAGTGATTTTATCCAATTCATATGGCACACCACCACGGTACTAACCGGCATGATGTCTTGTAGTAACTGCTTCACCCCCCCCCTGCCACGTACTAAGTGTCATAGTTTTCACATAGTAACTGCATGACCCCCCCCCCTGTTTGAGGTTGTTAGAATTAACAACAAAAAAACAAAAAACAATCAAGCATTTTTTTAGATAATGGAAGTAACGATTACAGCTCTTCAAGCTCTTTCTCAACCCTGAAGTTGACTTTGTTATTTTTAGTATTTTAGACTTTTCTTGAACGATTGAGTCTTTTCATGTTACTATGTCTTTAGGGAAATGTCTAAAGCCATAATTTCATGTTTGTGACCCCCTAGTACGGTTTAATTTCGAAATTTGAGCCTGAAACTCAAAACCCTCCAAAAGCCGGACACCTCTAATTAGCGGACACTAATCCGATTCTCCGATGGTGTCCGCTAATTAGAGGTTCCACATCGACTTTGAACCTTTCTTTTAGGCTTGTTAATTGGATTTATGCTCATCATGCAAGCTTGGATTTGACTGCCGAATTATTCAAATTATTTCAGGTTTGCATCTGTTCCTTTTAAACACTCGTCAAGTTAACAAGGATTTTTAAGGCATACAGCATCACGCTGCGTAGCACACCACGGTGAATTTTTAAAAGTTACGAATCAGAATAAATTTAATTGTTTGTACCAATTTGCGGTAATTGCTCTACATGTCAATTACTTGTATTATTAAAATGAAAGTGATGATTTTAGCTATTTTCCAATCATTTGAAAATGTACTTTGCAATTGAACGTCGTACAAATTTCAGCTAAAAAATAATCATGGCCTATGCGATGCGGATTGCCATTGTCTTTTGATATAATTCTTGTCATTAAAATACTTTTCTTTCTTGCTACGAGGTCTAACACTTCTTCCGGCATATATCTATATCTATATGTAAGCCTCAGTATTTAGGATTTGAGGTCGATGTATATATAACCCTTCCCATGACACTAGAGGAGACGATCTTTCGGTGTGGGGGGGGGAGCGCATCACCGACCCGGTAGGATTTTTTCAGCCAGTGAGGATAAAAATCACGGACTGGAACTCGATGGGGATTGATATTCCCATATTTTTTGGCTGGGGATTTGTTTTCAAGTCAGAAAATTCAGTGGGGATGGGTAAAAGGCATATTATTTCGCAGGGAGGATTGGTTTGTTTGATTGTTTACAGTGGGGACAAATATTGGAGGGTAATTCTCCACTGGGGACGATATTTTGGCCAATTTTTCCAGTGGGAAGGGGTCCCAGTGGGTCTGTGAGAAGAGGGTGTGGGAGAGAATCATAACTCAACAAGTCTCCCACCATTCACGTGGTTGGCACATGATATTAATTGTTCGTTTCGCTCTACTATTTCTTTTTTAGTTTCTGGTTGTGTGCCGTTTTTATTGCGAAGTTGCATCAAGAATATCAAAAACCGAATATTTGTACAAAAGGTTTGGTTGTGATTTTTCTTGCTCAAAGTTATTTTTATTAAATGAATGGCTAAATTTGAATTTTGAGGCAAAACTTTAAATGTGAATGAATAATGTTACTTTGGACTTTTTAAATTCTAGGATATGTCTGCCATTTTTAATCATTACGTCAACATATTATGTCATATTGATCATCGTCAGCATAGTTCGTATGAAAGCTGAACACGAGTGTAAAGGTATGGATATTTTTTGGGGTCATGCTTTTTTGTTGACAATTCAACACTGATAACCATCTCTTCCATAAAAACAACCCTTCTTGGTATAACTTGTATACCTAGGTGTAGTTGGAGCATCTTCTAGCCGGGTTAAGGCAATCCAAATAGGAACAGGGAAATTCTGATATAAAACCGCACTTACATAGGTTGGCGTCTTGTACAGGGCTCTCTTTTTGCCTCATGGGGTGTTTGACCTTATTAGACCATTAGCAACAATAAGCTATCAAAAGAAACAATCATGACCTCTCTTAACAGCACCAGGGTTCAACCTGGATGGAAGGATGACGATGATTATGTGGGAACGGGAGAAAAGGAAGTTTAAGAACGACGACTTAATATTTTCCCCTTTTCCACACTCTAAACGTTGTCTTAATTTAGAACCTGAATGGATTCAATTATCTTCTTCGGAAGTAGCTTTGGGGATTATTTTCATCGCTGTTGGTATCTATATCACCAATCACATCAATAACCTGAAAACAGATTCTACCTACAAAAGGAATATCCGATTGTCTCTATGGGGGTATGTTACATGGAAAATTAATAAATCGACCATTTTGTTTCATTCTAACTTTCAGTACTAACTGTCTATTGTCGGTAATTTGGCCAGCTGTGATGAATCATTTTGATTCCCGTCTTGTCTCAAAATAATATTGGGTGATGATCCAATTATACTTAATATGATACAATTCGTTTGCAATATACTGGGCATTTTCCTCGATTGTTACGCCCAGGGCGTATTTCTTTACGATGAAGCTTGATGCCCCGATACGAGAGCATATGTGACAGGACTGAGTACCAATTTTTTTTTTTTTCTAGGATAATCTTGAGTTTCGAATTTTCGTCCCTCATTAGTGCTATCTATGATGTTCTAATGATTGTTTGTAAGTATTTAATACCTTATCCATTATCTCACAAACATGCTTTTTTTAAGGATTATAAAGTTTACTAAGGCACTTGCGAGCCCCGGGGGGGGGGCACTGACCTTGAAAGCCGATGGGGATGTATCGCGTCTGAGAAATGGACCCATGGATGGTAATTTTATGAGACCATGTTAGAAAGAAAGATTTTTCCATTTTCACCCTGAAAATTCTGATTTCCATCCTGAAAATTGTCAAAAGTTACCTAAAGTCGACCCTTTCAGATACACATCTTGAAAATTATTAGATTTAAGACCCTGTAAGATATCTTCAGAGGTTAAAAAAGGTACCCCGTACCCAATTTTGCCTAAGCCCCCCCCCCCTGGTTGAGAGTACAGTGTAAATAGATAAGAGTCCAAAAGGAGCCTTGATGATTTTTAAAATAAGCACTTTAGATTTGAAATTGCTCGAATACCTGCCAATTCTAAATGTTGTATTATCAGACTGTAATTTTATCTATCAATTGTTTTCAGATGGTGAAATGAACAGATGTAGAGGCATTTTTGTAAGTATCTTATTACTTATCTTTTTATAAGATTTTATATGTTAGTATCTCTCGATTTTTGGTCAAGTTTAGTAAAAATATCTTGCTATATTTTAACATTGTTTTTGAAATTGACTATCCGAAGGGAAATTAAACTATTTTTCTTCGATGACAATGTTTGTTTTTAATTTCCACACAGGTCACTGATGCTGTACTTTTCACGTCTGTACACATCTTTGTTAAGGTAATCTCTTTCTCTACTCTGCTCAGCTCTTTAGGATATTTATTAGCGCATTATGTACCAGTGATATCGTTTTCTGCTCTTGTGTCTCATGTGTCATAAATTACTGCTCTTTTTGCTTACCGCGCCAGTTGGTTTACCTCATAAAACGACCTTGAGATCCTTTTCATCGTCCAGCAATATACTGGTCTTTTTTATATCTTTACATACTTCTGGGTCAAGGTACATTGGTCTGAATGTATCCACGTAATGTTGTGTCTATTTATTTCGGAATCCCTAAAATTATTCTGTATCTATATGATAGCTTAAATACCTTTAAACTAATAAGGTCAATCAGTGCTCAGAGTTCTTCCGTTTGTATCTAAAGTATATAAAAATGTTTTTCCGTCTCAAAATTCAGCACAATTCACCGAAGTTTTTTTTACTTAGTTGACAAAATGGTTGTTACCTATCTGGGCCATGATGATCATTTTCAAGCCGGAAACATTTGGAACGAAGAGCAGTAACTCAGACGAAGAAGAAAATTTCAACGATCAACCACCAATCATCAGAAATTCTCTTATGGGGGTAAATTACTCTTAAAATTATCATTTAATTCCTTTTATTTTTACGGTAAATGAATATTGCTTGATTTAAGAAAAAATCTCCCTGTGGGTTTTTTCGTTAGTTTAAAAAGCAGTTGCCTTTTGATAAACTTGAACGAACTCTTAAAACAGATGGTCCCGGTACAGCTTAAATAAGCGAAAATCGTAGAACACTTATTACTTCTCAATTGTTGCTCCTTTTTTGCATTGCAAAACCGTTATCATGTGTGACTGCCTCTGACTCCGAAGTGCGATAATATTTGATTCTTAATACCCGCTTTAAACTTGGTTTCATATTGCAGGATTTCAAATCAGAATTTCGTCCTCGGAACCGTAGTTTCAACTACAAGCATTTACGTGACCCTGACAATGAGGAAGAACGTCGACTGTTCAACGAACAAAAAGAAAACGCTATCGTCGAAGCTGAAGAAACGCCAAGAAGAAAACGAAAGAAGAACAAAAGTGGGAACAGCGAATCTTCAAATACAAGTTCAGCTGGGAAAGCTGTTACCCAAGATGCACCAGTAGATTCTTCTTCCAGTAAAAGGCATAGAGATAAGAATCGTAATCGAACCAATCAAAAACAGAAGAAACCATCACGTAATGTTGGAATCAATTCTGGTGATATAGAACCAGTCAAAGTTTGATACACGTGCGCCCGGTGCACCAGTGTTTATGATGAAAATGATATTTTGATTGTTTGTGACAAGTTTGATTACATCAGAAAATGTGTGGTGTTTTGTGTAGATTATTGATTTCAAAGAGAAGACCCATTCTGTACAGCAAAGCTATCTGAATGTGGTCCTTTGTATCGTCTTAATGATATTTTGGCGTATGAAAACTTCAAATCGAATATCAAATATCAAGCTTAGAGTTAGCTGTTTGGGTGATTTTTAGTTGCCTTCAAAACCTTTATTCGATTTAGTTTTTTGTCTTTTTAGGCGGTGGTTACACGTAGCCGGGGTTAAATTCACCCCGGGGTGAAATAAAAAAAATTTTCACCTCGGGGTGAAATTCACTCCGGTCTATAAAGAAAACACTGTTTCTGTATACACGTATTTAGGCGGGGTGAAATCGTTTTTAGGCGGGTTGAACTCACCCCGGGGTTGATTTCAACCCGGTCCTGAGGACGGGAGTGAAAATTTTTTTGAGGATTTTTTTTGCAAATTTTTGGAGATTTTTACATGTATACACAATTTATTTTTCAAAAAAAATGTGTGTCTGTTTTTATTTTATTTTGCAATCCTGAAAAAAGGTAGACGATGCAGACGATGATATCTTTGCCTTGCAATGTTTCTTGAAAGAACAGCCTCCATCTCGAATCTCTCAAACTCCCGTTTTTGAGCCAACAGTTTTACAATTAAAACTGAATGAATTTGCATTAGCAGATAGCTAAGCGATCATTGTGGTGAAACTAGAAATTAACATAACATAATAAGCTTTTTCTATCAAGTGGAGCCATCTTTCCTGCTCGCGTGTGAGAGACGAAAGAGTGTTTTTCAACGCTACTCGATGTTGTGTACTGATAAAAATCTAAAGGTTATGCATGATCAGGCTTTCACGCCGGGGTGAAAATAAGTTAAAATTTTCACCGCAGATTGAAAAAAAGAGTTTTCACCCCGCCTTTCGCCGACGTTTATCCCAAAATGATTTTCACCCCGGGGTGAATTATTTTTCCATTTCACCCCGGGTGAATTCCACCCCGGCTACGTGTAACCACCGCCTTAGATACCATACTTTTTGTATATATTTTCGAAATATTTTTGTAAATATTTTAAAGAGATTTTATGAAGAAGTCGTTTTATAAATGAGCTGGTACAGACTTGTAGTAGTAGCTTCTTTTTTATTATGTTAATAATCAAATTGATGGCAATTAAAAAACTTTAGCCAGTATAAACTTTATAATTTCTATATAGTGAGCATTTTTATGGAAACAAATTTCCCTTTAATTGCTTTAAAGATGATAGAAATCCTGGTAAATTGTTTTAAATTGTGCGCCCAAAAACACGTTTACATAAGAAGTGAGTATACATTACATTAAAGTTCTATTTTGTGAATAGTATACCTGTAAATATTATTTAGAAAACCCTTTATATATTTATGCATATAATCACTATACCCCATAATTATAACCAATTAACTATTTTAGATTTAGATTTAGATTTTAGTTACAGATTTATTCCTGTTGAGTTTCAAGTTTGTCTATATTTTTTCGCTGATCCACATAAAACAGATTTTTAATTTATGAGAGAGAGGTTTTAAGTAGGGTTCGGCCTCTTGACAAGATTTCTGAAATGTTCCGACGAGAAAAATCAAAGTTTCAATATATTTTTTTAGCGAATGAGTTACAGTCCACAATCATCGATTCCTTCATCTAGGAAACTAATTTTCCCTTGATTTGGTCACCAAGTGACTCTTTCACACACGGATGTTTATTGCTACTTTTTCAGTTCCCCGCAAAAATAAAACAGATATGAATTGTACTTAGTTTTCTCTTTTATTTTATAATAAGGATATTGTTCAAAGGTCAATTCCAAAAATATGTCTAAACTTTTCAAGTTTGAATTTTTGTTAATAAAACAAGCCTAATAATAACCTTAAAGTAGATTGACATAACTGACATACTTTTAGGACAGACTGTAGATTTAGTATATATTATAAATGCTAGTAAAGAGATTATAATTAATACTTATTATTTTATCGCGTAAGTATTTTGCATTTTGAATGAAAAAGAAAACTTGTTTTTGTTGAAATCTTTAATTGCGTTCTAAGTATTTGTTTGTTAAGTATTCTATAACCAATTATTGTATTTATTGTAAATAAATAGCAAAATGGGCTTTTCCAGAAAAAACCGTATACCTTATCGGGGAAAACTTCGTCGGGAAAAAGTGACGAAATTTTCGACAAGTGACGAATAATTTCCCCGACGAAAATTTTCCCCGGCCTTAATGCGTTTACCAACTACCAGCAAGTGACGAATTTTTCCCCGACGAAAATTTTCCCCGATGAAGTTTTCCCCGATAAGGTACCCCCTGTTGAGGAGGTACACTTCCGTTCCAAGGGGTAAGGTTTGATATGTGGTGGAATTCCATAGGGAGATACAAAAATCTGTCAAAAATAACAGGAATTCCTTAGAGGTAGCTTTTAAATCCTACTAAAATTCAGAATTCCAGAGGAGTTTAAACCTGAAATTGCCTGATATTCCAGGTGGTCACAGCATTTCCAGCCACATAGGGATGGACTTTTTTCTGGAAAAGCCCAATATTGTTTCTTTTATCATAGGGATGGGGTGATGGGATTAGTGTAAACAGAAAACTGCTTCTTAGAAACGAAGGACCAAAAAAATAATGTAAAAGCCTACTAAAGGTTAATTTCTTTCCATGCCTGCAAGAGTCTCAAAAGAATTTATCCATTCTTTTCACTAAAATAATTGATCGAAATGATACGAAATGAACTTTAATTAGGTTCTCTTTGTTAAAAATGATACTTATTTTTCAGGTAAAACTAGATAAGATTTGGAAGGATTGAGTTGCCCCCATCGTTAGAAGAGATGTTAAAATGGAATGAATTTGATTGGGTCACCGACATTCTGAAAAAATGGAGAAGTTGTAAACATTATCAATACGTACTAGTTATCGCATGACTTCGAGTGCAATACGAGAAATATTTTACGAGTTCCGAGATTTTTCCGTAATATTTTTCCGAGCCTTTAGGCGAGGAAAAATATCGGTAAAATCTCGGAACGAGTAAAATATCGAGTATTGCACGAGAAGTCATGTGATAACTAATTTATTGTCGACTCAAAAAAATTGTCCTGATATAAATTTCTTTTTGTTTTTGTTTTAAAACTTACTTCCGCCTTGCTTGATTCTTTCTTCTGTGTAGTTTCGAATGTTTTTATTCGAAAATCTAATTCGAACGTTAGATTCGAACAATAAAACATTCGATATGTTCCCGCCGACAATATTCACACAAAAACAAAACAGAGGAGCATTTTCGATCATTTTACGATCGAGAAGTTTTGTTTTGAAGAGTTGCAGATTTTTCAGAGATGTATTTGAAAGTTTCTAGATTGATAATTCAAAATGCAGATGGTGTACAGTATTGTTTCGATAGAGAAGGAACCCTTCATCGTTGGATTAATCAGATTGATAACATTCAGTCTTTTTCTATGTTTTTGTTTCGATGCATGGAAAAGAATAGCAGAGGAAAGGATTTCCATGATGGAAATGTATGCTTGTAATAATGGTTAAAGAACAACATTTTTTTCAAGAGCAAAACAATTTGGATACTTTCTTGATTATCGTCAAGCTTTAATTGTTTCGAATTTTAGAAGGAAGATGTATAAATGATTGTTGAGTTTACAATTCAAGGACGTACCTCGTCAAGAAGGAGAATTAGGAGAGAACTTTTTCAAAAATCACCACTTCCCTTGCTATGTTATGAGAAATCTTACTGGCAAACATTCAAGAATCTCAAGTTTTTTGTATGCATTGATAAAAAACTGTTTGGTTACATACGGACGAATTTTATACCAAAAGCTGAAAATATTTGGGTCGTGTCAAGTAGTTTTACAATTTCTTAGTTTATCAGATTTGATTTTAGTGTCTTTTATGGAAGAACTCCAAAGTACAAGTTAATCTGAACATATTTTTGTTGCGTTTTTCCCTTTGATTCCCAAGCCAGTTTCTCCGAAAGTCAGTTCTTTTCGGCTGTTTTGTTTTGATTTTTCTCCCGCCGCTTACCCAGTCCCCCAAAAGTCAACGCGGTCATATTTCCAGACTAAAGAAATATGAAATATCGCAAATATCTCGATGCTCTCGACCAATCAAAACGCTGATATTTTTTTGGGTCGGCAATAATTCACAACATCAACAAGCAGCTTCATAAATAAAAGGTATGTTTTTGTAATTCTACGACCCTGAATAAACGCCTTGTGGTTCAAATTTTGGTCTTTGTGTTTGCGGTTCCTACTTTAAACCGTATTTTCTGCAGTAACAATTTCAGAAAAAAACATCAATTGCAACAAACTATTTCTACAATAATTGTGGATAATTATAAATTGAATATTGAACAATAAAAAATTTATCTTTTTAGTATGAGAAATAATTAAACAACCAGCAAAACATATCTGAAAGACTCTTCTAACCATTTGAAGGCTGTTGATTCTTGTTTCACAGGGAAATTTTACTATTTAAACCAATTCCAGGCTTAAAAAGCAAATCCTCTCTGGTCAAAAGTACCATCTGAGCATTGTACATCCCTGTTGTTGTTATATGAGGGTCGAAATGATGACTGAGACTACCCAAGAGCGGTTGAGGGGGTCAATAATTCAGACGACAGGTATTTGTAACGTTGATTGACGTATGTTCAAACTGAAAATGAAATATGATAAACTAATAAGTATTTGATTGATTGATTTAAATGAAATAAATTTGATTGACAAAGTTAAGTCTTGAAATTGAATTGATTAGAAAAATAAATATTGAAAATGTTTGAGAAAATCTAAGTCCAGATGACCTAACCTAAGCATGCTGAAAATCCAAGATGGCCGCCAAAGCATGCTATGAAAACAAATGGCCACAACTGACAGGCAAAAAGCAAAAGGCAGAAAGAAAAGCAAAACAAGAAAGCAAAACCTACCAGCCTGCCAGCATGAAAGCATTGTAAATTTTTGTCTGATTTTCAAAGTCTGAACTTGACTATTGAAAGTATTGAATGTTGACCATATTGAAAAAATTAGAGTTTTAATTGAGCTCCTTACTCCTTGTGAGCTTGATTGTGAATGACATGAAGAAGCATGCAAGCCCTAGTCTAGCCTCATGTAGACTGGACACCAAAAAGTGATGACTCATCAAAATGGTAGAAATGTAAACAATGTATAAAATACAGACCTACATTGAAAATAAACATTACCAAAATGACCTACATTGAGTATAAAATGTAAACATTGACAAAAATGACCTACATTGAGTATAAAATGTAAACATTGACAAAATGACCTGCATTGAACAAATATGATAATTTAATGAAATGAAAATAGCCTGAATAAATTTTTTGTGTGTATTATATAATATGAAAATTGACTGATTTTTCTACACTCCCCCCATAAAGACAAAAAAAAATTTTGTTTGATTTTTGAAAAGTTCTTTAAAGTGTTCTTTCCCAATTCATAAAACAAATCAACTTCATCGACATGATTGATGATAACTAAATTTCGTGTGGAACGACGTGTCTCACGAAATACTTTTTCATTAGCATTCATATAACGTACACTAGCATGACGAGCCAAACCATCGGAAATAAATTCAACATTAACAACCTTTCCATACTGATACGTTGAAGATATTTTCGAATCATTTTTTAAAAATAAAACAATATCTCCAATTTTGATTTCATGACTCCGTAGTAAACCATTTCTCCTGTTTCAGTAATTTTGGGACGTGTGACAAAAGCCAATTCTCAAACCATGAGCTGAATATCTTACAATTTTCATCAACAAGCTTGCTCGGATTGCTTACAAGCTGAACTGGTTCAACTGGTGATCTTTCATTGTTTCGACCAAGCTTGAGGCGATTTGGCGTTAGAATATCGAGGTTTTCCAGATCTCCGATTGTACCCTTGATGGCTAAGGGCATATTATTGATGCTGTTGGCGATAGAGGAAGCAAGTGTCTCCCACTGAAGTGTAGATAACTTTTATCGGTTTGCAACATTGATGGATGAATTGATTTCACGGATCTTTCGTTCAACTTTGCCGTGTTCGTTATGAGCACCAACAGAACAAACTTCGAAATCAACTTGATTACTGATGAAGAGTTGATGTTTGACGTCGAGATAGCTGAACCGCATGTCTTGACAGCCTCTAATGAGTTGACTGCCAGCGTCGCAAAGTAGGGTTTTCGGATATCCTACTTCACATGAAAATCTTGTGAAGCCAAGGATGAACGACTGAGTGCTGTAATCGTCCATAACTTTTATGTTTGTTGTTGAAGTTGTGGCACAGCAGAAAACGAGAAGCCATATCTTGACTGTAGTGCGTTTGTGGTGTGCTGAGTATGAATCGAATGGTCCACAAAGATCAACTTGAGTTGCATAGAAGGCGGGGGCAATGGTGAGATTATGTCTGGAGACCGGTCCCATTGCAACGTCTACGGCTCTTTTCAACAGATAGCGACATCTTTGACATGATCTGCGTACCATCTTTACAAGTGACCGTCCCTCAATGATATAGGCTTGAAGATAAACAAATCGTAGAGTAGTTTCCACACCGGAGTGTTTTGCGGTGATATGATACCAATGGATGTTGTTGACAATTGCTACTGCTACTGGTGAGAATTTGTCCAAAACAGGTACACGGAATGTTGATGAAGATAAGTCTCTCATTGAATTGGTAAATCTGCCAACAATTGTGATGTCATTAGTGTCAAGAATCCGACCTGTGTACTTCAGGATACCGTGTTGCTCTGATGTGATGTCCTTGATTCCTTTTGATGGTAGAAACTTCTTGATCTCTTGGGTGGCTTTTCGGAAGAAATAATTCTTTGCAGATGTTATGTCCTCCTCAACTAGGAAGACAAATAATGAATCAGCTTTGAGAGGAAGTGGTGAATTGGTTGGTGATTTTCTTCTTTTTCTCAATGCTCTGAAATATTTGAAGATGATTGCCATGATGTTCACGACTTTTCGAAACTGATACTTGAGCGGTGATATCAGGTAGTTGCTGAATTCCAGACGTTTGTTAACTTCATCCATGATCCTTATAATTGGGTTTGACTGCTTGGAGTGATGAACCTCAGAGTGATAAATTTCTACGGCTGCTTGAGACTCTTCAGATTTGGACATCTTGATATCGGAAATCTTGACGATTGGCATTTCCGAATAGTTGAGTTTCATCCAAGGATCTCCTTTGAACCAACGAGAATCATTATCGACATCAGGGATTAAAGGTCCTCTTCTAGTGCCAATATCTGCGATCATATGATCACTTTGAACGTAGAACCATTGATTGGATTGTGTGAAACGTAAACTTTCGATAACTCGGCTACGAACCCATTGTTTCAACGTCTTTTTGTCATTGCTGAGCCAGTGAAGAACGATTTGGCTATCGCAAAATTTGATTGCAGATTGGTGCCAATTCTCAAGTGATTTTCGGGCAACTTCGCCAGTGTGTGAATTCAGTAAGGCAGCATATAACTCTGCGCGTGGTTGAGACATTCCTTCTGGGACAATCCGTGATCGCGACAAAACGAGTTGAGATGAGTAGGTTCCGGATTGACGCTTGAATCTTGCATAAATTGCGACACATGCAAGGGATTGGCTTGCATCAGCAAAGTCCAGGGTCTCAACTTCAAGGTTGATAGCATCAGGTGGTACGATTGTCCTTTGATATTTAAGTTGGTTGATTTCTTGCATCATCTCAAATTGTTGATCCAAAGTTTGCGGAGGTGATCAGGAAGCACATCGTCCCAGTCGAACTTTTGGATAACAAGGTCATGAAGATCAAGCTTGAACTGTGCGGTTATGGGAGTAACTCTTCCAAGAAGATCGAAAACTTCCCCGACTTTTGATGCGCAGTGACGTCTTGTTAGCTTGTCAGGGATGATGTTGGTTGATGATGCTGATTTCTTTCCTCTTCTCTTTGGAGCAAAGTTCATTTCCCCAATGTTCAATGAGATGACATCTTGCTTTGGAAACCACTTCATTCCTGCAACGGTTACACTCTGTTGATCTTCACTCATTGTCTCCGGTGGATCTTCTCCTGAGATGACGATACCTTTTAACTTGAATCCACCTTTGTTGACGACTTGTTCGAGATCCTGAGAGCGTTGACGTGCAAGTTCGATTGAATCTTCTCCACTGACGCAATCATCTACATATGTATCATTGAGAATGATCTTGGATGCCTCTGGATACAGGTCTTGTGATAGTCTGGCAATTTCTCGGAGGGCATATTCAGATTGATTCCCTGCGGATCGAACACCGTAAATTAAAGTCTTTATCACCTTTTCCTCTGGTATTCTTTGTGGATCAAGCTCTTCTTGCCATACGTATCGTTGATAACACCAGTGCTCTTCACACAATTTGACAGTATTGTACATCTTGGATACATCTGTGGTGAATGCAGCTCTGTGGATCAAGAAGCGAATAGCGATTTCTTGGAGAAGGTTCATGTTGTTGCGACCCTTTGCAATGATGTCGTTTAAACTGAAGCCGGTTGATGTCTGTGATGAGGCGTCAAATACGACTCGGCATGGGGTGCTGACTGATCCTGGCTTCCATACCGCTCGCCATGGGATGAAATGCTTTGTCTGAATCTGAAGTTGACGTTGAATGTCATTTGGCAAATTGCGTACATAATCGACAAAACCGAGATTTTGTAACTTCTTTTCAGAGTTGATGATATCCTCCTTGTCTTTGAGGTTCTCCTTCCTGTTGAGTTTGCGTAATTGTTGTTGATATACTTTCAAGGCTTTGTCTTTATTGGGTGCAAGCTTTACATCCGGGTTGTGAGTGAATGGAAGTTTTGCTGTGATGATGTTTGTTTCTTCATTGATGTGAATCGACTTGGCAATGAGGTGTTGCTCCACCTCTTCTTTGATGCTGATATTCTCGGTTGCACCGTGGCTCTTGCAATCCTTGCAGTTCCGACAGTTAACGCATCGGTATAGAATTTCACTACCTGTCTTCTCTGCAAGATCGAACATGTGATGTGATTGGACTTCTGGGTTGATGTCGAATTTGTCATTACCGTGACCAATGAATGATAGGGATGCAAAGTAGGTCAGCATCGGTAACCTCAGATTGAAGAGTGTGTTGTAATGCTTCTTGTGGTCTCGTCAAATGATGAATGTGGACCACCAAGTACACCTCTACCGTCTGGACCATTGAAAACAGATTCGAATACTGATAAGCCAGTTGACATTTGGAAGATGAGTTTGGGATGGACATTCAAGTACCTGACGCCAATCATGATGTCGACGTCTCCGCCAATGGATTGTGGAAGCGATGGGAGTTTTGATACATCACCAGTTGTTGAGTAGGCTCTTTGTAGATCTGATATTGCTGGTGTGAGAGGATACACTGGAAATGTTTGCGTAATCTGATCAAGGCATATACCTCTCATCGGGATCATGTCACCATCGTGCAGAGGTACCAGTGGATACCCCTTAAAACCACATACCCCTTAAAACCCACAATGTTGCTTTTTTGGCTTTCATAACTACCAGATTTAATTTTATGTGGTATGTTTCACTATTTTACAACCTCTTATAAATGTTCTTTCATAAAATACCAAATGTTAAGGATTTTAAAGATGCTAAAGTATCTTAAAATTCGAAGTTATTCAAAATTTTATTAAAAATCCCTTCAAAAAATCAGGTTTTTTGGACCTAGAAATTACACAATTGAATTTAAGGTCATAAAACCTATACTTTTTAGATACCTATACTTATGGTAGGTATGAAAAAATCATTTTCATCTTCGTGAATAGACCCCAACGAAAATGACAGGCCCTTAAAATTCTACTTTAAAGCACTTTTATGGTGATGATCAATAAAATCTGAAATCGACTTTCTCAAAACCTGGTCATGTTGCATACCAAAATGTCACAAATTTGATGGAGATTTAGAAAAACATTAGAACCATAGGTCAAAAATGAAGCGAACGAAGGTTTTGGCCTTTCGTAGCCGTTTTTGACGAAAAAACCACACACAATTGCATTATGGGCATGAAATCCTGAAAAATGAAAATATTGTTGTGGGAATGAATTTCTAGCAAGTCTTTGAACCATTGAATCACGAAGCAACACCAAATTTGTATCCATCAGCTTGAGTATCCCGTTAGCAAGGGTCGGACTTTGTGGTTTTTAGCCTTATTTTTGTAGGTTTTAAGGGGTATTTTGATTTTAACACATATTTTTGAGATCATTTAGGTACTAATGGTATATTCATAACATTAGTAACTTTACAGTGAATCACTGTTCAAAATTTGAGGTCAAAAGAACTTTTTTGTAAAAAGTTATTCGAGAAAAACCATTTTGTAGGTTTTAAGGGGTAAAATAGCTAAAACTGCACTTTTTCACTTCCTCGTGAAAAACTGAAAACTGTTTTCTACAAAACATCACTGCTAGGGAAGACAATCATAGACAACGTACTTTCAAGACAAAAAGTTTCAGCCTTACACTCCAACTAAACAATGAGATAGAGGGTACCACTTTTTATTGTGGGTTTTAAGGGGTATCCACTGGTAGGCTGACAAGATAGATGCCATGCGAGGATTGAGTTGATGTTCCACAAACACCACCAATGTTGACACTTCCACTGAAGATTTGGGTAGCATATGATCCTAATCGGTTGACTGCAGATTTTCGAATGACAAAGTCACTGCAGCCATTGTCGAAGAATACTGTGAACTTCTGATTGTTGACCAAAATTTGTTGTAATAGGTAGATGCCAGGGCTTGAATGATGGATGTTGTCAGATGGCATGGCATTGATGTGACAGTCAGTGTGAAATGAGACTTTGATCTCCTTGACGAAGGTTGGAAGCTGTTGATTTCGATTGATGAATTTGTCTTTAAAACGTTGAAGAAGAGTTTGATTGTCATCTGTATCTTTGTGATCATCACAGACTAATACGTGCTTCTTAACAGTCCATGATGAATGACTTGGGTGCTTGCAGACAAATTCATATTGACACTTCCATCTCTGTGTTTGCCTTCTGACAATTTTGCTCCGGGTAGTAGACATTGGAAGCACAATCCTTTGCGCTTCAGAGTTGACAGTCGTTCACGTGGAGTATTGTCGACAAATTGTTTACAGGCAAAATATTGAGTTACCATCTTCCCCCATGGTCCTCTTGTTTGAATATGTTCAGATGGACATTTGCCGTCGCAGAAGTAGGAAGCTGGTTCAGGGTCTTGACTTGGTGGGACATGATGACTTCCATATCCTGATTTGCCTGATTTTGACTTGCCATCTTTATCGTCTTTGTTGGTTGGGAGTTTGATGAGTTGCTTTTGCTGGAGAAGTTTGACGTCCTTCTCCAGGAAGATGATGAGATTTGACCACTTTTGTTTCTCAGTGATCTCTTCCTCACAGATTGTTGCTAGCCATTTGTCCAATCTGGTGTCGTCCAAGAGTTGGTAAACTTGATCCAAACAATCGCCGTAGTAAAGTTGATTTTCAATTTTATGTTGCTCAGCAAGAGAAATTAAGTCTCTCAGTACTTTGATCAGTCCAGTGATAGTTCGTAGATTTTGGCAGGATCGTGTCTGGTTTTGATTGGATCCAACTTCTTTATGTCAGCAAGTTTACGAGATACAAGCATTTTGGAGTTGCCATAAGCTTCAACTAGGCGATTCCAGATAATTTCAATGTCAGTTAAGCCTTTAACAAGTGATAAGGCAGGTTCAGATAAATGATTGTTTATAAGTAAATCAGGTAAGAGTTTCTTTGGCGTATTTCGTAGATGAACTTTCTCAAAATTTGATCTGAACGTATAAATGTCTATTGATTCATACCCTGAAAATTTTTCAATCTTGATGTTGAGGTTGGATTCTTTAAAAGATTTGTACTTTTCAATCTCTCGATCTGTAAACTGTTCATTGAGGTAATCAATAGAGGTTCCTTTTAGGTTGCTCAACTCAATGTACTTCTCACCAATTTCTGATATTTGAGATTCCAATTCCACGTTGGCTGATGGTGTTTTGAGAAGTTCTTGGTATTTTTCGGAAATAACTCGTAATGATTTGTCGTGATCTGATAGCTGTGATTTGAGATGAAGAATTTCTGTGTCGGACATCCCGTTGAGATTTTGGTTGAAAATCACTTCAAGTCTGTTCAGAAGAATGTTTGTGTCATCAACAATAAATTGCTGTGATTTTTCTTGTAACTTGGTTTGATCACCCAATGCCTTCTCCATTTGAGCCTGATGATTTGTCTTGTGATTTTTGCATTCAATAATGAACTCACCGACTTCCTTTATGGTTGAATCATAGGTTTTAGAGTGAACGTCATGAACTTCTGGATTGAGGACTTTTAGTTGGTTCATATGATGGCGGATGTCACGACGAAGATCTTTGAGTGATTGTATTGTTTCATTGTTATCAGAGTCTGAGCTTGTACTGATATTGTGTTCATTCATGATATCAGTAAGTTCCTCTAATCCGGTAAGTACATCAGTGATGAGTGCTGTGGAGTTGACATGGTGAAGTATCTCTTCCTTTGTTGGACTCTGATCAGTCATGATGGTTTGATAATTTGAAGATAGGTTGTGATCTCCAACTGATGAATGAATTTTCTCGACAATACGTCCTGTGTTGTTGAACATGGAGTAGTGAATGTCTTTACGTGTTGAACGCCTTGGTCGTGTAGTCATAGGTGAACATATGCTGTTTGAATGTTGTTATACGAGGGTCGAAATGATGACTGAGACTACCCAAGAGTGGTTGAGGGGGTCAATAATTCAGACGACAGGTATTTGTAACGTTGATTGACGTATGTTCAAACTGAAAATGAAATATGATAAACTAATAAGTATTTGATTGATTGATTTAAATGAAATAAATTTGATTGACAAAGTTAAGTCTTGAAATTGAATTGATTAGAAAAATAAATATTGAAAATGTTTGAGAAAATCTAAGTCCAGATGACCTAACCTAAGCATGCTGAAAATCCAAGATGGCCGCCAAAGCATGCTATGAAAACAAATGGCCACAACTGACAGGCAAAAAGCAAAAGGCAGAAAGAAAAGCAAAACAAGAAAGCAAAACCTACCAGCCTGCCAGCATGAAAGCATTGTAAATTTTTGTCTGATTTTCAAAGTCTGAACTTGACTATTGAAAGTATTGAATGTTGACCATATTGAAAAAATTAGAGTTTTAATTTGAGCTCCTTACTCCTTGTGAGCTTGATTGTGAATGACATGAAGAAGCATGCAAGCCCTAGTCTAGCCTCATGTAGACTGGACACCAAAAAGTGATGACTCATCAAAATGGTAGAAATGTAAACAATGTATAAAATACAGACCTACATTGAAAATAAACATTACCAAAATGACCTACATTGAGTATAAAATGTAAACATTGACAAAAATGACCTACATTGAGTATAAAATGTAAACATTGACAACATGACCTGCATTGAACAAATATGATAAATTTAATGAAAATGAAAATAGCCTGAATAAATTTTTTGTGTGTATTATATAATATGAAAATTGACTGATTTTTCTACACCTGTCTTATGCTATACGTATCTTATAATTTTTATACTGGACATTTTAAGATCCTCCTCCTTCAGTTAAGTTTTCTCTGAAATTTAACCTGTGGAGACGGACTATAAGAATTTTATCGCGCATGTCTTTAAATCTCATTACTATTTAATACTGTTTGGAGATCGCTCTCTTCCATTGAATCTTTCTCTACGTATCTTTGTGATATGATTGGTACGCCTTTATCCAAGATCCTGGATGGGTTTCCATACCATAATTACTTTTGTGTTCGCCGAATATGCGCTGACTGACTGAATAGAATTTCAGTTTGTCGTCACAGTGTAATATTCATACACTGTGTTCCACGGTACAGCTTCCTAGTACGCTGGATAAAAATAATTACATGCGTTTACATACGTCTTGTGTTCTATATTGTTCTAACAACTAAATAAGAAAACCATGTTCTGTTTGTTTCAAAGGTGTAGAAGTGTCTGTTTCTGGTAAATTAAATTGTATATTGCTTTTAGGAGGTTCAGAATCGGTACCAAAAACATCACCATCCTCATTATCATTATATATATTACAAACAATGTTCCCGCACGAATCCATTCCAAACAATTCAAATAACTGGTCTTTAATTATACTATTATGTCTATGGAAAGGTGTTTTACAGTCCGTGATATCGTGCTTGTCATCAACGTGAACAAAATCGTTCGTATCGGGACCGTGACAGTCAGTGTTACCGTCGCAATTAATCTCTATATTATCACTTGGTTTTTCGTTGTCAGATTCACTTGTACTGGGGTTAAAATCTGTACATTGTTTGTCAGTAGGTGTGTAATTCTTTAGTTTCGTCTTATCGTTTTTGTCAATATTTGTAAATGTCTCTACCGTAGGATTTTCCTCAATATTAGAAAACGGGTCATCAAAGTCACTTGTATGTAATGGTTCTTTATTATGATCAATACTATTGTCTCCGTTAGTTCTAACATGTGATACATCATTAACGTTTTCAGGAATAACAAACTCGTCAGTAAATTGTCTTTGTATTTCAGTTGGCGCCCGACAAACTGGTTCAATATGTTCAGGTACAACAAACTCGTCAGTAAACTGTCTTTGTAATTCAGTTGGCGCCCGACAAACTGGTTCAATATGTTCAGGTACAACAAACTCGTCAGTAAACTGTCTTTGTAATTCAGTTGGCACCCGACAAACTGGTTCAATATTCTCGGGAATAACAAACTTATCATCATCGTCATCGTTATCATTTATGACGTCATCATGTCGTGTCGTCGACGTATTGATCGAGTTTTCATAAGCTTCGTTTAAAAAGACGAAATCTAGTACGTTTTCAGGTAAGCTGACATCTTTGTTTTTATTGAAATGACTATTGTTATTGTCAGTTGTGTTAATCGGTATTGTTGTAGTTTTAGTATGGTGCTCTGTATTTCGTAAAACACCTGTATACAAAAGAGAGGAAGATTGAAGATACCGATTATAAAGATTTGAAACTGAAGTGAAGAAGCAAGAAAAGAAATTGTATTATATCTTTTGTATTACGCACAGAAGACTTTGATGTCTCCAGACTGCAACCTTCTTGTATCATTTTTTCAAAACAATTCTCCTATCGAAAGTTACAGCCTCGGCAGGGTAGGTCTTTCCACTTCAACTGGCCATCTTTGAATTTGAAATAGTTGAAATCATTAGGCGATCAAAATTACAAATTTGAATGTCAAACATTGCTTGGAGAAAAAGGAAAGAACTTGGTGCTGGAGACTCAAAGAATTCGACTGAAATGATATCTTCCTCAATTTTCAAATTCACCAAAAAAATTCGGCCAAAGGAAATCTGACCTTGAAAATTTTCCCTAGGGTACTTAAACAAGGATGTTGCTAATTAGTCTTGTTACCATGATTTTCTTTCAAATTAAGTATTTTTTACAAATTCCATAAATCTAGCGTGCTTTCTACAAAAAAATACCGGGTGACCCACGAAAAAGTTCAGACGTTTCCCGACATCTTGAGGCCGAACAAATGTCCCAAAGTGCTTGGAGTTTAGATATTTAGCAAGTAGATATCCTAACTTAAAATTTGAGCTATCACTTTTTAACTTTGACCAATTGGTTCTGTACTTATGAGCTTTTAAAGTCAAAATTCACTTTTCGGAAAGTGTATAAAACACGTAAAAAAGAGGTATTAAATTTATGCAATCAATTAGAAAATCACTTACAAATTGACTTATTTAACGAGTTTTATGACATTAATGATTAATAAAAACACCTTTAAAAGTATTTTTTGTTTAAAACAAGACTAGTTTTATAAAAATTGGCACCTTTGTAGAATTTTCAGATTTTCTTCAAAAACTGTACATCAAAAACGTCTAAAAATACCAAATTTGATACCCCTTTTTTACGTGTTTTTTACACTTTCTGAAAAGTGAATTTTGACTTTAAAAGCTCATAAGTAGAGAACAAATCGGTCAAATTTAAAAAATGATAGCTCAAATTTTAAGTTAGGATATCTACTTTCTAAATATCTAAACTCCAAGCACTTTGGGACATTTGTTCGGCCTCAAGATGTCGAGAAACGTCTGAACTTTTTCGTGGGTCACCCGGTATATTATGATTAATGATATGTAGGGTATTTCTAAGTTATGTGCAATAAATATTAAAACCAATTTTCGGCATTTGTAATACCTAAACATAAAACTACAAGAAAATAATACTATAATGTACTAATATTTGGTATACTATAGGCAGATTCTTAATCTGAAGTTTTTTTTATCGAATATATGAAGTTTAAAATTTCGAAATGAGGATGGAGCATATGTTTTCTGGAATGATTTTATACGTTTTTAGCTTTTACAGACAATGAAAGTGTGTAATTTTCCAGAAGCCATATTCCTGTTCTAAAAGTTACACGAAGGATAAACTGGCGGCCCAAGAAACTAGTTCAAAAAATAATTTTATTTAAATGTAAAAAAAAATTACTTATGTCTAATACATACAAGGGTTTCTAAGGATTAGTGTGCATGCATATAGCAACAAAGCCTCGACCTCTGCTTGTATCTTGATGTGCCTTATGAATTCAAATAAAGTCAGCTGGCTTAGAAGGCTCGCCGAAGTTTTGGTGTTTGTGGTGCACATGGACTGCATTGCCAGATCTAGCAGTGCAATTCATCTCTAAACACATATTGGTCAAAATATAATTCAACATTGAATCTGAATGTCTTCGACCACATTCACCAATAACTCCTCCACATTCTTCGTCTCCAAGAGCTTCCAATGCTGTTTGTTTATTGTTTTTATAATGGATATTCAAATCTAGGAAAGTTTGATTCCCTTGACCATCAAATAAACAAATACAAGTCTTTCGGTCGTGGAAAGTTAGAACCAAACATTGTCGTTTGTTTGATTCGATACATTTGGTGTATAGGGAATGTAATGTTTCAAACGGTGATAAACTAGCTTCTTCTGTATTCCAGCTTAACTCTTCTGCCAACTTAAACATAATATCTTGTTTACGTAAGGATGATTTTAATATATATCCAGCTTCATCAACAGTGGTGCCATCACCATGGTCCTCAAGACCTGACCACATATCCTCAGCTGTTCTCATCAATATTGGGATCTTGGTCATTAAGTCTTGCATCTCCTCAACCTCTTCCTTGATTTGTAAGTAATAGTTGGCAAATAGTAGATAGAAGGCTGGCGACGAATGATTGGGTAACTCAGGGTCACGTGTTGTGTAATCCAAGAAAGTAAATGGTAAACGTTTCAGATTGATTTCTGGTGGAACTGATCTTCGGTAATTTGCAAAGGCTTTTTCATTGGTGTTCCCTTTCTTTGTTAGAGGAACGAAGTCGTATGTTTCGACTGGCGAAGAAGGTACATTGTATATACTATCAGTAGATGATGGTTGCCTTTGAGATGTAGGCTGTTGGTATAGTTCATCTGGTGTTGATAGAGTGTCTGTACTATTGGAAAGTGGAGCATCATTGTAGATTGGTTGTGCATTTTCTTCAAGGTTGACAGGATCTCCAAGTGTGGTGATTGGTGTAGACGGGATGGACGAATTGTTGTAAATGGGAACTTTCTCTGTTGTTGGTCTGGTTGTATCGAAAGGTAAATCTTGCAGTGTCCCTTTACCAGAAGCAATTCTGTTTAATTTCTTTTTATCTGTTGTTCCTTGATCTTCCTTATGGTCATCTATCTCAGAATACGGATTATAGTCACCTTTGCCAAAGCTGGGTGGTCGTTTTAAAGCATTACTTTTTGTCGATGAATTATGTCGATTTTCTTCTAAAGTATCATTTTGGTTGCCATCTATGGGAATTTCCTCATACAAACCTGTCGATGGGTTTTTTAAAGTATTCCCTTGTGTATTAACTGGTTTTTGCTTTTTAGATTGTTTATTCACTTTAGCGTATTCTGGTTTAGTGTTTGTCGTTGCTGTATCAGGGTCCCCAACGAATAGAGGGTTTTTGAATCCAGATACGGAGTTTGGTCTCGATCGATTCATGGGCGGTGGTGGTGGGCGGATGACTGATGTGTCACCTTGTCTGCTTGTTGAACGTGGTTCGTCAAATATCGCACTCGCTATAAAATAGTAAATTAGATATTGAATTTGATGATATGCCTGGAGGACAAGTTTTTTATTACGCATTCCCTGATATCATTTAGCTTTTGTATTGCAAAATGTTTATTTTGTCACCGTCTACTCGACAGATATTTTTGATTTTTAGATTAGAAGGTAAATCTTTTTTCAACCATTTCCATTTGAGAATTCTTTTCCATTTTTTTTGGTCTGTCATCAATGGGGCTGATGTCGTAGGATATCGCCTTCTAAAAGAGACGAGAAAGAATCTACTGTCAATGTCTAGTAATTTTCTATTTCGCTTATGTTAAAATTTTTGTGGAAAAGAATTCTCGATAAATATGAAGAAATGGTTGAAAAAAGATTTACCTATCTTGGATTGTCTTCATTTTCATCTTTGTCTTTTACTATATTCATGTTCTTCAAAAAACACTATCCACATCTTTGGTTATTTTTGTCACGCATGATTATCTGCCGAGTAGTACTATGGCATGTTA
This sequence comes from Clytia hemisphaerica, assembly GCF_902728285.1. Classification (NCBI taxonomy): domain Eukaryota; kingdom Metazoa; phylum Cnidaria; class Hydrozoa; order Leptothecata; family Clytiidae; genus Clytia; species Clytia hemisphaerica. Next base: position 143,314 of record NW_027103699.1, on the reverse strand, counting down.
TTATCATTCAGACTTATGGGTTCTAAGTTAATTTGCATGCCAAGCAGAAGCATGATGGCAGGGAGCAGCCAATTTTTTTGTAAGCGTCGCTGATTGCAAATTCCGGTGCCTATTTATTTTTTTACACGCCCTAAAATTAGTAGTTTTCAGCCAAAAAGAGGAAAATATCCAAAAACTTTCGCTCAAGCAATTGTTCGAAATACTAACTTTGGTAAATTCCTAGTTTGCCATAATTTGATCGAACCACCACGTTATTGGTGGTAAGTCGTAAGTTGACTGAGAAATTACTAAACCAACTAAAAAGTGATGATGATTTTGTTGGTGGAATGGTGCTGGTGAATTCAATAATGGGGGCTAGAGGCTTCTCCGTCTTGATTACCAACACCATTGAATCCACCCACAGATTCATCAGCACTTGAATTCCACTTCACGTGTTTCTTGTTTAACCTTGAAAAAACACCCCTGTGTCACAGACCCGCTGGGACCCCAGCCCCACTGGAAAATTTAGCAAAGATTTCGTCCCCGGTGGGGGAATACCCTGGTACTTCAGCCCCACTGGGAAATTGATTTCATCCCCATTTCATCCCTGCTCAAAAATTGCACTCCAAAACAATCCCCAATGGATTATTCAACCTTATAACAATCGAATTTCTATCTCCATTGGAATTTCAATATGAATTTTTATCCCAACTTAGGAAAGAAGTTCAACCGGGGCTCTCAAAGAAGTTCAACCGGGGCTGTCAGACAGGAGTGTTAAAATGTAAAAAGCTTACCATTTTCGATTCCATTAACTGTCTTTGTTTCTGATGATTTTCTAAATAGAAGCGAATGAAAAAAAAAGGATTACTCTCAGGTAATATTATTATACTTTAAAATTGATTGACTTTTTTATAAGTAATCTGGTATTGAATATAGAAGCAAATCCGGAAAAATTCACCAAGATAAGATGTTCTGAGTAAAAGATGAAATGTTTTTAATGTTAAAATAGCTACATTCCATAGTCGAGCGAAATATATATGATGTCTGTTTTGGAGGTTTCGTCTAAGACTGTGAAAGAATTTTACAGGCGAAATATTTCAAACTTATCGAGTGTGAAGCCTCGAAGGGGCTAGAGAGGAATCTTCAACCTATCTTAAGTAAGAAAAAAGGAAGCCTTAAGTTTGCCCCGCATTCACGTGTTCTGGATGGGAAATAAGCAACGTGATTCCCCATCCAGGAGTTTCGAATCTAGCACCTTCGGGGCTGTGAAATCAATGTTCTAGCCATATAATTATCCTTTTTACCTTTTTCTTTTATAACAGCAACAATAGAGAATTATAGCGATCACGATCAACAGAATCACAATGATGATGATGATGATGATAATGATGACGTAGAGAGGAACACCTTCGTCATTGTCATCTGAAGATGGGTCATTGGTTGACGAGATGATTGGACCAAGTGTTGTCGAGATGATTGGACCAAGTGTTGTCACTGGAACCTAAACAAAAGTAAAATGGTATGAGACAATTCTATTTCTTTTCACTTATTTGTGTTGGAGTTAAGGTACTGATTTCTTAAATTTGTATCATTTATGAAAACGGGGGTGTTCCTGAATAGGGTCATGTCGTAAAGGTCTTTGTCTATATCTACGATGTCATGAGTATAAACTTTATTAAGGGTGATCATAAGGGAATCCATGTTGATCACTTATTGAGTTAAAGAAAATTAGTTTCAGAATAGACCTTATCGGAGTTTTCGATTTTTCTAAAACAGTGATGCATCGTGGGATTGTTTCGGGGGTATTACAATAGAATTCTCTCGAGGAATTACTAAGAGATTTCTATTGTTATACCCCCGAAATAGTCCCCCAATGCATCGCTTTTTAGAAAAATCAAAAACTTCGATAAGATCTATTGTGTTCTCTAAAGGCTGGCTGTCCATTTCAATATCCAAGGTACAGCAGGCAAGATTAGTCAGACAATGTCTGTTGAACGGAATCGGTAATCGAATCAATCGAGCTAAATTGAGCGCTCGAGTCGATTTGATCAAGTCGATCTCAATCGAATAGCGAATACAATGACGATTTCATGGTCGGGTATTTTAACGTGTATACAAACATGATTAATAAAATAGAACACTATCCACATCTTAAACTTTCTTTGAAATGCAAGCTGCGAATCTCAGAAGAATAGATCTTTTCGTGTTGACAGCAATAGTAAACATTTTATGACCTAATTTATGTGTCACTCAAGGTAACAAATCGACTGATATTAAACAACCTCGCACCTCAAAATTGGGACTTCGAATTTTACCCAGAAACCTCAGCTATAGCATGAATTATGCATCATTGTGTAATGATATTTGAGATGGGATTTCACGATTGATTAATTTGCCTTTGATTTGGTACAATGCAGTTTGAATGGCAATTGCTAAAACTTACAGTTGGTGGTATGATGCAAACTTTCTCGAGGTCTTCTTTTTCCTCTGATACTATTAAATTGAAATTGAAAATATTACATGATAAGGTAGCCTGTACAGATCCTTTCTCATTGAAAATAGAAATACCGTCTAAGAAAGTCAAGAAATCGTTTGTGGTGTTTAGGATGGTACAGGGTGAAGATTGGTTTATTTTGTTGTTTTGTTTTTCTTGGTAAATCTCGATATTGGGGTTGCATTTTTGTGCTGAGAATGGCACATACCAATCAATTCATTTATAATATTTTAATGACAACAAAGTTGTAATTATGGAGGCATCATTTAGTTCTTGTTGGACCTAATAATTGTTTTAGACAAGGTTTCTAAAACGGCAGATTATATATCATCTAATGTTTATAATGGACGTTATGGACCTTGGATGATCATTGAAACAAATGTTGTGTACCAGCCGAGAACTCAACTTACCGAGAGATTGACCTTCCACTTTGAACATGAAGCATGTTTGATAATCTTTCTTTTCATCATCAACATGGCATTTCATTTGAATTTTCATTAACTGTCCTTCCATTTGCTTCCTTTTCTCATCTGAACAAGTCACCTGAATATTTGTGTTATGGAAATGTTAAATTAAATGAACATTTGAGCGCGTTGATTGGCTGAAGCAAAACAATCGCATTAAAATCAACTGTCAATCATGCACATAAACATTAGAGCCCAGTTGCTTTCGCTTTCGTTTTCAAGCAAAAGACAACGTGGTTTTGAATGTTTTGGCTGAACAACCAGGTCAGATCGTCACAATTGACATATCCCTTTAGAACAGAGTGTGGTATGTACATAATGGATGATCTGTTATGAGATTAGTATTGCCCATGCACTATGTATGTATTGTACAACGCGAACGAATTACATACATTTTTAGAGAATTCAAACAGTACTTCAATATAGAAAATATTTAACATATACACCAACCTTAAGGACAGCTGTAGAATTTGAAAGGTTTTCATGTTGAATAGAGATATCAAAACACGTGTGTAACGACGTATTCTTCCACGTTCCACTGGATGCATCTTTGTATTCCACTTTACCACATGACGTTTCAATGAATTCACAGCGTGATAGCTTTTTGTCAAGATGGTAGAGTGTTTGTTCTTGATCTAAATCGGCGATAGTCATTACTTGGATGAGTTTGTTTTGGTCAATTTGGCTTCCTATTCCTCCAGTATTGCAATCTAAGAAGTATAAATTGAAGTTTTAAAAGACTCTTATAATTTAGATTTTATTTTCAATGTTTTGATTTTGTAGATGAGTCTAGGTAATGTTCTAGTTGGTGAGTTGGGGAGTTGGGGAGTTGCTAGTTTCGAGTTGGGGAGTTCGTAAAAATTTACGGCGACCGAAAATTTTCTAATTTAAACAAATGTAGCCCAAAAGTACAAAATTCAAATTAGCCAGTACCAAACATATTATTGACTTTAAGATCATGAAAATGGTAAGGTGCTGGCTAGCAAAGCCAAAATACTTAGTACTGTTATGTCATTGTCATAATGCTGACAACATGACACGTTCTTGTAAAAATATTGACAAAATCTTTAAATACAATGATTGTCAAACAAATTCCCCAAAAAATATTGATCATACTGCAAGTGATGCTTATTGTATAAAAGGATATAAGTTGACAGTCATCTTAGCCTCAAAAAATTCGCAGAGATAGCTATAGAGCTAGAAAAATAATGACACTTTCTTTTGTCATTTTATCATTGGAATTGACACTTTTTAATAAAAATTTTGATCACATTATAAAATACAATGGTTCTAAAGTCACTTTAATCAAGAATTATATTTATACTCAATGTGATGCAGGAAATATAAATGGATATGAATTGACAGTAGAAAATAGCTTTCCATGCTCTCAGCGCACGTGTTTAACCCTTTAAGTGCCGATGTCGTATATATACGACATGGGCTATATAGGAGGGCGAAGCCCTCCTGTAATGCCCAGTTTGATTTAGAAATCGTTATTTTTGGTCGAACTCGTAGGAATTAGATTGTCCTTTATGGTCAAGCAAAAAAAATTTCAAAAGTGAGTCTTTCCAGCGAGATTTTAAGCGAAAAAGTCAAAAAAATGCAAAAAATTGACAAAAATTCACTTTTTTGAGATTCTGACCGTTTTTTGACTATTTTTGGTCAACGAGTGACCCAAGAACTGCTTTAATTCCCTAACCTACCCCCCCCCTTGGCCGCCGCCCACCACGCCCTTCCTAAATCGGGCGGCGCCAGGCGCCCAAAAGAAAGAGGAGACTCTAAGCTATCCAACGAGCTATATACGAGCTTCTAATTCATTCTAGATCAGAAGATATAAGCCCTTAAAGTTTGAACTAGCAATTTTTAAAAAAAAACTTAGAAAAAAGGACCCTGGCACTCAAAGGGTTAAGGCAAATAAGCATATTACAGGTGGTATATGTATTATACGTATTATATGTGTTATATATTACTCTCATATTACATTTACTTTCAAAATCGTACTTTTGATGTATGTTATTCTTTTTCGGTAGCCGGTAATTTTTTAACTCCCCAACTCGAAACTAGCAACTCCCTAACTCGCGACTAGAATTGTTTCCAAACTCTTTGTAGATTTGGTCATGTTTAGCCCGGGGCCCGCCTAAAGCTCATTGATGACTGGTGTCCCGGTAGCGTAATGGCGATTTTCGATTTTGAGCTTGTTTTTGGAAGATAAAAACAGGTTGAAAACAATATTTTTATTTAAAAATAAGAGATTGCAAATCTGTTATACATGTTGTCTTATGTTTTTCATCTCTAAGGAGTTTTTTTGAAGTTTGGAATTTTTGTGCTTTTCTTTCAAAGGGCAAACTCGTCAATTGCTCCTTGTCTTTAGATGGTGTTTTTATGTTGTGTGGATGATATTTAGATGGTATTTTTATGTTGTGTGGATGATATTTAGATGGTGTTTTTATTTTGTGTGGATGGTGTTTTTATGTTGTGTGGATGATATTTAGATGGCATTTTTATGTTGTGTGGATGATATTTAGATGTCATTTTTGTGTTGTGTGGATGATATTTAGATGGCATTTTTATGTTGTGTGGATGATATTTCGATGGTGTTTTTATGTTGTGTGGATGATATTTAGATGGCATTTTTGTGTTGTGTGGATGATATTTAGATGGTGTTTTTATTTTGTGTGGATGATATTTAGATGGTGTTTTTATGTTGTGTGGATGATATTTAGATGGTGTTTTTATGTTGTGTGGATGATATTTGGATGGTGTTTTTATGTTGTGTGGATGATATTTAGATGGTATTTTTATGCTGTGTGGATGATATTTGGATGGTGTTTTTATGTTGTGTGGATGATATTTAGATGGTGTTTTTATGTTGTGTGGATGATATTTCGATGGTTTTTTATGCTGTGTGGATGATATTTAGATGGCATTTTTATGTTGTGTGGATGATATTTAGATGGTATTTTTATGCTGTGTGGATGATATTTCGATGGTTTTTATGTTGTGTGGATGGTGATTGGGGTGTTTCTTTTGTGTTACTTCGAGCACTGTCAATTCGAGTTTAAAATTCTACTTTTTTACAGAAGAATGCCTTACAGTAATTTCCTATTTGAATCATTGCCTCATATTTAATTACATCACTAATTAACATAGTGTTGTGATAGACATATAAGCTCTGTAATCCTAATCCCACTCCTTCTTGTCTTGTCTGCTGTACAACTTATTTATTGTGTAGATTCTTATTCTCATCGACAAGAGACCTGCAAGAGACCTGGAATTTCTGATAAATCGTCCAAAGTAGTTATTTTCCGTCCAATTTTATCTGGCTTCTCTTGGGTACCTACTAAGCGTCATCCTCGCTAATTAATTTTGTGGAAATTTCCCGTCCAGGACTTTCTCATTCCAAACCCCCGCTTATTAATGTTTGGGAAAATGTTTTTGAAAGTTCTTTCTTTTGCCCTAATTCTGCTGTATTAGCCTCCTTTTCAAATATTTTCCGCCAAGGACATTTTTATTACAATGCCCCCCCCCCCGCTTACTAAGTTTTGCGAATTTTTCCAACCACCTTGGTTATTCCAAATCCCTTGTTTATTAGAGTAATTGTTTCAAAGTCTTTTTAAAGTACAATCCTTCTTTTATACTTTAATGGGATTAATTTTCGTGGGAATTAAATTTTGCGCATTTCGTAGATTTGGGTGTCATCCACAAAAATAAGTCCCAATGGAAATTTGAAAAGGTCCTATCTGCGAATTTTTTTGGATACTAAAAAATAAGATACTAAAAAAGCAAAAATAGCACAAAATCGTGAAAATATCAATTCACAATTGAACCATCCGCGAAATTAAATCCCCACGAAATCTTAGAATTTTGCGGATGAGCTCAACAGCCAAATTTAATACCTGCAAAAATTTAATCCCATTAAAATATCAAAAACAATGAAATAAAATCCCTGTAAAAAATCATTTTATCCAGATAAAACTAGACGGACTGTGTCGACCGATTTTTGGAAATTGGAATTTTTCGAGTAAGAACATTTCGGGACGAATTTTAGGCTTCGAGAAACAAAAGTCGTAGTTTTCGGGATTTTTACCGTTTTTGTGACTCTTTCTAACTGACTGATTTATCCTTAGCGGAGTTATGAGGCCCAAAAAAAGGGCACCCTTAAGGGCGGGACATACCCGTATCATCCATTTACCTAGGAACCCTGTCCCGGAATTTGAAGCCTTTTTATTATCATCCTTGATCTTTAATCTTGAAACTTTATGTTTTTGACACATAATTAAATCCGACTGCTTCAAGAAAATGTTTATCAAGATTGAATTGATCATTTAAAATGATGAAATACAACACGTGTCATATCCCTGGGTATTGAAAAGAGTTCGGTTACCCCTTGTCCCCATAAGAAATGCGACATTAATATCCTCATCGTGGGTTTTTAGGACTTTCGTATGACCTCTTTGAAAACAGGAAAGGCAGGAAAGAATAGAAGACCGAGTCAGGAGGTAAGAGTGTTGGATTAAACTTTTGTTTCATCATCAAGCTCAAAAACACCTCTTAACCTCGATTTGAGGATGACATGCTTTCACATTTTGCTTGAGTTTGAATCTAGCTCCGATAGAATCTCGAGTACGAAATTAACAAAAAATAGGAACATTTCTGAAAGTTTCAAAATAACATCGCATTATACAAAGCTCTAGCCTGGAGATCCATGCTATGATTTCTTATTCTATATACTGATGGCGAAATATATAGCATGGTATGGGCTGACAGTTTGAATTTCCCATATCCTAATAACGGTTGAAAACACAGCCAATCAAATCCTGTTATTGTTTCACTGGTCACACTTTCTTAAAGAAAGCGCAAGTTCCGAAATTTGGTTTTTATTTTAGTAAGTGAGGACAGCGCTAAATTCGAATTTCCCACTGTAATTTTTTTGAGGCCAAAATCGGACTCACAGCTCTGACCCGTCAAGTATTCATCAGATTTAAAATAATACGCAGACGGGTTCCTGTCTAACAAAGCTCTAAATCGGGAGGAATACATGCTCAAGTTTTTGACAACTCATGGCCGAATGCTAAATTAGGGAGGGGGCTGAGATAGTCCAAGAAAATATTATACAGTATTAAAGCTAGTCTTTAATCGCTAAAAATCAAAACATTACTTAGGAATGCCTTGGACACTATAATACCAATACATAGAGTTTTAATCTATGATAAATTACAATTCTGAAACATTCGTTTAGAACAGTGTTTTCATGCTGTTTTACAAACTAGTTTAGATTCAAAGTAATATTACACATATCACTCAAATCATATTATATACTACTGCACAGTGCTTCCTTCGAACTGTTCTAGCTCGTATTAAGCTAATTTCCTAATTACATAATGATCTATTGAAATACTTCCTTACCCATTTATTCAGACTTCCATCCGGACAGACGTTTCCACTTTTCATGCAAGTGTTTATTACGTCATTGTTACATCATGATACCCCTGTGTCATAGACCCGCTGAGAAAGATTGACAAAAATTTCGTCCCGGTGGGAAAATACCTTAGAATTTCAGCCTCACTTGGACTTAACTTTTATTTTATCCCCATTCGAAATTTAACGTTTAAAAATTGCACTTCAAAGCCATTGCCACTGGATTCTATAATCTTGAAACAATTGGGATTTCAATAGGAATTTTTATCCCCACTGGAGGAAAAAAGTTCCACCGGGGCTGCGAGACAGGGGTATGTCATGATATGACCATCATTGAATCCTTACCCTGATTGACATTTGATTTGTGACTTTTCTATATGTTAGGGAATTTCTGGTTTACTTGAGTCGTTTAAAACAGCAACGTTGTACGATAATACCATACTTATTACGGGATAACCGAATCCAATAAAAAATGGAATCTTACTTCATCCCCAAAACTTCTTGTTCTGAACAATAAAGTTTTCGATTTTCAAATACTCAAGCTTACCTTGTCTTATATTTTGGTCATTTTCGCACGTCAATCCACCCCCTGGTTGCACCTCATTTGACGAGGATGGCACTCCATCCTGCCAAAGACATGTATATCCACAAGTCTCATCATCAAACACAATTGGTTGATTTTGTGTCACCACGAAGGTTTCACCACATCTTTGGAGATCTTTGTACCATCTCCTCAATTCGATATCAGTACCATTGCTCTGCCTTAACACTCCTTTATAACTTGTCGTTAAACCAGTTAATAATATCCATGAGAATAACGTTATAACAATGTTATCTACACGGTTCGACATTATACAACTGTAATATCTTGTATGCCGATGCATCGATCTTAATCGATTTCTCAGACAAAATTCTACCACCAGAGTTTTAGCCTTTGGATCAAACCAGCACTGGAAATAGTTGAGACTGACTGACCCTTCATCTGGTATTTTTCTATTACTCTCTAGAGAATCGATTCATGCGTTTTGAAAAAAAGCATCAATATCTCTAGAGAGAAAAGTAATGATTAATAATGTTTTTGTTTTGTCGAAATGTTCGCCTTATGTCGTCTCATTATTAATTATCCCTCCTCCGTAGGAAAACTTTTTCTCTCTACGGTATGTACATCATATTAAATGTAATCACTTTAAAATGAAGTCCAAAGGAACAAAGAAAATGGAAGGAATTTCATTAAATCATTTTCCTTTTTCTAAGCACTATAGCCAAATACTGAGTATTTTTTAATTGGGAGCATCGGTACGTCAGTCTTTAAAGGGGAAAGCTTTGATAACCTACATTATGCTCCACCTTCTTTGAATTGCATAGTTCAAAGCAGGTTTACTTTCTTCTATCGGATATAAATATAAATATGGGGGGGGTTTCGATCTCCGAAATACCGAATAATTTAGCCAAAATTTCCGAAATACCGATTTTTTGGGTATTTTTCCTCGTTTTGACTAATTTTCTATCAAATTTGATTTTTCATGTATGAATTCCGAAAAAGGGGGATAAAAACTTTACATTACCGAAATTTCGAAGCAAAAATTTATGAATATTCGATACCGAAACAATTTCAAAATTCCGATTACCGAAGGAATTTTCCCCGATTTCCGAAATTCCGAAGAAAAAAGGGTCGATTTCCGCAATTCCGAAGCCAAATATGATAATTCTTAACACTCTTACCCGCATTGGTTATAAGATGGAGAAATTGCACTTCAAAGCCTTACCTCTAGCTATAAACTTTTACACCATTGAAGTTTCAATGGAGATTTTCATCCCTGCTGGCACTTAGCAAAGAGGTTTCACCGAGCCTTAGTAGGCCCTTTGAGAAAGGAGCGATGTTTACTTCAAATAAATTTTACTTATCAGTGGGGGCGTACTTGATCGGTGGTCTTTCGGTATTAGCCTTTTTTCTGTTGGTGTTAGTGTTTTTGGTATCAATTAGCCATACTGTGATCAAATAAGAATTTGAGCAATTTCTGATGTTAATGTTAACGGTTATATCAGAAAAATGCGTCTGTATTTCGGTGTTAATGACCCCCATACCTCAACCACTTAGCAGGGCCCACGCCATGAAATTGAAAGTTGCCCCCAATGAATATATAGAGTCTAAGGAAGTGCAACCAAAAATTTTTACTTTGTAAAAAAGTGGGCCCCGGGTGGCGTGGGCCCTGTTTAGATGATGGAGAGTGTTTTTTGGACATTCCTTTCCCAATGTCTTTGCTTTGTTTTAAGATTTCAAAAATGAAATGATTTAATTCCTCATCATCATCAACATTTTTCTTGTGTCCTTTCTCTAAAAACCTTCATTATTACATCGAAATGAACTTTTTTCTTTACCTTTTTTGAGCCAATTCAATGTGAGATTTTTGAGGTATTATCGTTTCACTTAGCACAGCGTCGACCTTGTCACTGGCAAGCTTAAAGATATTTTATCATAAGAATAAATCTGTACTGTGTGTATTCATCAATGAATTATTGGTTTGGACTTGTTCCAATTTGGACTCGCTATGTTTTAAACGGGACAATGACGACTTTTTTGGAAAAATATGTAATAAAAGTTTTTACACGATATTGATTTTTCAGTAGATTTTGCCAAAATTTATTCACCATTTTTACGGAGCTACAAACTTTTCTTATAAGAAAAATCTTCCATTTATCAAATACATTTGATTGCTACCATCCGATTAAAATCAGAACCAACAGCTTTTCATAATACATATCTTGATCTATCTTATTTCCTACTTGCTAATTATACCTGTCAGATATATATGCAATCTTTTTTCATAAGAACTTCGAGTGGGAAACCAGGTGATTTTAGTGAAAAAAATATTTTTCTATTTAAATTGATCAACTAAATAATGAGGCACCCAGCGGTTTTCGTAATGGCGTGATTGGCGTTTTTTCGAGTTCTTGATTTCGTCATTTAATATTTTAAAGTGCGTGACTGCAGAGGAGCCAACATGATCAACGTGATCGTGATAGAAAGAAAATTTGACTCGTGATTTGGAAATTTCTTTTGCGTGATTGCTTGATTTGAAGGTTGACTGGGGGGCCTCAATAATTTTAACTTTTTATATAATTAAAATTTTGTAATATTCAACAGAATGTAAAGTAGATTGACTGATTTTTCTGAAAAATCTTACCTGGTCTGTGAGAAAGGGGTGTCATAAGGGATGAAATGAAGGGAAAATGCGGAGTATAATATTGCTTACAGCCCTATTTTTTTAGTTCGGGGGGGGGGAGGCGAAACGGGCTTGTGAGACTAGAGTATATTCATTTTAAATCTACATAAAGATTTTTTCTTTTAGAGGAATTCGAATTTGCGATTACGATGACGATTCTTAATCAAAAGTTCTTAAGTTATTGGGTTTGGAGCATGGTGATAAAACATCTTCTTGTTATGTGTTGTGTTGATGAATCATATTCAAATAATTTCTCATTGTTTTCCAAAACAAATTACGAATTATCAGCTGATTCGTCCCAATGATTACACAAACCAAATTAAAGTCTGATACATTCTTTTTAAATTAATTTCCAAATATTTTAACAAGGTTTCAAAAGGATGTTTTCTTTCTGAAAATTAAAATCTCACAAGTTGACAATGAATAATGTAATAAAACTCTACAAACATTTCTGAAAATTTCCCTCCCACTTGGGTTGGTCGAAGACAAACGTATAAAACGAAATATGAATTCTTCAATATGAAAAGATAAAACACAAACTTTAATTATCAAATATTGTATCTCTCTTTTTGTATCAAAAATTATATATACTAAAATTCTATTATTATTTTTTTCCACAAAAATATCATATTTATATACATTTAACAAACTTTTAATAGAATTATTTTATTTTACATGACATAATAATTTAATTCACCTGGGGAAATCAAATTTCTAAAATCTTCAAAATAATTTTCAAGCAGATATGGTAAAGAAGAGCTAAAATGAATTTACTCAAAATTCACGTTGACACTTACCCAGTATCCTCAAAACTAAGGTTTTTTCTAAAAAAGAATGTGCAGAATTTCTAGGAGACAAAATAGAGTGCTTTTTGCGTTATAAAACACAAATAGCAAAAAACAAATCCCTCGGTTTGATAATCCCTCGGTGTTAAAGTCTATTTTCCGCTGTTTTTTATCTTTCATAATTCCGTCCATCAAATTCTCCGTCACTCCGGTCAGAAGTACGTCTTTGCGTGGTCGTCGCCGATGGTGTCATTGCTTGTTTCGGCTCACCTAGCACGGATTGTAGAAGTTTAATATAACGAATGGCCCCTCGTAAAGTTTCAACTTTCGACAATCGTTTCTCAGTCGGCTCCAACGGTAAATGGTCGCGTAACCTCGCGTATCCTTCGTTTACGTTCCGTACTCTCATGCGTTCGCGTTCATTACGCTTACGTATGAAACCTGGTTCGCTGCTGAGGCATTCTTGTAAGTAGGGATACGTAAAGAATCCGTAAGGCACTGATGGCGTATCATACGGCGGAGATTGTTGGTGCACATTAACCCAATGGTCAACCATAGCTTGGTTATGACGTAACTCGTAATCCGCTAATAATGCTTGAGGGTCGACACTGCTACTGCTCACAACCGGTGGATAGTCGTAAACTTCGAAAGGTACCGGCGAAAAAGCACTATTTTCAGAATACTGGAACGTAGATGCCATGTTGTACATGTGTTAAACTTTGACTTGAATTTTTTTGTATGATTTTCAATGATCGACTTGACTCGAATCTCAAAAAAAATTTATGTGTATTGCAAAGTAATACGACTTGCAATTTATGCGATTTTTCTTTCGCTTTCGAAATAAAGGACCTGGGCCCGAATAATCATTTAAATTTCTGTTTAGTCTATTGTTTGAATAAGACTTCTTTGTTGCGTTTTATGTACATTTTATTTTTTTCTCTTCCTATTCTGATGTTAAAATCTCGGATGAGGAAATTTCCAAGGACGAAAAAGGACTGGGCTTTAGTTTACACAGCTCTGCAAGCAAATTTTAACAAAAATTTGAGGAAGAAAATGAAATTGTAATTTTCAAGATTAAAGTTAACAAAACGATCAATTATAAAAAAATGATCAAAAAAAGAAAAATCGAAGAAGAAAAATTTAGAAAAATCAATATATTCTTTATCTTATTTGCTATATGATTTGTAGTACAAGTCAAAACATTATTTACTTACAGGGCTTTCTAAAAATTCTTAGTCAAATTTGACTTTATTAGTAGTCCAATAATTATATAAGGTCTTATATCGGTGGCACAATCCTTTGAGAATATTTCAATGGCTGTAGAAGAAGAGCTTCCAACCTCGTCTCCGTGTATCCCAGGATTTTACCCTGGGAATAACCTGATGTAGGTTAATACGACTCCTCCCTCTCAGATAGGGAACTTCTCAAAACAAAACGTCATAAAAAAATCTGACGTTACAAAGATAATATAAACGGTAATACAATGTCTCAAATCCAGGAACAAATGAAATCTGGAGTTTTGTTTTTGAATTACGTAATCTTACGCGTCCGAAAAGCAGACAATACCAGGGTTAATACCCTAGCGCTTTCAGTAAGCATCAAAAAGCTGATAATACGCCGGGAACGAGGTTGAAAAACGTTAAACTTTTTTAAGTTAAGCCTACGGGCGTTAAATTAAACTTGTAGAGTCGATACATTCAATCTGTTTCAGCTTTTATCTTTTTATAAAAAAGGTGTTTTTCCATTTCATCATGGATATTCTTAACTTTTCAGGGAAAATCATCCTAAAGCATTCTCACGGTATTCTTTAGGTTAGGATCCAAATTCAACTTCAATTGGCATGTAACACGAAACATACCTAAAACATATGGTATTTTGTGAAAGTTTTGAGCCTAACTTTGGGACAGTTGACAATTTACAGTTAAAAGTGCTCTAAAAATGATTTTCTTTCGTTCTTTTGGCAAATTCCATGATGGTGATATTCTTAGCATATTTATACTTATAAACTAAAGCGTGTGTTTGCTTTACTTTTGCTATCAACCTGCTCCCTCAAAAAATCATCAAGTCCGGCATCAAGTATATATTTCTTCCGAATCTGCGATGTGGATTTGCCCAAAACACTATCAAAAAGAATTTTCACAGAAGGAGGCAAGCCTTTTTTAAGGAAAATCTCATCCCAATAAAATTAATTACAAGGAAATTTTTAAAATCAATCCAATCCAGATTGATCAAACATACCCCAATTGAAACTGTTTTCGAAACGGGAAGCATTAAAAGGAGGGAATCCCATCATTTATAGAAGTAAATAACTTTTATGAACAGGAAAAATCTAATCAGAACAGAAGACATGAAAAAATCAACGAAAATTAAAACTCCCTGACAATTTCAATACATCTAAATACATTCCATACTGCTCGCAGTTTGAGCACTCTTGTGACTCCACAATGCAATCCACAAAATGTGTAACCGTACATCCTGTGCCCAAGTTCAGGAGTTGCCATAAAGCCGTTATGGTAATAACCGGGAGGGCACATTGCTATACATTGTACATTCCATACTTAATTTGGTCGCGGAAAAAGCTGGATTATTTGTGGACCTTTTAGTTCCCCATCGAACAAAATTTGACACAATTCTTCTAACTCTTAAAGGAACCCATTATTTTTGTGCCCCAAGCCAATTTTCTTAAAATATAGTGCAAAATCGTGGCATTTCAGTGAAGTTATGACTAGGTATTATATTACAACGGGCCCTTTTTTTTTACAAAAATCAGTTTCCAAAAAAATACTTATAATACTCTTAACCCCCCCCCTCCCCCGAAGTCGGTAATAAGTCAAAGGGGTAAGTGTTGAATATGATTTTTGACATAAATTTATATTTCTAACCGAATGTCGATCGATTCTCACGAAATCCGTTCTAGTTTGGCCATAGGAGTTTGTCGATGGAAGGACGGATTCATTTTCAAAATTAGACAATTAAAGATTTTGGAAGCGGTCTGTGCCAGAGATATGCCTCGATAATTATTCGGTTTCGATAAGGCTCCCTTTTTGGCAGATGACTTTTTCCCAGATAGTTCTTTCGCTAGACTCCAGGTGTTTTGACTATAATTTGCTGAGTTGTTTTCGAAAAGTTTTAGTGTTTCGTTTATCCTTGTTTCCTCTACTTCATCATGAGCTGAGTATAAGGCTTTTTATTGTTTTGATCGAATCTCAAGGACAGGGGCTGTTATTGATTCTTTTCGGAAACATAAGATGTAGAATAGGCTTTGCAGTTGTGGATACTATTTCGCTAGCATTTTCTGTACAGACAGAAGTCGATTTGAGCAAGATCAATTCTTGGGAAACGCCATGTTCAAAGTTTACGGTGAGGTTTTTCAAAGTGGGTATTGCCTTAAATAAGATTATTTTGCTGAGCAAAGTCATGAACTATTTCGATTGGACTCGTTATGCTATGAAAACTTGCCGTCGAGTCTAGTGTTGAAGTCGCCAAGAATAAGTCGCATTCAATGGACTGGAATGGAATGGACTGAATAATGATGTCTAGCATTTTGTAGCAGTCCAGCACATTCGTGTTCAGGTCTTGAGTTGAAAGTAACGTTGATAGAACACATGTTCTTGGGTTTCCTTTGAAGACAACAATCATGATCCTTTTGTCAATTGAGTTTACGGAGACCAATGATGGAAGCAATGAAGAATGAACAGCGATTCCAACACCGTAGATGGACTATTTTCACAAAGTTTTGCGAAAACTTTCAAATTATGATCGAAATTCGAAAAATGGTGATACTTGAGGAAGTTTTATTTTTATGGTTTTATACCCTAGACTCTAATGAGTGTGAAAAAGGGGGCCTTCTAGCTCTCACATACTCGGCACCTGATTTTGCCTAAAAGCCCCCCCCCCCTCTCCACTGTGTTCCCGCCAAATAGAGGTTCACTATACATTTTGATGATAGCAAGCGTCATTGTATTCAGGTGTGATATTTAAGTGTCGCGTGCGATAGACGGGTTCGAAAAATTTATTTTTATTTTCGCGGAAAATAGTGAAAAATAATGAAAAATAATGGTCCATTTAAGTAAGTAGTCTGTAATAAATTAAAAATAAGTGCTAAGATTATCATATAAATAATACCTCTGCGAAAATGCTAGCGTAAAATAATTTGGTGAAGAACAATGGAATGAAATTTTTTCGTGAAGGTGAAAAATACATAGTGATAAAAACTAGAACAAAGACTTCGTCGCGAAGTATGTATTACTAAAGCCAGGGGTTTGTTTCTCAGTCTTTTTTCACTTGAAGCTCAAACACAGATGAGTAAATATAGCATTTAAATTCTTTTTTGACAAACTGATTTTGAAACGGTCTTTAAATTCATATCAATCTTAGCCTTCAACTTATAAAAGTAACAAGTCGTACTTCACACCTATTTGAAAAAGTTATTTAAACGTTTTTTCAAAATTAAACAAATATGTCGTATCTGTATACTTTATTAAGGGTATGCAGTACGGGACCTAGTACCACTGGTCAGCGGATCATTTCCAAATAATTTTCATAAGTAAAAGGAGACATATTGCCCCTGAACGTTTCTAAGTTTTTCGTCCAAGTATTGTAAGGCCAGTAGTGTTAGTAGTTTTGTTAGGGAAATCTCAAAGTCTTGCTCTGTAAAGACTACACAGGTTTATTTTCAAAATAGATACCATACTACTCCGCTACAGGAGTGTTGGAATGTATAACAGGTATTTTATCTGGGGTGATTATGTTGCTCTAAACCGCTCCTTCACTTGTTCGAATTACGCCACTCATACGCCGTGGCTCTATTGTGAAGCGAATGGTGTCAGGAAAATTGCCCCCGAGAAAACTGCCCCCCGGAAAACTGCCCCCCGGAAAATTGCCCCCGGCCCCCGGAAAACGGCCCCCGGAAAATTGCCCCCTAGGAAAATTGCCCCCCAGAAAATTGGAAAATTGCCCCCTAGGAAAATTGCCCCCCAAAAATGCCCCTTTTTTCCATTTTTCGAAATCTAAATCTAACTCAATTTTCAACTTTGGGAGATTTGGATTAAGCAATTTTACGTGATCGTCTTAACGGATTAAGAGATCTAGAATTATTTGGGGCTATATTTTGGTCCAACGGTTGCAGGTTGCAGCCGTAATTTTCATTAAGATGACTTTTATAAGGAATAATGTGGTTTAACCATGGAATACAGAGAAAGCGTTTTCTCTGTTAGCGATAGTCAGTTTCAATGTGTTTTATACTGTATTTCTTTCGCTATTCAAGTATTTTCTTATGGTTTTACAAATTCTGGTCATATGGATCGAAACTTCATTCTTAATATCCTCACGCTGACCATGACTGCTTTGCATGTTTTAGTTTTTAGTTTGTTAAACTGAAAAAGCGCCTCAAAAACGACTTTAAAGTTTTGTATGAGGTGGAGAAAGAATTTCGAGGTAAGAAAATTTCAAAAAATCTTTCCCATTTCTTAACCTAAGCGCCCTATCCGTGCTTATCTTAAGCTAAGGGAAACTAATTTTTACTAACTCGCAAAATAAGTTCCCACCAAAATTAAAATTTCAGTTTTTCTTGGCTAATAACCCTGAAATTAAACAAAGTTGCTCAAAATAAGATGACATAGAACAGATTTTGCGCTTGTCATTCGCTAAAAAATTAATTCCAACCACTGTTAACAATTAATTACAGTATTCCCTACAAAAAAAGTTCCCACCAAAATAATCTATTTTCGGAAAAATTTTCTACCCAGGACATTGTTGATCCAACCCCTCCTCCGCTTATCAATTTTTCGGAATCTGAAACTTCTTTTTTGTAGCGGAATGCTGTTTTAGCCTTTTTCCAATCCACCGCTGACCCCCGTTTTACTAGGTACCCTAAGAGTAATTCAAAACTACTTAATTTTACAGCTACAATGGCCATTTGAAGGTTCATTGGATTTTATAGAAAGTGGAAAAAAAGATGGCGGGGGGGGGGCATTTTCCGGGGGGCAATTTTCCTAAGGGGGCCAAATTTTCTCTGGGGGGCAATTTTCTGGGGGGTTAAAAGATTTTCCTAGGGGGCAAGTTTTCCTAGGGGGCAATTTTCCTGGGGCAATTTTCCGGGGGCAGTTTTCCGGGGGGCAATTTTCTCGGGGGCAATTTTCCTAGAACCGAAGCGAATACAGGCTCAACGGTGTCTAGTAAAGGCAGTGTGACTTCCCTATAATAGGCAAATACATTGAGTTTAAGAGCCCTTTCTCATCTCTGGAAGGAAGTCATTGGGCAACTATCCCGACCTAGGGCCCATACCCTCCGCTTTGGTGGGATCATTCTTCCTTCCTTCCTTGAACCGACCCAAAATAGAAGTTTACCCACAGTTACTGTAAGAGAAAAAAGGGAACAACGAGGCCAAGGGGGGACTTTTAAGGTCCCAAAAAGGTACCCTGAACCTTTCGAGCATCTTCCTATTTTTTACGAGGGGAAACATCTTAGGGGAGTGGGGACTTCTTAAAGCCTCAAGATTGACAAGTGCTATGAACTTGAAATTTTGACCAGATATGGATGATTGGAGATGATTTGCAAAATTTTGTTTCGGCCACCTGCCTGGTTAGTATTTTACAGACCAGAATGTACACTTGACCAAAATTATGTATTGACTGATTAACTTGTTCGATTTGACTGAAATTTGTTCCTGAAGGCTGTTTTATCAAATAAAAGAGACTTGTAACAGAAAAAATTCGTTTCCATGAGCATTTCGTACTTTGCAGACCGGTCTTTAATATACACGTTGACCACCTGTCGGAACTCCTAAACTATTAGTGCTTTTGATTTGAAATTTTCACCAGTAATAGACCATAGGCCATCTAAGACAGTGTGCAAAATTTCAATTTAGTCACGTGAGCAGTTAGCATTATACAGAGCGGTCCGTTTTTTACCTAAAATGCTCACTTTCAGCATAACCACTCACCCGATTTTGCTGAAATTTGGGCTGCAAGCTTGTATCATCAATACCTAACACTTATCAAAATTTCAAGTCAATAGCATTTTCCAATCCATTTTCAGAATTGGTCAATCGGTCCTGAAGTTTAAGAATTGACGTCAGCTTGTTATTTTCACTCCAAACGCTTTTTGAAGTTTCTTTTTGTCTAACTAACACACATTTTATTATTTGGAGAAAATGAACATTCATGGCAAATAATATTGTTATTTGAGTACAAATAAAATATTGCAGAGCTTGCTATTAGCGCAAACTTTCCTGTATATTAAGCATGTGGTATGTCATGGGAAGCAAGCAGTTGTTGATATCGTTACCGCAAAAACCCTTTATTTTCTCCAGGGCACGAACGTTACCATGTTATTCTGTTGTAAGTGTATACAATGTAAAAAGGTTCTTGTTTGTTTAATATAAGGGTCTATTTACATTCATGCAAATAACACCCACGATATTTTCTATTGAATTTAAGGGGGTAAGTGAAACGTTTCATTTTAGAAAAAAGGTGTTTTCGTTTTTTCCGTGATAAGAACACCTTTTGTTTTTTCTATTCTTTTCTTTTTCGTTTCGAGTTTCACCCTTCTTTTTTTTGCAAAACATTGTTTGAGCTAGCTGAGCACCCGTTTTGCTTTAATAACAAATCACTGGTTCTCAAACCTAGAATTTCCCACAACGTCATACACGTTTGTTTTTTATAAAGATATCCAAAATTTTTGAAGCCTTCGGATGTTTTTAACTTTTTGAGTTTTAAGCCTAAAAGTGTTCTTAACATGGTCTATTATCGCCATTTTTTGGCTATTTTTGTCCATTTTCATGAGAAATCGGGTGTTTTAGAGTCCACAAAGCCTTAAAATGTTCTAAACTTGTTCTTAATATTTTGACCCTAGGTCCTCGAAGCCTTATGTTCTTATAGTTTGTATGGTTTGTTCTTATAAAAAAAAACTTGTACCCAGAATGTTTATTACTTTACCAAGATTCTTGAAAACCGTTCTTTTTTGTGACTTTTGGTCTGTTTCGAGAAATCTTCATTTTTGTTTCTCGCAAGAAATGAATATTTCACTCAAGAATTAAAATCTTACCCTGAGTATCAGAGGTTGAGATTTCAAAGAATATATCATAACCTCTGAAGACCAATAGAAATTTTATCACGCATGTGTCAATCAAATCACTGTAGAAAGAATCAAAGAAGAAGAGCAAATATTACCGTCAGTATACAGCCCTATACAGTTTACTATTTACAAATTCCCCAGAGACCTCCAAGTGTACCAGTGGATACCCCTTAAAACCTACAAAGTCGAGTTTTGAGCTCTCTTAACCACCAAACTTAATTTAATATTGTATAATTCACTTTTTTACAATCTCTAATATAGATACTTTCATAAAATATCTAATTTCAAATATTTTAATTATTGCAAAGTGTCGTAAAATTCGAAGTTATTGAAAGTTTTATCAAAAATCCCTTCAAAAAATCAAGTTTTTCGGGCCTAGAGATTACACAAATGAATTTAAGGCTTTAAGGTCATAAAACCTATACTTTTTATACCTATACAGGTAGGTACGAAAAAGTCATTTTCTTCTCCATGATTACACCCAAAAAAAATCGTAAGGCCCTCAAAGTTGCCAGTAAAATCAGAAACCGACTTTCTCAAAACATGGTCATATTGCATACCAAAAGGTCACAAATTTGATGGAGATTTAGAAAAACATGAATGAAGTGAATAAAAGTTCTGACCCTTCAAAGCCGTTTTTTTTGACAAAAAAACAGGCGCAATTGCATTATTGACAAGAATTCCTGAAAAATACAAATATTGTTTTGGGAATGGATTTCTAGTAAATATTTGATCAATTGAATCACGGTTCAGCACCTGAATTGCAATTTCACAGTTTTATTAAGTTGTGAGCAAGGGGTCAGGTCAGTGTTAGTAGGTTTTAAGGTGTAATAGTGTAGGTTTTAAGTTGTAATTTGATTTTAACGTACAGTTTTGAAAATGTTTACACGTTTTTTTGTTTTTTTTAAGAAACTAGTTTTACCAAGCAACCTCAATGTTTCTTAAGAAATCGGGCTTTTGAGCCTTAAATGTTTCTTACACTTTTTGACATACTTTAATCGTAGAAATTTTAGCGAGACTAATTTAAGCGTTATAGCGAGTTTTTCCTATTTTCGCTAAAATAAATCTCGCTAAAACACGCCGAATCGACAGCGATCTAAAATTTATCCGCGTGAAATTTCTGGTTTTATTGCCTTGATACATTTTTATCAATAGGAAGGGTTTCAGTGCAAAGAAATGCTAGAAAACGAATTCAGTCAATAATGTAGTACAAGTATTCGCTAAAATTTATCCACGCGAAATTTTTTGAAATCGTGATTCGCTAAATAAATCCAAAAAAAATCTAGATTTTCCTGACTCGCTAATATACGCTAAAATTAGTTTCGCCAAAATTTCTACGATTAAAGTAATCAGTCTATTTTTCATGCAAAGAAAAAAACATTTGTTTTGATTGGAAGGTTCTTAAAAAAACCGAATTAAAAAATTTGTTTTTAGGCATTCTGAGCCTCGTGTTTCTTAAAAGTGTGTTTCTTAAAATAAAAAAAGTTGTGTTTTCAATGACGGGAATAAAAATATCAATTTTGGACTTCATCCAAGATCTTGGATTGTCGTCATGGTTACTTTTATCTGCGTTGATTGCGCGCTGAATAGAATCTGGATTGGTCGGCACAGGTCAATACATGATTTCGGCCTGTGATTTTCACAGCACTTAAATCTATCTTTTCTACTTTTTAAATATCTTTGAATATTTCCTCATTGCTACACGCCTATTTAAGTGAACCGATTTTAACTAATAGAGAAAGCGGACCTTCAATTCACGCAATCACGCAAATCTTTTTCCAAAATTCACGCATTCCCTCAAAGTTCTTTCACAATTCACGCAATTTTTGTTCACACAAAGCTTTTTTAATTTTCACGCATTCATGCAAGTGAAAAAGCTCATTCACGCATTCCCTGCTATGTTCTGAGTTGATACTTCTGCATTTACATTTAGACTGTTGTTAGTTGTGATTTGATACACCCCCTTTTCACAGACAGACTGACTCAGTAGATATTTTTCAGTCAGCAGGGGTAAAAATAACGGACTAAAACTCAATGGAGATCGCTATTCCCATGGTTTTTTAAGGCTGGGGGTTCGAATTCCATTTTTCTCGAGCCAGAAAGTTCAGTGGGTATGAAAAAATAGCACATCATTTTGGAGTGAGGATTTGCTTATTTAATTATTTTCAGTGGGGACAAAAATGAGAGTATAATTTTCCACAGATAACATTTTTTTCACGCTATCCAACATAGCAATGCGAAAATATTTATGGCGTAATTATAAGCAGCTACTTTGGAAGAATCTGAGATGCAATAAATCATGCTGAAAGGGATATATTCATGGCACATTTTCTGCATAAATTATTTGTCAGTAATTAGCCAGATTCGAATGAATCGCAATTTACAAATTTGATAAAATAAAGAATGTACATGAATGCGGCTTCAAATACACTTTGTTTTCTTTCTTATGTTCCTTAGCTGGAAGTGTAACTGGCGCAATCGACTGTAGTTCTAGAATGCCGAAAAAAATGTTATTTGGTTTCATAGAATGTCTCATAGTAGTTAATTTGCTATCTGCAGCGAAAATAAAAAATGCTGATAGTTGTACCACTTATCCTTGTGTGATATTCGAGGAGAATTTCGATACATTGGATCATAAGACATGGACCCATTGGATATCTGCCGCAGCTACTGGTAACAAAGAATTCCAGTATTATGCTAACAATCGATCCAATAGTTATGTCAAAGAGGGACGTTTGAATCTGAAAGCCACTTTAACTAATAATACATTTGATGATGAATTTCTAACTGGCGGCGCTTTGGATTTATGGCCGGGTAACAAATGCACCTCAAATCGTGGAAACAAAGGATGTTATTATAAAGGGAGTAAAGAAATCATTGTAAAACCCATCCAATCTGCTGCAATCAGTACCGAGGGTGTGTTTTCTTTTAAATATGGTGAATTAGAAGTGTCAGCAAAAATGCCGAAAGGTGATTGGCTATGGCCTGCTGTCTGGTTGATGCCAGAGCTTGAGGAATATGGGAACTGGCCAGCTTCTGGTGAAATTGATCTGATCGAATCCAGAGGAAACACTCATCTGACTGATGATGACGCAAAAACCGACGTTGGCAACAAACGAATCATGCAATCGTTACACTGGGGTCCTTATTTCCCCTTAAATGGACAACCGTATACCCTTGCCAAAACAAACAAGAAAACAGGATCATTTGCAGATGCCTTTCATAAATACAGGATGACTTGGACACCTGATAGTATTATATTCTTTATCGATTCACATTGTACTTTAAATGTATCGAGGTCAGATACTAGTTTCTGGGAATTGGCAAAGTTTCCAAGCTATTTAGATAACCCATGGCAAGGTGGTACAAAATTAGCACCTTTCGATAAGAACTTTCATATTATTATCAATTTAGCTGTTGGTGGGACTAATAACTATTTTCACCCTACCTATAAGCCAACACCACCTTGGAAATCAAATGACGAGAAAGCTCAGACTGAATTCTGGGATGCCAGATCACAATGGTTACCCACGTGGGATGACCCAGTCTTTCAAATAGATTATGTTAAAGTAACAAAGACGGTAAAAAACCCATAGTTTTTGAACATTGTAAAGTCTTAAGAGCCATTTTCTGTAAGAATCAGACAGGTCGAGGAAGTGATATCCGCAGATTTTGCCAATTTTTGGATATTTTGCTCAAATACATGAAAATAACATCCTGTGAAAATTTTTTTGAAAAATCTTTTTTCGTTCCCAAGATATGGCCCTTTAAAATTTGGGCCAATTTGCCCAAAAAAGTGCACTTTTGATAAATCTTTGACTACAAGAGCAATTTTAGACATGATTAAGCTTAAGATTCATTTCAAAACATAATTTCCTGAAAGAAATCCATGGGTTCTTTGAAAAAATAGCATTTTGAGAAAATTTTTTTGACCCTATGGCTAGAAATTATTGCCTGAAATCACAACATTTCTAATTTTGAATAGTTTTTGAGAGCAATTAGCTGGCTTGGCCACAAGTGTCACATTGATATTTTTGTATATTTCTGAAGTCTTTATGGTCATCTTTAACTTTCAATTAAAATTTTCATGTGACACTTAAGGCCACGCCCTAAAATGGCAGTCAAACATAGCTTTTCGCTCAATTTTTAGTATTTTCAATGAGCTTTTAAAGCCATGGCCCTAAGTTCCACCACTGAAACAAACCATTCTTAGTTAGTGTTTTGGCCATACTACCCAATCCTAAAATCAAACCCATGTGGTCTAATACCATTTTTGCACAATTTATCTTGGAAAATCTTTTTAAGTCATCAAGACAATTTTTCCCTTAGCAACGCATTGTTTTTCCCTAGCAACCAGGCATCCAGCTTTATCAAAATTTTCCAAACTGTTTCCTAGTGGTTCCAGCCCATGGTAAATGTCTTAGATTGCAATATCAAAGTCTTGGACACAATTTTCACTGAATTTTAGAGCAAATTAGGCAGCATACTTTTTGGGCAAATTGGCCCAAATTTTAAAGGCCCATATATTGGGAACGAAAAAAGATTTTTCAAAAAAATTTTCACAAGATGTTATTTTCAAGTATTTCAGCAAAATATCCAAAAATTGGCAAAATCTGAGGATATCACTTCCTCAACCTGCCTGATTTTGTCTGATTTTTACAGAAAATGGCTCTTAAGATTTGTAATTTTTTTTAAGGAATAATTTTTTCAACTTTTTCATACTAGCCATATTGAGAAAATCTAGATTGTAGACGCGTCCAAACGAGACTATTTTGTGATAACATGAACATGGTGATAATAAACATCTCTACTGTGACATCTCTAAAATGATCATTAATTCAGTCTCGTAAATTAGAAAATAAATTATAAATTAAAAAAAATGACGGAAGTATTTTACCTCGACTTGTTGGTGAGGAGCTTGGTAAGAAAGAATCCATATTAAAGCATAAAGTAAAATTTACTGTTCCAATTTATCTTTCAGGTAATAAACATAAAACAATAAAAAATATCCCATATTACAGTACCGCAAGGTTTTCATCCCAAAAAAAAATGCATTGTATAAAATATTTATTGCAATGAATTTTAATTGATTTGTAAAGGGATAATGAGATGGTTTGATATGTTTTGCCTAGCAAATCATTAAATCTTTTTGTCTAACACTTTTCCACAAACAAAATACATACCAAGCAAGGTTGCAAGTTTTTGAATTTTAGCAAGAAAATAATAGAATTTTCAGAGATTTCAATTTATCTCAACTTTGGAAAAAACCAAAAGAATTGGATATTTCACTCCGAATTATAAAAGGAAGTGCACAGGCTTAATATCTCAAACCGTCTGATTATTCCTAAAAGGTTTAATTTGAAAGTTTTTTTTTCCGACTACTCGAAATAATAATGTTTTAAGATTAGTGGGCCTATACGAAGCATATGAGAGACTATTTGCACTCTCTTTGCTTTAAAATGGTTTGGGATGAGCGAGCACGAAAAGTTCTATAGTTAAAACATGATGCAAAACTGCCGCCATTTCCAAGCCAAAATATTATGCTATCAAAATCATGCTATTCAGCGGAGATTTCTTAAAAGTTTATCCAAGTAGCAATACTATTGTTAAATAATTTTAAGATACTTGGTCAGTTATCAAAAGTCAAAGCGTATTCCATATTCTACACACCATAGCAATGACAAGTGATGCTGCATTTTAATACCAAAAAATGTCGCTGATTTCATAGTTTAAGGTCTTATTCACCACGAAAACATCCCATACTTCACGAAATCGTAAAAACCAAGGAATTTACTTGACCCAAGGCAGCTGCGGAGAGCAGTTCATAAAATGTTTGTAGGAAGACAGTTTTCGTCTTGTTCAAACACATGTTTCCTCACTCGTGTTCGGATTTATTTTCATAAAATGCGCCCTCGTTTACCGCTTGGTGGGTTTTGTAATGTAAAACTTCCCGAATTCAAACTTGGCGTTACACCAAGGGTTGGTTTGTTGAATAAGCTGCCACTAGCACTTAAAGACCCACCCAGGGTTCGTTTTGTTGTTAGAGCTTCCATCAAAGGAGAAACTTCGCGTTAAACCGGTGGGTTTGCTGAGAGAAAACGACGATGTTGAACCGGCGGGGAAACAGGACGGTTTTGTAAGCGTAGTTCCTCCAATGGTTGCTGTACCTTTGATATAAAGAAAGAATATTTATTGAGATTTATTAAATTTTGAATGTGTACTTTAGGAAAAAATAAAATACAATTATGTATATCGACGACAGCAAATATAACTTAGACCCATTTGACTTTAGATTTTAAGCGAAGGCCACCACTTTGCTATTTGTATTTAAAAAAATTGTTCTTTGCATCCTGATTGTCCATGATTTAATGCGACCATGAAATGGTCTATCAAAACCTGTTGAAACTTACTTTTCTGTTCCGTTTTGAATGCAGCAGCCATTATACTTGCTCCTTGCGCCACTGGAAAGGGTGATGGGCCTTTGGTGACCTTCATGGCTGAAATAAATTGGGAACAAAGATGCTCGAAAATTATTCTAACTTGATAAGATCTGAAACACGAAGGCATGACGGAAAAACAGACAATCGAAAGGGTTCATAAAGAAACTAATATCGGGAAGGTTGATAAAGACAAAACGAAAGATGTGACTTTAGATACCTAGGTGGCTAGAATAAACGCACAAAATATTAACGAATTCTAGAAAAATGCAAGCAGAGATTACGTACCCGCAAGAATCATTTTTTTCTTGCGAGGAGCGAAAGGATCGGAGGCATCGCTGAATACAACTCGACGATAGTGCAAGTATTTCTCCTTCATGATCTACGATAAAGAAAATTAAAATGTTTTTTCTTCAGTAGACAAAATGGTGAATTAAGTGAGTAGACTTTATCATTGACCACAAATAGTGCCTCTATTCCCCTTTCTTGGCATCCCAACCTTCAAGACTGTCGGTCTACAAGTGTTCACCTGTAACTTGGGAAAGCATCCCCTTTGAAAGTACATCACAACAGAAAATGCTAATTTCTGACCAAAAAGAGGAGGCTTCATGTCTATTCTAAGCTGCCTATCTCTTTATCAGTTTTCGGAGGGTGTCGTTTCCTTTAAGAAAGAGTGGAAATTTAGATTGGAATTACCGCAAATATTGCCAGGTGACAGATTAGAGCAAGTCCTGGGGCTAATTGTATTTTAGGATGTACTAATATAGGATCGTTAAAACATATACCTTGATTTGTTCGTGAACTTGATAGAGCTCTGAGGCCAAACCAATGAAAGATTCATTCAGCCTCTTCATGATCGATGATAAATCTTAAAAAAAATAAATAGATTGTTACTTGAACAACAAAGATCGATGATTAATTATGTTCAGGTTCTAAATCGAAAAGAATTCGCAATTTCACTCAAAAACAGTACTTCCAGGGAAGTTTCCCAACAGTGATAATTTAGATTGAGTCAAGGTAGTGATATGGAAACTGGAAAACAAGAATGCTCAGAAATTGTTATCATTATAGAAATCCCTTTTAAAGTCAATTTAAATTGATGAAATACCTTGTGGCGAGAAATCATTAATTGGTGATGCTGATGTCAAGAACGCTTCCAATTCTTCAAGCTCTTGTCGATAATTACTGATGCGTGATTCGAATGAGTAGACAAGCCGTTGAAAGTATTCGATTGGTGCTGTGAAATCGTGATGTGTGCTACCGGCTACTTGGTTCAGACGGTGGCAAATTTCGCCATTCTTTAGTTCCTGGGAAAGAATGGAAGTTTGTTTATCATTTTATTATGCTGGTGTATGACGTTCTAAATCTAGATTTAAAACGCCATGTGCTGGTAAGATTTAGCAATTACCTGTCAACTAGAGATTGTTTTGAGATAGAAAGGAAGAAACAACAATGTATTGACTGTTGACAACCACAAACAAATTCGTGTTCCTTATAGGAGAAGGTCTGCTATCCAGACTAGATATTGGGCGACAAGGATGCCTGAGATTGTCGATTTTTAAAAGAGAAAAAGGATAAAGAGAGTCAAAAAATGGTCAGAACAAGAAACAATATCTTCAACAACATTTCACTTTTTAAAACGTGATTAACATAATACCTGATTGACAGACAATTTAAGGTTTTCCACAGCAATAGAGTTCCTTTGCAACGCATTCCCAATAAGTGCAGCATTCTAAAAATTGAATAGAAAAAACAGATTGAATGATAATAATTTCAAATAAAAATACACGGAGGTTGTTGGTAAAAAAGCTATCTTATATCAGACATTTTTTAATTTAAAACAATACGCATCGAAGAACTAAAAAACCCTAAAATTTATGCAATTATAATCAAAGTTCTATTGGCTACCGTGGTGTAATGACTAAGTACTGTGCTGAATTAGGTAGAAGCGAGAGAGGTTAAAAATTCATAAAACTTCAGTCTGCTCGCAAACCTGTTGTAATGATTTCAATTCGTCTCGTGTTGTTGATATTTGTTCAGAAGAGATTTTAGAGATTTCATCTTTCACTTCTTTCTGCTTCTTAATGTGTTTCCTACGAGTGAATACATATTTAGTGAAAATATTTTTTACATAAAGATGGGATAGAGAAGGATGAGGTTATTTACGAAACCGGCATCTTTCATCCAATTTCTGCATCACATTAATAAGAACAATGCTTGATGAACATGAAAATTCATTCTATACAACGGCACTATGTCAAAAGTGGGAACAAACAGAGCACTTACTTAAGATTGATTGTGTATTATAGTACGGTAAATTATTTAGTGAGTTATTTTGCAACTCGAAATGACGAAATCTTATTGGTTGAAAGGTAACATCACACAAATTGAAAAAGTACATAAAAATCACTTACTCAATATTATCTACCAGCGAATTCAATTCGGTTGGAACAGTTTGTTCTTTGACATTCTCAGGTGGTTTGCTGCAAAGTAAAAGATAAATTCACAGTGTAAAAAGAACTCTCAGACACAGACTTCATCATATGGGTAAGGTTTACCCTCGTCCCCCCAAAAACTCTTCAAAATTGCTAATCAAAATTCGAGATTAAATAATAAGTGAAGTGAAACATGTATGATTCAATCGCAGAGATGGTCTGTTACTTCCGACCTATCCCTCGGCAGAACCAAATTATTGATCTCTGTAGGCAGCTCAGCAGAATTAGTACTTCAAGAAACTCTGTTGGAAGAAACTTCTACAATACATTGGAATC
Source organism: Clytia hemisphaerica (assembly GCF_902728285.1). Classification (NCBI taxonomy): domain Eukaryota; kingdom Metazoa; phylum Cnidaria; class Hydrozoa; order Leptothecata; family Clytiidae; genus Clytia; species Clytia hemisphaerica. The sequence goes on along the minus strand of NW_027103699.1, from coordinate 113,666 downwards.
TCTCTCAATCAAAGGAGAAAGAAATGGTGAAACTTCAATAACCTATTTTCCTTTGGTATCCTAAGGATTGAAGTTGCATGCACAAGTTTTCTCAGCCCTGTTTTTTTTGGTTCGAAAGAAAAGCCTGACGGCACAGCATCAGAAATTTTATCAACACCCTCTTCACAAAAAGAAGGAATAATAACAAAGTTGCTCAAAGGGATCAAGCAAAGATCGACTTTAATCAAAATGTCGTTGAGATGGTCCATCAAGAGTCAGAAATAAACATGATTCAGATTAAATAATAAGTGAAGTGAAACATGTATGATTCAATCGCAGAGATGATCTGTTACTTCCGACCTATCCCTCGGCAGAACCAAATTATTTATCTCTGTAGGCAGCTCAGCAGAATTAGTACTTCAAGAAATTCTGTTGGAAGAAACTTCTACAATACATTGGAATCTCTCTCAATCAAAGGAGAAAGAAATTGTGAAACTTCAATAACCTATTTTCCTTTGGTATCCTAAGGATTGAAGTTGCATGCACAAGTTTTCTCAGCCCTGTTTTTTTTGGTTCGAAAAAAAACCTGACACAGCATCAGAAATTTTATCAACACCCTCTTCACAAAAAGAAGGAGTAATAACGAAGTTGCTCAAAGGGATCAAGCAAAGATCGACTTTAATCAAAATGTCGTTGAGATGGTCCATCAAGAGTCAGAAATAAACATGATTCAGATTATATAATAAGTGAAGTGAAACATGTACGATTCAATCGCAGAGATGGTCTGTTACTTCCGACCTATCCATCGGCAGAACCAATTTATTTATCTCTGTAGGCAGCTCAGCAGAATTAGTACTTCAAGAAATTCTGTCGAAGTGAAGAACTACAGTAATTACTTTGAATTCAGGCCAATATATTAGGCAAAAAAGTTAAAAAAATAGTTACTTCTCTGTTGCGTTTGTGGTTGCTGGTTTAGAAAGCCCAAATCCTCCGACGGTTGCAGTTGAGGTACCTCCCAATTTGAAAGCTGGTGCAGAACCAGTGGTAGCCCCTGTTAAACTAAAACCAGTTGTAGCTGCTGTAGTCGTTTTGCCAAATAAGCTGCCTCCAAAACCTACAGGCAGAGTGAAATTCATTGGTATAAAATTTTTAGGAAAATTCGTCCTATAACATATTGTGGGTGATACCTTATTAACTAATTTTTTGGCAAGCAGCAAAATTTCAAAACAAGCTGAGCTGAGGCCGATATACATTATTTCGAAATTAGGTCAAAACTAATTTTAGCAAAATACAGTTTAACGTGACATGTTGGTAAATTTTGACAAACGTTATTGTATTCACCAAAACTCTTTCTAATTAGCTAATTAAAAAAGCTGAAATGCTATGAAATTATCAATATCGGAACTGCATGATAGGTGGATCTATACATTATGCCTAAATCAAGTATATAGTCAGGTATAATAAGTGAAGTACAAGCATTTAATCAAGCAAATTCTATTTAAATAGTTGTTATATGCGTAATAATGGCTATAATTTGTAGAAATAACAAAAAAGTGATGTGTTGTTTTAGAGAAGAACAAAAAATAAAAATTAATAACCTGTTGAAGCTGTAGTTGTTGTAGCTGCACCACCAAACGAAAATCCTTTAAAAAAAATTAGAATATGTCATGAAATTGTTTTTTCAGAATCTAAAGTTCAGTATTTTCACTTCATTTCATTGCATATTTCGATTTGAAAGGGTTTTAGTAGCTTTACATACTTAGCCTTATTGGAAACCTTTATGATCTAAAAAGCTATGGTCATGTCAATTGGTGCAGATGCTTTCCATCATTTAAAAAAACTTCCAGGAAGAAAAATAAATTTGATGACGTCATCCCACACAACTTCCATCTGTTGTAAAAAAGCCTAAAATGCATGGTTTATAAAAATGTCTCTCAGAGTCGAGTCAATTAAGATATTAAAATCGATATTACATATCTCACATCTGATTTAGTTATTATTTTTATCTGATAGAATAGAACGTGTATCAAACATGAATTAACGATTAATTAATCAATTAATTAGTGTTTTACCAGTACTAGCGGCAGTCGTTGTAGTTGCTCCACCAAACGAAAACCCTACAAAAATAGAGTTTCAAAATAAGTATGTTGCTGTATAAAGTCAAACTGTCTCTGAATTCAATCCATTAATTTCAACACAGAAATCTTAAGTACCAAACTAAAAAAGTCTCCAAACAAAGCAGAAAGAAGTCTCATTACCTGTACTTGCAGCAGTTGCTTTGGCAGCTCCTCCAAATGAAAAAGCTGTATATTCAAATGAAAAACTCTTTAATAAAACTGTATTATTTAAAATTCCTATAGGAATTAACATTTGGAATAGATAATAAGAGGTATACTTAACATTAATAGAGGGCTGCTTGTTTCTCAAAAAGAGTGCTAAGATGATATTCCTGCACATTTATATTGATTACTAAGTCACGCCAACCTTTAATTATTGTGTGAGAAGTGTTTCACACGAGTGTGTGAAAATAAAAGACGTGCAAAATTTAATGGGATGAATTGAAGGTAAAGATTTTTTGAAGTAGTAAAATGTAGGAAATTTGCAAACCAACAAAATCATGTATCAAAGCAAACTAATGCAGCAATAATAGATGTTTTTCGTTTTGAAGTGTTTCGTTTATTTTGACTTTGTACTCTAAATAATTTATACCTTAAGTGGATAAATTTTCGTGTGTACTAATTTTCGCGAGACGAGGGTTTAGAGATTTCGCGTGGATTAAATTTCGCGAAACAAGGGTCTTTAAAATTTTTGCGTGGATTAAATTTCGCGAAAATGGCCTTCTTTATTTAATTTTGCAACTATATAAATTGTAACTAGAAAAGAGATGTGTTTTTTAATCGAACAAAGGCAGACAAAGTCACTCCAAAAGCTTTCAAAAAACTTCAAAGAAAGTACTTTTAAGAAGTTACTAGAGTTTACAATTGAAATGAAGAGTTGAACTCGTAATATAATAATTTGATTTCTTTCGTTGATTTCGCGAACTTTAATTTTCGTGATTGTAAAATTCCAAAATTCGCGAAAACCCCGAAAATTAATCCACGCGAAAATTTATCCACTTAAGGTAGTTCCTTTCAGGTTTATTACTGAAATAAAATGAAATCCAAGTCTTACCTGTAGCAACACCTGTTTTGGCAGGTTGAGAAGCAGCACTTCCAAAGGAAAAACCTAAAGAAAGAAAAGTAATTCTAGAACTATGAGTTGCTAACAAAAAGCTTTAACCAAAATTATTATTAATGAGGGAGAAAAACTAGTGTTTCCTAAATTGCATGGGGAAGTGGGTGTATGAGTTGGGTAGTACTGGGTTAAAACTTTTTTGTGTTAATTGAAACTTTTTCAACGTGGGTTGCAACTTTTTCTGCATGGGTTGTAACATTTTCTGCATGGATCAAACATTTTCTGTGTGGGTCAAACTTTTATGTGGGCTAAATTTTTTATGATGTTTGGACATTTTGCACAAGTTTAAATGGCTATTTTTCTAGCCTGTAGAAAAAGATTACTGGAAAGTATCCATTATAACTTGGCCGTTTATTTTCATAGAACAGTTCCTTTTTTTATTTTGCTTCACTTCAAGCTAGTTCAAAATAGTGCAACAAATATGACATTTTTGTTCAATTTCAGAAAGAGAGCTTTGAGACAACAATTTTTTTAGCTCAAATAAAAAATGCTGTGTAAGCAACGAGATACCATTTAATCAAGTGTATCGAGAAACTTCAATGTAATTGTTCGCAACTAGTTTTTTACAGACCTCGAATTGCCCAGGGTGGTAAAAGAACATAATAGCTTATTTACATTATCTATCAATCTATCTATATATTTAAGTAACATTAGGCCCAAGGCCCATTTTCGCTACATATAAAATATATACAAGATTGTTTAATAAAATAATTTTATTCATAAATATCAATAAATATCAAAATCATTCTAAAAGTCAAAGGGCTAAAAAGAAAAGGGGGTGATAAGTGTATCCAAGCTTGGAAAGTGTAAGACTTAAGACTATCGAAAGTAAAACACCTGATTCTTGCTAAAGTGTGTAACTGTTAGGACTATAGTACCCCCTGGCAGGGTTGTGCCAACGCTCCAAACTGTCCAGTGTTCTTGTCAGATGCCGAATGAGTATTATTAAATTACAGCTGGTGTTTTACTACAGTAAAAATTTTTTAAATCTAAAACATTAAAAATTGAACAGAGTTTGCATCAATAGCTGTATATTTTAGTTTTGATGGTTTTGTTCCGAAACCTTTTAGGGAGTCAGTAGTTCTAAGGTTTAGTTTAGTGGTAAGGGCCTTACGATAGGTTTCGTTCAAGATTGTGAGCAAATTTACAAAACATCCAGAGTAGAGGAGAACATCTAAAATTGAATAATATAGACACAAAAATTGCGCGATCAACAAAGCACTAGAAAAACGCCCACTGAAAATTGAAACTTGGAATTTATTGAATATTTTACTAATGAAGTATCAATTTTTTTGTTTTTGTAATTATTATAAATTCATAATTTTTAAATACTATTTTTTGAAAGTCAAAGGACAATTAAAGTGAATTTAAGCTGATTGGGTGGATATTGGGCGGGGACGGGCGTTTTGCACGTTCCGAGATCGGGAATTAAACGAGAGTAAAAGACAGGGGCGTCTTAGTATAGTATGTAATATTAATTCATTATTTTCTTATTTTTATTTTTCGCGAATGAAAAAAAATGAATTTTTGATTTTTGAATTAGGGAAATATAATATAATATATTATATATATTGGATTGTCAATGCCAAAAGATATTTCTTTACTTTACAAATAATCTGCTGTGTTCTTTCGCCACTTACCCCAGGATTGTTTTATTAGGCACTTCGGTCACGTAAAAAAAAACATGTGTATATGTTGAAGCCGACTGTGGACTGACCGAAATTGCAATTACATAAATTATTGTGGAAGTGAACGCTTTAGACGAATGTTTGGGAAATCAAAAAGACAACTTTTGTGAGAATGTTGAGTTTGGTTTATAAATTATATGGCAGTTTGTGATGGACTGTTGAAAAAAGGTCTATCAATCGTAAAAGGGGTTACGCACGATACGAAAATCTCGTGTTCGCAAGCGAAAGGTTTTTTACACTACATACCGTAAGATTGCTAAACTTCCTTATTCCCAGCGAAACTTTCCGATTGCTAGTGTACAACGGAAAAGGACCAAAACGCCACAAAAGTAGATTTAACACCGATTTTAGCCAGAGACGCCTAGAAGCAAAAAGATCCCTGAGACGGGGCAGATATGTTATTCCGGAAATGAGAAAGTTAGCCATTTTGTGATACAATTTAAAAAGTTGTACGCAGCTGTTTGCGTGATGCGTGATCGGGAAATAATTCGAGGCATGATTTGGGCTATTTTCGCGATATTTGCATAGTGAACAAACCTTTTTTGGTAATTTTCATGATCGTCACCAGAGCAAGGAAAATTTCTATCAATGCATTTTAAACATGTATAAACTCTGGTGAACCAAAAGAAAGTTGATATTCTATTTTCAAAACAAACTGCTTTTTTGAAGTTTTTTCAACTCAAATATCTTAAAATTTCAACCTAAAATACTTTTTCTCTTTTCTCGTTTTCTTAAATCAGGGGGTAATGAATATCTACAAAAATTGATCTTGTTCATCAAAAATTGAGAATACTTTACAATAGGAAAACCAAAGTAAAATTTATATTTTCAAAATAGATGAAATATTTTGCATATACTTTCATATATAAAATATTGGTAAAAAGGTTTAATATATAAAATATTGGAGAAAAGGTAAAATATATAAAATATTGAAAAAGGTAAAAAATTACCGGGTGTCCCCTCTTTGAAGTGAATTTTCTCGAGTTCTATGAATCTTTAAAGAATAAATTCTTTTGCATTGGAAAGAGGAAAGATAAACTTACATTTTGAGGGGTCATTTGTCAAATTTTGTCAATTAGATCAAAAGTTATCGTCTAAATTCTAAAACAATACTTTTCAAAAAAGTCGAAAAATGAGGGTATCAAATCGTCAAAGAAAGCACTTCCTTTATCAATTTATTAACAATCAAGTTTTCTATGTTGTCCTTTAAGGTAGACTACACAATAGACAGTAGCCTACCTTTAAGGTGGCTTTTGCAGGAATTGTTAATCTTGTAAATACGTGCTTTGGAAAAAAATGGAAAAATACATTTCCTGATGAATAAAAAAACATTTTTGTGACTTTGTCTTAAAACATATATTTTAATACCCTCATTTTTCGCGTTTTTTCGACTTTTTTGAAAGGTAATTTCTTAGCATTTAGACCATAACTTTTTATCTAGTTGACTAAATTTAACAAATAACCCGTCAAAATTTAAGTTTATCCTTCCTTTCTCCAATGCAAAAGGATTAATACTTTCAAAGTTCATAGAACTCGAGAAAATTCACTTGAAAGAGGGGGACTTTTTTCTGGTACACCCGGTATAGCATCCAAAAGTTATATTTTTTGAAATCCATGTCAAAAAGTAAAAAAACTTTCAAAACAGAGAAACAATTTCATAATTTCAAACATACACTTTTTTTAATATAAGAACAATTTTATAAGAACAATGAGGCTCAAAATCGCCAAAAAATAAGAACAATTTAAGAACAATGCGCCGTGTCAATTCAAGACAGACTTAAGTCCATTTTTTCGAAAATTGACTTAAGACCATAACCCCCTATTTCAGCATGCGCGCTTTCCAAAAACGGCCTTAAGTCCACAGAATTCTAATGGGAAAGAGGTGTATTTTGCAATTCAAAAAAAATAAGAATTTAGAAAGTTCCATAATATATCAACCATAAACAGCCTTAAGTCCTAAATTTTAGTGCAAATTTTATTTTCTATGAAGCATTGACATAAAATGTGTAGCCTTAAGTCCAACACATCTCAACCTTTAAAGTCAATTATCTCAAAATGAAAAAAATGGACTTAAGGCTGTCTTGAATTGACACGGCGAATGCTGAGCCTGAAGCTACTCAATTTCAATCAATTTAGGGGTCAAAGTAATAAAAATTGGGTATAATTCCTAAAATACCTGACTTACATCCTATTAATAAGAACATGATAGAAGCTCAAAGTGCAAAAAAAAAAAAAAAGTCGAGGTCGAGGCTCAGAAAAATTTTACTGGTTCTTATATAAAAAAGTGTAATCCAAAAGAAGAAAAAAAAATCTGTATCATAATTTCCAAAATTCCCAAAAAGAAAAAAAGTCGTCATGCCAGGATATTGCTTGAAAAAATTTTCAATTGAGGCGAAAATAAAAAAATGGCCGACCGCATCAAAGCTTTTTTCCTTCAGCCGCATTCCGGAGGAATGGAAACACTACATTTTTTTTTTATTTTTGCCTGACAGCAAAACTTTTCTACATTTTTTAAATGCATGTGGAAGAAAATGTCAAGTTAAGGACAAAGATTTTCCACATTTTAAATGCACAGGGAAGAAAATATCCATGTTCACAGCAAAAATTTCCACGTTTTAAAAGCACGTGAAAGAAAATGTCCAAATTCACAACCAAAAGTTTTCCACGTTTAAAACGCACGTAGAAGATGTCCAAATTCACAGCAAAAATTTCCATGTTTTAAACGCACGTACGCAAGAAAATGTCCAAATTCACAACCAAAAGTTTTCCACGTTGCATTTTTAAAACATCAATCATCAATCAGTAAATTTTGCTCTGGGTTTAAATTTTTACATTAACGCTAACCAGTTCATATCCAACCACAACCATTTCCTTGGGTGCCGCATCTACCATCTGACATAAAAAAGTGAGTTCAAAACGTTCAAACGTTTTTGATGTTGCAAGTATTTAATTTTTCAAATATAGCATGGTCAGATTTATCCACAAATATTCAGTCAACTGCCTTGTTAGAATTTGTGTAAATATACGGGCAAAATTGAAGTTAGTTTGTTGTGAAAGTTGATCAAATGTCCTGTCCTGTTTTTCAAGAGACAGCGAGATTGCATCTCTCATGCTAAACCAAACGGAACATCAAATCCAGGAAGGAATAATGATAAACTTCATCATCAACCATTTCTTGTAACAATCACACAAAAAGCATGATCCAATTCAACTCATTAAAGCATAAAAACCAAAGAAAAATAGCGAAAAAGCAGTAGCAACCAGTTGTTTATTTTTGCAGCCATCTTTATTTTGACTGTTAGAAAGCAGTATGGTCCGATCAACAATACGCTTCCGAACCGGGCGACGTCTCCCGATCTGCAAGGAATATGGAACGCCGTGCCCATATTTTCCCGCGACGTTTCTTGAAAAAATGACGTCTTTATCCTCCTATAAAATACTCTACTGTTTTTGACGCCGGAGCTCGATTTACAAAGAGATTTGGAAAAAATCCATTACGTAATGCTTCCAATAGACAGTCGGGTGCAGGCAACAATTCTCCATATTGGCACTTAAGACAGTTGCACACGACGACGAAAGTCTGAATGGAAACGAGGCTAAAAAAGCTGAAAAATCGATTTTATCACCCCGCATATCAGCTTTTTTTCCCGCGCTTTTGCCAAAAGAATCGCACTCGCTCGCTGCGCTCGCTCGTGCGTAATTACTTGTTGATGTACATGCGCACATAAGTTGTGTCAACTTGTCAGCATTGTATTTTTGTAAAGGAAAAGATAAAAGAGGTAAGACTAGCCTAGTTTCTAATATCTTGATATAGAGGACCCTGCCCAGTTGGCGACCGAAATTTTTTGATTCAAATTTTTCATCTACTTTTTACTTTTTTGAAAATCCTTTTCGACCAACGGTTAGACAACTTTTAGCATGCTCTTCGTGTTTGTTTTGATTTTTTATTTGAGGCGATCTTCTTAGAATAAAAAACTTTCAAAGCGAGCGGTACTAGTGCCCAGTTCCCGACCAACGTACCAGTCTGCGACCGATCGCAAGAAAGAGAAAATCAGTGCTCTACTTGCAGGTAAGGTCATATTAATTGATCAGGATGATAAAAAAACTCATAAGCTTTCCCGTATTAAATTTATTTACACTCGTTCTTTTGTTTTAAAATAGCTCACTTACATTTCCCTTCGGCATGTTGTTGCAGAATTTTTCTTCAAGTCGCCATTTATTTCTAAAGTTTGTTTTTGTTTTGTTTTGAAAGTGGCAGTCTATGGAGTCTTCATTTGATAAAAGCGCGGGAATTTTTTATGTCTACCCGGAGATTCAATATACCGGTTTTCCTTGTTATTTCAATCCTGAGCTAGAAACTTAGCATTGGAGCTGTCAAGTTAAAGACTGCGGGCATGCCACTTGAATGTTTTGATCGCAATGTAAAGTCTTCTTTTTTTCTCTTCGCGTCTGGAATGTTTTGATCGCAATGTAGAGTATTCTTTTTAATTTTTTGAGTTTGGTCGGTCGCAGACTGGACGTCAAATTTCGAAGCTGATTGCATTAACTTTTTTATCAATATTTCACACAAAGGAAACTGTACCTGTATTGAGCTGATTTTTACAGAAATGCTTTCTAGCATATTCATCGTTATGGACAAGTATTTTTTGGAGTGGGAGTTGAAGCGTTTTTTCTTACCAAGCTATTTTGTCCACAGGTAGCCATTTTTTATTTTTTTCGAAAATACCGGGTTTTTCGTGTGCTTCCGTGCAAAGTTGGATCTTTCGGATTCTACTCGCTCTATTCTAGAACTTTTTTTACACAGTATGGGAAATAGGTCAAGGCATATAACTACCAAAAGAAATTCTCCAGAGGTTTGTTTTTGTATGACTTTTCTGGGTTCAAAGACGTTCGGTCGCCAACTAGACCGGTCGCCAACTGGGCAGGGGACTCTTCTAGGACGTACAGTAGGGTGTATGATGAAATGACTTTTTTTCAGAATTGCAGTTTGGACAAATTTTTCTGGTAATTTAATCTATTCTAAGACTTTCTGTGAAAAAATTAATTCAAAATCTTCAAAATTGACCGTTTGCCCCAGGGTTTTGTAAAATCGATATTTTCGAAAATTTGCAAAAAACACGGGTTTTTGCCTGAAAAAAAAATTCTAAAACCAACTGTGTTGGTGCTACAGCCCTGAAATTGGGCCTAAAATGTTCCTTGGAAAAAAGTAGGATTAGAATGTAACAATGATATAGCTATATCATACATGAAAATTATTTAAAGTGGGTTTTAAGGCCAAAAATGACCGAAAACGCGAAAAAATGGGGTTTTGCCTGAAAAAAATCCTAAATCCTGCTGTGTTGGTGCTACAGCCCTGAAGTTGGGCCCAAAATGTTCCTTGGAAAAAAGTAGGATTAAAATGTAACAATGATATAGCTCTATCATGTATAAAAATTACAAAAAATGTAGGTTTTTAGGCCAACAATGGCCGAAAACACGAAAAAATGGGCTTTTGCCTGAGAAAAAATCCTAAAACCTGCTGTGTTGGTACTACAGCTCTCAAATTGGGCCCATAATGTTCCTTGGGAAAAAGTAGGATTAGAATATAACAATAATATAGCTCTATCATATATAAAAATTACAAAATAATAGGTTTTTAGGTCAAAATTGACAGAAAAAGGCGAAAATTACTCAAAATGGGGATTTTCAGTGCTTAAAGCATATTGAATCGATTTCTGACACTCTTAAGTGCTTTAAAGTAATAAAATAGATGTTTCATTATATATAATTTAGTACAATAAGCTATCCTAATGGCAAAATTGAGTAAAAATTTGGGTTTTTAAGGGATTTTTTATCAAAAATACCCCCAAAATAGCGGAAAATAGCGATTTTTGAGCTTTCATAACTTTTAAAGGCTCAATTCAAGACTTTGAAATTTGGCAAAATGAAAGAAAGCTATTGGAACTGCTATTTGATCAAAAACAAAAAGAATTGATAGCCAGCAATGTTGATGAAGAAGATGCAGCCAAGCTAGCAACCAGCAACAAAGTTATCAGGTGTGTATCTGCTTGCAAAAATTCCCACAAAGGGCAAATCACTACAATTGAAGAGCTTGACACCCTGGTTCAAGACTGGAATGGTACAGAAAAAGGGCTTCAAAAAGCATTGGATTTGGAGATCAGGTTCAGAAAGTTCACCTTTTATAAAGTGAAGACTACGTGTCCCTTGTTCAAACAATGTGGCTTAACAGTTGAGCAGAAGGTGAAGAATTTGAGGACTCTAATCACATCTCAACTGGAATTTAGAGTTTTAGCTGACATGATGGATCTTGAGAATGCAATCAATAATAATGCAAGCAAAACTGACAATGAAGCAGAGGTGGAAGGAGAGCAAGATGAATTGATGGATGGTATTACTCAACACGATGAACAAGAAAATTCTAGAGGAAAAGAGGTAACTTTAAATCTTAAACCCACCTACTCCATGAGCCTTTGTGTTTTTCAGGATAAATGAATTGATTTATACCAATCAGAGGAGAAACAAGCACTTAAGTTATCATTTCAATATTCTCTAGATTTCAAAGTTTATATATCATTTTCTTCAATATATAGATTAGGAAGGCAAGAGATTCAGATTGGCCACCCACTGTTGGAGATTTTCTTATTGGAGCATTTGAGGATGGTTTTTACCCAGGTTAGATTTTATTTCATCTTTAAGTATGTATAATACTGTGTTGAATAATGAAAGAAACACCTGATCTTTTACTTAGGAATGACACATTCTTTTTTGCTTTTTAGGTGAAGTTGTGAGAGTTGGTACAGAAGATGTGAACTGCAATTTCATGACACCTGTTAGTGTAAATGACCAAATGAAAAGTGTTTGGAAATGGCCTTCGAACTCTGACAATGTAACCATACATAGAAACTCTGTAGTAGTCGCGCTGATGATATCGAAAAAAGTGGCTAGAAAACGATTTTTGTGATACATCTCTGAGATATGATTTTTTTGATGGAGACTCGCGAATTTGTATGTGTAGATCCCAAAATCAAAAAGTCTCCACAATATTATCGTGCAAGTAACGAGTAAATCGACTTAAAAGTTGACTTAAATCGATTTAAGCGATTTTAATCGATTTTAACTAATTTATCAGTTTGTAGTTCATGTATTTTCATTTTTATTTTATGACATTCTTTGCTTGTAAATACTCAAACTCGTCAAATTATTCCACTAACAATAGATATAATCGAAGAAGATTTAGAAAAACGGCTAAAATCGATAAAATTATCGATAAAATATCGAATGCGTAATCTGTTTCCCCGATAAACTTCGAATCAGTCTGTAGACTTCAAAAATGGTCAGATTTGGCTAAATTTTTGCAAATACGTCCCTAAGGTTAATATCTTTTGATAGAAATTTTAATTTTTTCAAAGAAATTCGATTTTGGGGGTCTGGAGACGAGTATAATCGTTAAAACGAGGCTGAAACTTCAGGAAAGTCTGTAAGCTTCAAAAATGGTTGGATTTTGCTGAAATTTTGCAGACTTGTACCTTGGGTGAATATCTGTTGTTCTACTTCTCATTTTTTTTAAATTTTGATTTTGGGGACTGGGAACGGGTTTTTCCTTAAAAGGGAAGTCTGTGGTCAATTTAATTGGAAAATGTTGACAATTGCTATGATATCATCCGAATTATTCCCTGAAAACTAATGAAAATATTGGATAAAAAGATCTTGATGTAAAATAGTAAAATCTAACAAAAATGTCCCAGTATACCTATATTCTTGTTATGAGCAAAATAGTCCCGCTGTTGAGGTCGAAAAAAGTGCCTCAAAAACCAAAAAATAAGAGCTATTCTAAACATCCTGAGCCTGAAATTCTCAATTTCAATCAATGTAGGGCAAAGTAATAAAAATTGAGTATAACGCTTAAATAAAATACCTCACAGTTACACCCTATAAATAAGAACATGATGATAACAATTAGAAGCTCAAAGTACCAAAAAGAATAAGAGCAGCCGAGCCTGTGAAAAATCTTACTGGTTTTTATAATAAAAGTGTAGGGTTAAAAGTTCATTTGAGGCGAAAGATCGAGGATACCACATTTGATGCCATCATTGCAACATAAACTTAGTGCCCATCCGAAATATCAAGTCTTCTAAAGAAATGGTATACTACTAATACTTGAGTATAGGAACAGTTTATTTTTAAGAACATTGTACTTTACATGGCTAAAATATTCTAAAAATACGCTTTTTTTTAACTAAATAACTAATTTTATAGGAACAATGAGGCTCAAAAATGCCCAAAAAAAACTATTTAAGAACAACCCTCAGCCTGGAATGGCTAAATTTTGATCAAAATAATTAATTTGTCCTTTACAGTACAGCTGTTATACCTAGTGACAGGATCATTTATCTCGTTTGTACTGGTAGAGGGGAAGTAATGAATGCTGGAGTAATATGTTATTCATAGATCAATCATTCTCCTAAACAACTCTTATATGATGAGTATAAAAAGTGCCAAAAAAATAAAAACAGCCAAGCGTCAACAAAAATCTATAATTAGATGGTCTTATAAAAAAGAGTTTATACTGTATATGTAGAAATATCTAGGCTTTGGAAAGTTATTAACAAATAGACCTTTTCATAAATTACATGCATATAAATCAATGAGTTTTAATAAAATCTGTTGGGGTTAATCACCATGGCAAATTTCAAACCGAGGCAAGTGATGTTTTGTGACGTTATTTATGAAAAGGTCTTTGATACATTTCTTGAAGAAGATAAGATAGTATTATAGCAAAAATGATAATTAAACAACAGAACATAAGAATATTCTTATAAAATACTGAGTAAGTCCAGATTTTTTCCTTGTTATTATACAAATACTCCTTTAAGAGTGGTTCAAAAGCTAATCCATGTCAATAAGTAAGCAAACAAACTAACTTCTCAACCCGATTTCAAGTTAAAACAATACCTTATCGGCGAAAAACTTTGTCGGCCTTAATTTAGTCGGCTTAATTCTTAATTCGCCCTATTTTAGTCACCTGTCAAATTTAATCACTAAGGGCCGATTAATAATTAAGACCGACAAAAAATTTGGGCCATTTCTAAATAACTACAAGCAGATGGAAAATAGGAGAAAGCTTCTAATTTGACCCATATTTTTAGTCACCCCAAATTTTTAGTCGACCCTAATTTTAGTTACCAAGCCAAAATTTAGTCGCGCCCATAATTTAGAAAGAAACAAAAGTCTTCAAAAATACCATATTGACTAAATAAATCCAGTTTGTAGCAGTCTACTTCATTTTGTTGATACCTTTTATAATAATGTTTACTACTGTAGCTCAATGAAACTAAAAACAAACTGGTGTTTTCGAGATGGTGAAAGTTACCTCTCAGATAGAAAAGTTATCTCAATCAACAGTAATGCAAAACTCGCAAAACCTTGGGATTGCTGCTTAAGAAGCAATTTCTTTTCTACAATTTGGTTCCATCCATTCCATTGCTGGTAAAGAGCTGGTGAAACGACACACGGTAGTGTTTGTTTCTCTCCTCCAAACTTGCCATATTTGTTAATCACTTGGTATATTTTCCTAGCAACCATCAAAATTTCTTTACATACTGTAGTCCTTGTCTAACATAATTATCATCAGCAGCCCCACTCGCTTCTCCTCTGGATGGCAAGAAAAGTTTATAATGAAGTCTTTGTAAAACAGGGTTTTATCCCACTCACACGATTTCGTTCGAAATGTAGATACAATGTTGACTTTGTTCATTATTCTTTACTATTTTTTCATTACAGCTAAAGCAAAAAAAGAAACCATAAATTTCTCATGCTCTATAATATAGCTATCACATTCAAATAAATAGCTCATCGCAGAAAAGAAACTGCTTATTTGCATTTCATTGTTTATAAATTTTTTTCAGGAAAGAAGTACACACACACTTCTGCTATTTTATAATCTATTTAACAAAGTTCAGATGAAAAAGTACATAATCATTACTGAGAAATACATAACTTTCTGTCTCAAACACCACTCATATAAAAATTATAGCCATCACTTTCGATTTTGGAGCGAAACTTTGTTTATATTTTTTTAGATAAATCTCGGAACGTTTTTGTTTCGCCAGAATCACGCGCACTTTTGAATTCCGTTTAATAGTACTACTTTTTGCTTAGATTTCGGAATGCGTGTTTCATTTGAAATCAAAGGCAGAGAAATTGTTCTGTATAATACATATTGATAATCGATTAAACACGAATCTCCTCGATTCCCTCGATAATGCCTAACTTTGAGACTAAATTCTGGCTTACCTGCACCCTTTTAACGTGGAGACTTTTTAGATTTGGAATCAGCACTATCAAATCTACAAGTCTCCATCATTTTTTTTAATATCTCAAACATGTATCACGAAGTGAAACGATTTTCGATATCATCAGCGCGACTATAGTGTCCATCAAGCCTTGCTTAGAAATAAGCAAGTTCAGCACTCACAGACTTATTATCTTTGAGATGACAAATGTTGATTTAGTGGAAACATTTTCTGAATTTTTTTTTTCTTTTTGCTATAAGTTTTTTTAGTTCTTCAAGTTCCAATGTTTGCTTTGTTAAGATTTGA